>NW_008335287.1:1316440-1335977 GCF_000622305.1 Nannospalax galili
AGAATTTTGTGTTCCTGAGTAGATACAGCCAGCCAGTGATAGAAGATTCAGTGAAGTTTTTTTAATGCAAGGATTACGTATAAGTTCTTCATTAAGTTTCACTGTCAGCAGATTCCAGACTAGATTTTTCTGTCAAATGTATTGAACAGCGTATTTCATAAGCCCCTGGTTGGATACTTGCATGAGAAGGGTTTTATATTTGATATTAGAGAAAGATGTGCTTTCCAGAAATACTCTGGTTACTTTTGATCTTTGGGAAAGTACTGGAGCAAGCCTCCCTACCCTGAGAGGTATGCAAAGAACCCTATAGGACACCTCTGGGAAAGAGCATACTCAGTGTGTCAGCAGCCTCTCTTTACAGTTCTATATGTTCTACATCTCTGTGAACTTAATTGTCACATGCTTATTCACTTTCTTGGCTTTATTTCTGAAAATTTGTCAAGATTTATGGATGTGCATGAGGTGATTTCTATGGAACTCACTGTGGTATTTAGGACTAAGCTTTGCATATAATGGACACTAAATTTTCATTGTCCAAAGTTTTTTTGGAGTAGAACTCTTATTTTCAAAGTAGACTTTAAAATTCTCAGTGTTGTTTTTTGTTTGTTTGTTTGTTTTTGTCTTTTTGAAGCAAGGTCTCCCTGTCGTCCCAGCTGTCCTCGAACTCACTTTGTAGACCAGGCTGGCCTTGAATTCACAGAGATCTGCCTGCCTCTTGCCTCCCAAGTGCTGGGACTACAAGCATGCACCACCACACCCGGCTTTGTTTGTTTCTTAATTACAAAAATAATACGTACTTCAGGTCAGAATAGAAGTTATCTAATGATACATACAGAAGTTATGTACTAGTTTTGTTCTTTTTAATGTTAGGTTCACACTTATAACATGATCTCTTTTCTTTCCAGTTACTGGACCATTATCTGAATTGCAAATAGCCTATGTGTGCAGAGAGACCTTACAGGTACCGTAATTGCTTATGTAGATAGAAAAGCAATTCCAATTAGAAAGGCAGTATCACAATAACTATAAAATGGTAGTTTGCCCAAAAGCAAGGGGGTGAAAGAAGATTATTTCCTTGTTAAGCTTTCATGTTTTTTCCAGTTAATTATTTATTTAATAACCACATAATTAGAAGAAGCATTTCATTGCAACAGCATTGTAAGCTTTCATGTTTTAATTCTGTAAAGGTAACTAATTTTTCATGAATAATTTACAAGAATTTATTTAAGCAGATACTGAGATGTGACTACTGGTGTTTTTCTTTGATGCTGATCATGTGTGGTAATATCTTTGGCAACCATGAGTTACTACTAACAGGCTAAGGAAAGCCATGCCAATGAATTGGTTTTTTTGTGAATGAATCTCTAGAACTCTCAATTATAATAACTTGGTAAGCTTTCCCCTCAAGTTTTAGGTAGTTAATGGAATCTCTTCTTCAGAACATGAGGGCTTTTGCCATTTATAAGTTCTGTATGATGCTAATACAGGTCTTTGATAACAGAACTCCCTTTTCTAAGTTTGCTTATTATTGTATTAAATATGTTTTTACTTCAGAGTCTATGAAAGCTTTAAGTATACTAAAGCATATCCTCACTAAAAGTCCAGGGTCCATGGCATTTCTCATAATTTTTTTTCAGTTCTCATTGCAAAAATTAGTATTAACAATACTGTTGATATACTTTAAAGCATTTAAATGAGTATAGATTATATAGTAGTGGGGGGGTGTCATCACTTATAGCTGACGTTTCCTCATTGGTACTTCTTTCCATATACTTCCTAGATTGTGCAGTTTAGAAGTGAAATTGATGTCTATATATGTAGTTATTATTTTTAAATGAAACTAAATTGGATTTTAAAAAAAGAATTCTAGTCACTTTAAAGAGTGCATTTCCCTGTGCTCTGAAACATACTGTTACAAATCTTAAAATGGAATTGCCGGGCGTGGTGGCACACACCTTTAACCCCAGCACTCGGGAGGCAGAGGCAGGCAGATCTCTTGTGAGTTCAAGGCCAGCCTGGTCTATATAGTGAGTTCCAGGACAGCTGGGGCTACAGGGAGATCCTGTCTCAACAAGACCAAAACAACAACAACAAAAAGAAGTAAATCTCTCTCTCCCTCTCTCTCTCTCTCGCTCTCGCTCTCGCTCTCGCTCTCTCTCTCTCTCTCTCTCTCTTTCTCTCTCCCCCTCCCCCTCCCATATGCGTGTGTATCTGTGTGTTTTGTTGTGTCTGTGTCTCTGTGTGTCTGTGTAGTCATGCTTTAGTGTTCATAAGAGGTTATTTCCAGGATCTCCAAGAATACCAAGATCTGTAGATGTTCAAGTCCTTTATATAAAATGATGTCTTATTTACATATAATCTGCACACATCCTCCTGAGTACTTAAGATCATCTGTAAGTTCCTTATAATAACTGGTGCAATGTAGATGTTATGTAAGTCATAGCTATTCTGCTGTTTAGGGCTGATGAGAAAAAAATCTGCATGTGCAGTTAGAGAAACAGCTTTTTTCTTAAATATTTTCAATGTACTTTTCTTTTAATCCATGTGTCCAGATAAGTATTTTATACTATTTTTTTCTGTCATATTTAATAACAGAAATATATTGTGTTTAATAAAATACAAACCAGGGGCTGGAAAGATGGCTAAATGGTTAAGAATGCTGTCTGCTCCTGAAGAGGACCTGGGTTCAAATCCCAGCACCCAAATAGCAGCTAGAAACTGTCTGTAATTCCAGTTCCAGGGGATCTGATACCCTCTTCAGACCTCCTCAGGCATTGTGACACTGTGCACTTACAAACATGCAGGCAATACACTTATACACATAAAATAAAAATAACAAAGCGAATATTCTAAAATAAAATACAAACCTAATCATGCATTCATAGCAAAGCATTAATATTTTTTTATTTTTTATATTTTAGTTTCTGAAGTTCTTTATTTCTTTAAGCAATGGATAGAGTTACTAACCCAAAGAGAAAGAAGAATTGGATTTGTACTCTGACCCCAGGTCTATGACTTTAGCCTCTTATATGGTTCTAGTTCCCCAGATAAGGCATGAAGTTTTACATAAGCAATGGCCTCCCAGATTTGTTACAATTTTAAAATTCTGTCAAGCTAACAGACTAGCACATTTGGCCAGAATGGAGTAATACAATGTAGCATTCACCATACCACCCAAAACAGGCAAAGAAACTAGGCAAAATATGTAGAACAGTGTTCTCAAGAAAGGAGAACCGGGTCATGACAGACAAGTCTTGAAAGGTAGGAAACAAATAAGGAAAGTTTTCTTTTCAGCTTACGGCCTTCAGGAGCACAGTACGGGACAGGACATTGAGTGCAGGGAGACCAAGGCAGCTAGAGTACTGCAGAGCATAGGGCATTTCTAATATAAGAAAGGTACAGTAGTCAAAAACTACAGTTCATAACATTGGTCATCCAAAGATTACCAAGCATGCAGAGAAGCACAGTAGGGAGAAAAATAGCAGAAGTTAAACCACAGCTGATAAAAATGCTGTGATGATTAGAACAGTGTAACAGTTATAAGATTTATAATTGAGATATGTAATCAGTTGGGCACAGCTATGGAAGATATTAAAGGCCAAATCCAACTCTCCAGATGAAAAGCATATGTAACACAATTAAAGGATGGAATGAATGGCTATGTCGATTTTTCCAAAATATATGTATGTGTGGATGAATATTCCTATATTGACAGTAGAAAATATCGTCGAAATAAAACAAAAACAAAATTTTTAAAATTAAGAGAACCCTATGTAGTGGTGTGATCTTTTGTCCCAGCTACTCAGGAAACTGAAGCAAGATAATCATGTGAACTCGGGAATTCTAGAGCAGTCTTCACAACATAGTAAGCTTCTGTCTCAAAAAATACACCTATATCAAGTTGCAGGGCAGTTTCATGGGTTTGTGTTCCCAAAGAAGAAGACACAAAAGGAAAGGCAAGCAATATTTGAAAAATTAAAAGCCAAAACATTCCGAATTCATAGAAACTGAGCCCATCAACCCAAAGCATTTAGTAAACTCTCAAGTACAGAAACATGAGGAAAACCACACTAAGTCACATCATCATCAAATTGTTCACTTGGTAAGAGAAAAATCTTAGAAACACTTAGAACAAAAGATAACATGTACAAAAGAACAAGATAGATGTTGGCAGATAGATTGCAAATGAGGAAACGGGCAAAATCTGCTTTCCCTTCAAGTTTAAATGTAGAAAGGATTTTGCCAACCTCGAAGTCAATACCTGGAGATAAGATCTTTCAAAACAAAGACAAAGTGTGTTAGTGACTCTTCTCATTATTGGCAAAAACAACTTAAAGAAGGAAGGATTTATTTGGGTTCATATTTTCAGAGAATACAATCCATCATAACAAGAAAGGCCTGATGAAATAGAGCCCTCAGTTGGTGGCAGTGTGAGCTTACAGCATGGCTTGTTCACATCTTGGCAGATCAGGAAGAAAAGAGCTAGGGTCAGAACCACAGGTTCAAGGCCTGGCCCCAGGAGCTTACTTGTGCTAGGTAGGCCCAGTGTCCCAAAGGAGATGTTCATACAAACGAGCTTTTGTGAGGGATATAACCATAATAAAATGATTTCCAGGGTTATAAAAGGTTATAAAAGGACTAATTACCAGCAGATCTATCCTACAAGAAATATGCCATGAAGTTCCAGTTTCTATTTAAAAGATTTAACAACAAAGATAATTAGTGTGTTGTAGAGTTTATAGCATGTATAAGTAAAATGTGTGATAATAACAGCATGTAAATGAAGAGAAGGTAGAATTGTATTCATAAAGTCCGTATACAAACAAAAACATTAAAATAAGTTAGCAAATAACGTGTGTGTGTGTGTGTGTGTGCGTGTGTGGTGTATAAAAAGAATTAATCCTAGAATGTAGAGTTCATTTAACACTAATCATTTCAGGTAATTAACTATAAACAAACTATAAAGAAAGCCACATGATGAACTAAAGTAACATTTAGCAAAATTCAGTGATTGTATTAGTTACTTTTCTGTTGCTGTGATAGAAACACCAAGGGAACTTATAAAAGGAAGAGTTTATTTAGCTTATAATTTCAAAGGAGCAAGAATCCATTGTGACGGGGAAGTACAGCAACAGAGGTGACTGGAATAGGAGCAGAAGCTAAGCACTCACATCTTCAAACAGACATAGGAAGCAGAGAGCAACTGGAGACCCCTGGCAAGACTTAAGAACTCTTTAAACCCGGCCCCAGTGACATGCTTCCTCCATTGTGGCCACATCTTCTAAGACCTCCCTAAACAGTGCCACCACATGGGGACAGAATGTCCAAACACTTGGAGCCTATGGGGGACATTCTCATTCAAACCACTTCAGTGTTCAATCCTGATAACAATTCTGAGCATACAGAAAGACAGCCACATGTTGTCCTTCACATGTGTTTTCTGGCTTCTGTTTTTTTATGTCTGTGTGTTTGTGTGGCCATGGAGGGTAGCCATGAGAGGAGAATGGCTTTGGGGAAAAGGGATAATAGATAGGAAAAAGTGGGGCAGATAACATGGAAACTTTATGTGGAGATGTGATGGGGAAATGAAGGAAAGGAAGGGGTAGAGGACAAGGCCTAACCAAAACTAAGGATGTATGGAAAGCTGTAAAGAAATCTGCTACTTTGTAAACCTTTAAAAAAACAAAAATTTTAAAATTCTGAGCAGGCAGTCCCTAGGAGCCAGCATGGGGTTGAGCTGGTTCTGTCCACCTCTGAGTTCTGACTCAGAAAGGCTGAACTTTTCCTTTTTCTTTGCTTCTGTCTTTCTCTTTCAAATGCTGGTCAGAGCCTAAGTAGGTTTTTTAATTCCCCAACTAACACTTACGGCTTCCTTGCTCTTTTTCTAGAGCTCTACCACCCTCTCACCATTTCACCAGCCTGCCATTTGATTCCCCCTGCTCATCTCCTCCACTCTTCTCCAGGCAGCTGTGAGATTTGCAGCTTGCCTGCCTTGGGATTTTCCTTTTAAACTCTAACAAGTTGTCCTCAAGCTTTAGAAAAAAAAAAAAGTCCAAGTATACATTTGAAATGGACTTGGTAAACTCAATGAAAAGCTTCTATGAAAACCCCACAACTAAATCTTATGTAGAAGACTGGCTAGATGCTTTTCTCCCAAGATGCAACAAGACAAGCATGTCAGCTCCAACTTTGTACTAGACGTTTCAGATATTATAAAAGGAAAAAAACAATAAAATAAAAGGACTCTAGTTTTGAGAATAGAATGCAAAACTCTTCTATCACAAGGCTACATACTCATCTATATAGAAAATGAAAAGGAAGCTACAAAGTAGCTACTAAGACTAATCAGGCCAGAATATTACAAGATTGCTACACAAAAATCAGTTGAATTTCTGCATAGTAACCACAGAATTAGAAATTCAAATTTAAAGAGAATGCTACTTACAGTAACAAAGAATATGATATTCTTATGGATATATATAGAGCAGAAGGTATATAAATACCTGCCTACTAACAGCCACAAAATTGCTGAGAGGAATTCAGGACCTAAGTAAAAGGACAACTATGCCGTTTTCATGGATTAGAAGAATAGTACTGTGAAGATGTTAATTCCAACCAGACTTTTATTTTTTAAAAGAAATTGACAAGCCAATCCAGGCACTGTAATCCCAGCACTCAGGAGGTAAGGCTGCCTAGGCTACCTACTGAAACCCTATGTGACTGGTGGTAGGAGTGGGAAGGAAGCAACAAGGACACTGGCAGCCTGATTCTAGAATTGCTATGGAAATGTAAAGCTCAGAGACTAGTCAGGTGACTTTGAAAACCTAGTGCAAAATGACAAGAGACCAGTTTTGGGGGGAAGAAGTGAAGAGCTATAAAGGAGCACCACAGAAGAAAACTTAGGGGAATGATCAGTGTATTCATTATCTTGGGATGTTAATGCTGTTTATAGTTTTGTCAGAAAATGAGGTAGAAAGCTTTACAGCATACTAAGCAGTAACTGTCTTTGATCCCAGCCCTCAGGAGGCAGAGGCAGGTGGTTCTCTGAGTTCAGGGCCTAGCGGGTTCCATCCCAGCTGGAGCTACAGGAAGACCCTGTCTCAGAAAAACAAGAAATTTTTTAAAAAAATAAAACTTTTCTAATTTTTTCTTATTCCGTATAATTTAAGTAGACATTTTATGAGTCCAATTTGCTGTTTTGCTAATGCATATTGTTTTTTAACTTCAGGGTCTTGCCTATTTGCATACTAAAGGCAAAATGCATAGAGATATCAAAGTAAGTTCATCTAATATATTTAAATTGACCTTTGTTTTGGAAGAAACTTTATGATGTTAGTCTAATAGTATTTGTACTTTTGTTTTAGGGTGCAAATATCTTATTAACAGACCATGGTGATGTAAAATTGGGTATGTTATTTCAAGCTCTTAAAATTTTTACCAGAAACTTTAATAAAATGTTAAGTGCTAATTAACTTTGTATAGGTTTAATTTCATATTTATTCACTAAATTTTATTCAACTTAATTTTTTTTTTTTTTTTTTTTTTTTTTTTTTTTTTTACTCATGTACCCCAGGCTGGCCTAGAACTCATTATGTAGCAGAGAATGACCTTGAACTTCTGATCTTTCTGCATCTCTCCAAGCACTCTACTAACTGAGCTGCATCCCCAACCCTTCAAACTTCTAACTTAATCTTAGAGGTGAAAAAGCCATATTTATAGAGCTATTAATCATATTATTTATGGTAGAAAAATACAGACCTAGCAATAGAAAAACTGCTAACCTATAATTTATTCATGGAATACTCTAAAAGTTATTAATATTTATGAAGAATATGTGAGTAAAATATGGTATAGTAAATGACAAAAATGAACTAGATATATACTTAATTTTATAACTGTTTAACAACACATATAAACATTTATATACATAGGAAAAAAGACTAAAAAATCGATTAAAGGAGTATGTTTTCCCTGTGTGTTTAGTTTTGCCTTTTTGCCCCCAAATTAACTTCAGTATGCTTGTAATAAAAGTAATTTTATTAGCTTTGCTCTTATAAAGTACAATTTCATTCTTGTAAAATTCCAATAAATTTTCTTTTAATGAGTATGTTATAAACTAAGCAAGAAGAGAGGTAGGAGTTCAGTTTTTTCCAGATATTCTTGACATTAATGTCTAAATTATTATTAATGTTATGTGGAAGGATGAAACTTAGAAATGTTCATTGTAGTGGGAGTGGTGGAGCACACCTTTATTTCCCAGCACTTGGGAAGCAGAAGCAGGCAGATCTCTAAAAGTTGGAGACCAGCCTGGTCTACATAGTGAGTTCCAAGCCAGCTAAGACTACAGGGAGACCCTGTCTCAAAACAAAAAAAAAAAGAAAAAAAAAAGAAAGAAAAAAGAAATGCTCGTTGTATCAGAAAGAGCTAAAATTTTCTGTTCTATTTTTTCTTCACTAGCTGATTTTGGTGTGGCTGCAAAAATAACAGCTACCATTGCAAAGAGAAAGTCTTTCATCGGCACCCCTTATTGGTAAGGCATTATTGTAGTTGCCCTTTGTCGATGTTCATTACTTCATGGTTTGTACTCAGTCTTGATACTTGATAACATAAGTGATCATTAAAGGCCAAAAGACTTGCATGCATGCTGCTTGATGCTGTCCTAACTCTGATTGAGTTTGGGAACTTTGGTTCTTTATATTGATCAGCTTTCCCCATGGTGAAGTGCTGATTTCTATCCCAGGGCTCCAGTGTTGAGAGGTTTGAAATTTTTAAAAGAAAGAATTCCAGGAACTCTTCCAATTTTCTGTTCTTATCAAGGACTATACTTCTGATTGTTGAAATCCGTACATCCTACATTAATCTCCACCATCCCCATACTCATGCTGTATCCTACTGGTGACTAAATATGATTTTCATTATTGAAAAATAGTTAACATATAATAAAAGATCTCATTCTATTTCAGTATGAGCTGAGCATGGTGGGTCATATGCCTATATTTTCAGCATGATGGAGGCTAAAGCAAAAAGGATTGAGTATGAGGGCAACCTGGGCTACATTATGAGACTCTGACTCAAAAAATAATAATAAATAAGTAAAGTATGGAATATCAAAATTCCTTAATATTTAAAATAATTTAGTGAATGTTATAGCAGATGACATTTAAAGTTTGTATTAAATGTGAGGTTTGTTAATATACAGTGCTTGGATAATTTATTGTTTTGAGAATAAAGTAATTTTATACTTAATAAGTAATGCCAAAATAAATATATATGGAAAGAGTTAGATATAAAACTAAAGAGTTAGGGTCTAGAGACATAACTCAGTTGGTAGAGAGTTTCTCCAGCATGCAGGATCTCCAGTACCACATTGCTGGGGCATGGTAGCACACACACCAGCACTTGAAAGGAAAGGGCAGGATCAGAAATTCAATTTCATCTCAACTAAAAGTGAATTTCAGACCAGACTGAGATACATGAAATTCTGTCTCAAAAAAGAAAGGGGATAGGAGAAAGTGGGGAGGAGAAAAAAGGGAGGGAAAGGAAAAAAAAGAATTGATGAAGTTTTATGGACATAAAACTTTCAAGGAAAAGGTTGATCATTCACATAAAAATTTAAAGTTTATATGTCTACCAGCTGATTTTTTTTAAGGCAAGTAAAATACAGGAAATACTGGCTAATTAGACCAAGCTAAGGAAACCTGTTTAATATATGAGTTCTTGTGTCATTAAAAAGAATGTCTTTTGAGCAAAGGAATTTTTAAAATAACATATGTAAGAAGCCATAAAATAAGTGTTTCCCTTGTTGAACATAAACACAAATAAATTATACGCTTTTCTGTCAAACTGGAAAATATTTGGAATCAATATTCCATTACTAAATATATGATAGTGAAAGTGAAAATTGGTAAAACAATTTTTAAAAATAATTTCACAGTGTTTCTAAAAACCTGTAACAGTGTTGATATTCATTAGTGTCAGTGCTTCCACTTGTAGGAATTTAGAGGAATACACATTTTTATACATAAAGAGCTTTGCAGTAATATTTTAATATGAAAAATTGAGGGAAAACGTGGCTGGAATAAACCAAGAGAATTAGACATATCAATTCAAAGGAGTATCGTGCTATTATTAAAAATTATGCTGTAAAAGATGAATGGTTAGCAGTTAGACTCAAGATAGACATAACTAAAACTCAGGATTAAAATTGGCAAATGGAATAGAGTTTCATTCTATAAGAGGTATTGTACCTCTAAGTAAAAAGTATGGATGAGGGGCTAGAGAGATGGCTCAGCGGTTAAGAACACTGGTTGTTCTTGCAGAAGACCCAGGTTTGAATCCCAGCACCCACGTGGCAGCTAACAGTTGTCCATAACTCCAGTCCCAGGGGATCCGACAGCCTCCTCTGACCTCCAAGGGCATTGCAGTACACGGGTGCATTTACCTACATGCAGGCAATACACGCATACACATAAAATAAAAATAATAAAATTTAAAAAAGTTTTTAAAAAATAGATGAAAAATAAGTGAAATATTGGCTATCTTTGGTTGAGATCACAACTTGTTTGCTTCCATATTTTTCTTGTATCTCAAATTCTCTTCATTGAGCAATACCACTTTTAATACCAAAAAAGACCCTGGTAAATGTCCTTTGAATAAAAGTTAAATACATAGACAACTTAGATTACTTATAGAATTTTCAACTCAGTACTGATTTCCTTCCTCAGACTCCTATAATTATCTTCTGTTGTAAACATCACCTGTGGTCAAAATTAGCTAATTCTGTACCTTGATTATACCCTGTGAAATACTGCTACTTCAGCTGTGGACTGTCCTTCTTTGATAACCTTTTTCCGTGCCTAAGTTCTTGTCTGCTTTTATGAGGGGCATACTCCCTCACCTGTGCCACACAGGTTAATCTAAACTGTTCCCTGTTGAGCTAAGAACAACAACAGTGTCAGTCAGGTTGGCATTCCAATTAGCCACACAATCTCATTCCAGTAGAGGACATGAAGTTGATTTGCTGCTTCTGGGCACCAGCTCAGCCTCTTTCCAGTCTGAAACTGGCCTCAGTTATCTGGCTCAATGGCAATTATTTCCTTCTCTTTTTTTCTACCCCCATTATTATGTATATAGCACTTACATACAGTGTATACATTTACATGTTAGCCTTTTTAATGTTCACATTTGGAAGGACTGGGAGTATAACTCATTGCCAGAGCACTTGGCTGGCATGCTCAGGCAGGGTTCAATCCCCAACACCACAAGAAAGCTAAAACAATGTTAGTATACGTACTTTATAGCCTCACTTTAGTACCTATGTACTGTATTCCACATTTAAGTTGAGATACAATGTGTAACTCAACTGAGGTAGGTTCCAGTGTTTTTGTGCATGTAAAAGCAATTTGTAACCTATGACTACTCAATATAAATGTAAATTAATAAACTTTAAACAGGAAATATAAGAGTTTCCCTAAACATTGCCACCTATACCTTAAAACTTTAGATGTTATCACTGTATATCAAAATCCTTTATCTTTTTTCCCTTATTTGTGTTTATTTGGGGAGCTCTTAGCAGGGGCAAGGTATTGGGACAGGACTTGCTATATAGATCAGGCTTCCCTTAAACTCAGGGTATTCCTGCCTCAGCCTCCTAAGGGCTGGAATTACAGGTGTGTGTCACCATACCTTCTTTTTGATGTTGTTCTCTAACCCACCTGCCTGCCTGGCTTCATCCCTCACACTGTACTTGATAAAGGAATGAGTTTTACATTAAGTTTGCCTCCATGATTAAATCTTTCAGTGGGTCCGCATCATTTTCACAAGAAAATCTCAACTTACTTGTATAATGAGTACAACTTACTTGTATAATGTGTTCCTCATAATCCAGCCCCTAAATTGACAGTTCATTTTCTGTACACTTTCTAGACCCTCCAAGCCCTGTGTTGTGAAGGATATTTTTTCATTTCCTATCACGCTTACACTTTTTTTACCATGTGCAGTTGTGACTCCAGACAGGAGCCAAAGAGGAAATGTACAGTCTCTTCTCTGGGTTTTATGGAGAGTGCCTTTACTCTTCTATGTCAACCTTAAAAGGGCACAGGAGACGGGCGTGGTGGCGCACGCCTTTAATCCCGGCACTCGGGAGGCAGAGGCAGGCAGATCTCTGTTAAAAAGTCATATGGAAACCTAATCCTACACAAGCAAATGGACTTACTCTATAATGGGGGATAATGCCCCCATCAGACACCATAGACCAATAAAAAAAAAGGCAAAGGAAAGGGCAATCATACTTAGATTTTTGTAAAATAAAATTAATTACTAAAAATTGATGATGCATTTGGATAAGTGAGAATGCTTACTGTTTCTGTGCACTGTATCAACAGCAACCAGCAGTGCATTGCCCCATCCCAGTGTGTATGTCACATACTGAGTCACGCTGTCCCCTCACTCAGGTGTTCCCTGCGCTCTTCTTATCTCCCAGCATTTGTTGAAGTTTCCTCTGAAACTCCATACTCAACTTCCTGTTGATTCATTCTTTCACCTCCTTTGGAAACTTTTCTTTGACCTTCACAAGGCTTTAGGTATTCTTTAACATTCACTTAACACAGTCGAAAGTAAAACTTAGAGTAGGCAGAGGAGGAAATGCATGAATTTTAGAAGACTGTGTGGCATATGTCTCTGTGTATGTGTATGTGGTATTTGTTTAAATCTTTACTGGTAAGGTCTCCTCTTTCCTAGTAAATACCTCTCAGCCTCTTTCTCTCTCTGAGCATGTCAAAAAGTACTTTATATCACCTTTAAGAACAAAAAATGCTATAGTCATTACTTTCTTCTAGGATGGCCCCAGAAGTTGCAGCAGTGGAGAAAAATGGTGGCTACAACCAACTTTGTGATATCTGGGCAGTAGGAATAACAGCAATTGAACTTGGAGAGCTTCAGCCACCTATGTTTGATCTTCATCCAATGAGGTGTTCTCGTTATTTACAATTACGCAGTTATTAAATACATTGGGGAAGGTGAAGTACTAATAACTCAGGAATTACAAACTAATTTTTTAGTATAGCAAAAGAGTAAAGGTATTGTAAGGTTCTCCAGTAATGTCATATAAGACCTCAGGGGCTGGATAGATGGTTCAGTGGTTAGGGTCCTTGTCGCACAAGTATGAGGACCTGGGTTTGTGTCCCCAGCACCCTCATGAAAGCTGAGCAATGGCAGCACATACCTGTACCTGTTATGCTGGGGTGATAGGGACAGGCACATCCTCAGAATGTGCTTGTTAGCCAGTCTAAACAAAACAGTGAGCTCCAGGTTCAGTGAGAGAACCTGTCTCAAAAACTAAAGTGGAGAATGATAGAGGAAGACAGCCAAAATCAACCTCTGCCCTCTGTGCACACATGCACAGACAAGCAGGCACACACACACACACACACACACACTCCCACTCGTATAGCTGCTTCCCCAAACAACAGAATGAGTTGTCTGTCCTGCTCGAAGTGTTCCCATCAAGAAAATTTCTCTTAATAATCATACTAGGGTTATTATTAAATTATCATTAAGCTAGTCTTTGGGGGCCTTTATATTAATTCTTCCATCTTGTTTAATTGTTTTAATCAATTTGAAATTATAAGTAGTAGAGCATACATTTGCTCCTTTTGTTCTGATTTGAGTAGCCTTTACTCTTTTAGGGATAGTGAAGTACCTCTGTTTAGTATAATATTAAGTCACTTAGGTTTTATGATATGTTCCAGGAAAAGAAATTGAAGGCTTTTGAAAAGGTTTTTTGATATTTTGAAGGAAAAGATATATTGGACAAAACTTTAAACAGTGTAATAATGCAAATCGCCAAGATGGGGAGAATGTCAGCAACATATGATTGACCACAGATTATCATGTGCTATACAGAGCACTATTCAAAGTCTAAAAGCAAAGATAGCTTGTGTGCAAGAGCCAGATACTGAAGCAGCACCTGGAAAATGAAAGGTCTACCAGCTAAAAGATAGTTACTGTTAACTAGAATGCAAACTTAGGTACAGACCTTTAAGAAAATAATATTGTGTCTCACTGAACATAAGCCAAGCTAGAAGAGAACTCAGTCTATGCAATCATAATTACATAATGTTCATCATATATTCAGTGATTCCACTACTCAGGAAATTAGACTTAAGTTATTTTTTTAAAAAACAACAAAATCAGGGGCTGCAAGATTGCTCCGCAGGTTAAGGATACTAGCCACGAAACCTGACTACCTGAATAACTGAGTTTGATCCCAAACCCACCTGGCAGAAGAATAGAACCGACTCCTGCAAGTTCTCTGTCATGACCTTCTGACACTAAATAAGTAAATGTAAAATAATTTTTTTAAGGAAAGAAAAGCTAAGAAGTATCCATTTGCAATTAACTAGGGGGAAATAATCTAAGCATCTTTGTATATTATTAAACAGATTATTTAGCAGTTGAGGCAACTATTATGTATAAAGCAAAGGAACCTGGAAAGTTGATTAGTAATAAAAAAAAAAAGCAGAACATAGTCTTATTACCTGATGAAATAATGTAACAATTCGCATTTGGATAAAGGCTTTTTTTAAAAGATGAATTTTTATATAAAAAGGAAAAGAAAAATACCTTTGATATATTCAATAAAAGGTCAAAAATTTGGCCAGGGAGCTGGAGAGATGGCTCAGCAGTTAAGAACACTGGCTATCCTTGCAGAAGACCCAGGCTCAAATCCCAGCACCCACATGGGAGCTAACAACTGTCTGTAACTCCAGTTCCAGGGGATCCGACAGTCTCTTCTGTTCTCTGTGGGCATTGCATGACACAGGTGCACTTACCTGCATGCAGGCAATACACACATCACATAAAAATAATAAATAAAATAATAAGAAAAGAAAAAGAAATTTGGCCAGGCATGGTGGTGCATGCCTTTAATTCCAGCTCTCCAGAGACATAAGCAGGTAGATCTCTGTGAGTTCAAGGCCAGCCTGGCCTACATAGTTTCAGATCAGTTGGGGCTGCAGGGGGATCCTGCCTCAAAAAGAGTAAAAAAAAAAAAAGAAGAAATTTGGGGGGGCGGGGCTGGAGAGATGCCACAATAATTAAGAGCACTGGCTGCCCCTGCAGAGGACTCAGGTTCATTTCTCAACACCCGTATAGCAGATAAAAACCATCCATAACTCCAGTTCCAGAGAACCCCAACACCCCCCTCAGGCCTCTGTGGGCATTGCACACATGTGGTACACTTAGATATGTGCATACAAAACACTCATAATATTGAACTTTAAAAATAATTGAGCAAAAAAATCTACAAAAAGATACAGGATTTTTTACTGAAATAGCATTTTCAGCATTCTTTAAACCTTCTTTTTTCTACTCCATCAGCCATAGGAAAAAAAGGTGAAGTCATGGACAGATTCCTCTTGTACATTGACATATGTATAGTGAGACAATATGGGAATTTATTATTCATATAAAGGAAACAGATCAGGAAATGAATTTAATTTGCTATAATAATTTTAGTTGCTAGGCTTAATGTTAAAGTAATGTTAATGTTAATGCCATTGCTGTGCTATAGAATAATATATAATTACATAACAATGCTTAAAATGTATTAGTTAATATAGGTGAATAAGGGCTTGTTAATAGTTCAGTGGTAGAAGTGCTAGCATAGAATGTGCAAGGCCCAGGTTTGACCCCCAGTGTCATAAGAAAACAAAGTATTTTGAAACATTTCATTCCCTTAGCCCAAAGCAGTTTTTCAGTGCCTTCCTATGTTTTAGATAAAATCATTATAGAACATTCACCTGACTGCTAGATAAAGTATTAAAAGCATTTTAGTATTGTCCTTTAACTGAAATTTTTATTTCAGGGCTCTCTTCTTAATGTCAAAAAGTAATTTTCAGCCTCCGAAACTAAAGGATAAAACAAAATGGTGAGTTAAAGAATATATAATTGTATAGAATTTAACAGGTTCAGTCCCTTACTTCATAAATGATGAAACTAAGGCTCACAGACATTAAGCAGCTTGCACAGTGTTGCCCAGCTCTTTATCTGTGAAGGTGTGACAAGGATCTAGGTTTATTTTCTAGTCAGTGGATTTTATAATCCATTGCAGGTACATCTCTGTGTTCAAGACCAGCCTGGTTTACATAGCAAGTTCCAAGCCAGCCAGGGCTACAGAGAGATTATGTCACCAAGAAAAAAAAAATCATAAAGGAAGGGATTTGAAATGAATACATGAAGATTTTGGAAATTTACATTTTTTGCCCTGTATTTTTTAAAGTTTTTATTTATTGTTTATATTTTGTGTGTGTGTGTGTGTATGAATGAATGAATGAATGAATGAATGAATGCCTGCACGTGTGTAAGTACACCCATGTCATGCAATGCCTGAGGAAGTCAGAAGAGGGCATCAGATTCCCTGGGACTGGAGTTAGTGGACAGTTGTTCGCCATCATGTGGGTGCTGGTAATTGAACCTGGGTCCTCTACAAGAGCACTCAGTGCTCTTAAGCGCTGAGCCATCTGTCCAACCCCTGCCCTATATTTTTTGTATTTTTTTACATCTATTAATTACATATTATCTTTTATGGAATGTGGCACTTGAAAAGGTTTCCCAGATATTCTCACACTTAAAATCAATCTGTTAGTTTTGTTCTTCCTTCCTTCCGTAATGCTCAAAGGAATTATTGCTTATTCTTTTCCTAATCTTTTCTCTCTCTCTCTCTCTCTCTCTCTCTCTCTCTCTCTCTCTCTCTTTGGGAGGAGGGGGTCTTTTTTGAGACAGGGTCTTGCTGCAGCCCCAGCTGACCTGGAACTTACTATGTAGACCAGGCTGGCCTTGAACTCACAGAGATCCGCCTGCCTCTGCCTCCCAAGTGCTGGAACTAAAGGTATGCGCCACCACACCTGGCTTTTTCTTTTTTCTATCATTGTAGTTCATAAGTGTGTCATCAATTAGATGGTTAAAAAAAATGGAAATTTTTTTCTGGTAATAATCTTCTACATATATTTTTAAATAGATCAGGCAAATAAAAGTTTCTACATTCATAAATACAGTTCTTTATGTAGATATATGAATTTCTTGATGGTCCATGAGTTTCCAAAGTGTGTGTCTATTTTTCTGATTAGGTGGTCCATGCTCTATTTCAGATTCTAGTAGCTCCTCCCTCAAGTAGAAGCTGATCTGCTTTATGTGTCGTAACCTATCTGGGTACAGTTTCATTTAGGATCAAGGTCATTCTTCAGATGATGGCAAGAGTAAAAAGCAAATCATCTGTAGTGGCTATGTTCTTTAGTATTGACACTGACTTACTACTTCTTGCTGCCCTGCATTCTTAGCTATTTGAAATAGAAGGGCTTTATGACCAGAATGCCTTAATATTCACCCAGGAACAAATGAGTATTGGGTATCAATACTAAATCACTGTCATATTCCAGAGCAGTCATTACCAGTCTCAGATACTGTTTCTCTCTAATGATGTCTATCACAAGCCACCAATGGAAATGTAGTACTTTTATTTCTCTGCTGAAAAGTGCTGAGTGGTTGTCAGTGGCAGTTACTAAGGAAAGTTTCTTTGGTTCTTAATCATTATCTCCCATAGTGGAATCTTGGCAGTGGTAGAAAGAAACCATTTATCATTGATTATGATTCTTTTAATATTTTTCTTCTCCCTTTCTCTGCTTCATCAATGCAGATAGCAGGAAAATCTTTTTGGTTGCTAAAATCCTCACTTTTTTTGTGCTTTTTCCAAGAATTCCAGTAGCCCTTTTAGAATTTAAATAGTTTCTTATATTACCCTCCCTATCCTCCATGCCATTCAGCTGTTTGGGTATAGGAAAGTTTAAAATGTTATATAAGTTAGTCAATAAGAGAAGGACATATGGGGCTGGAGATATGGCTCAGTGGTTAAGAACACCGGTTTTTGTTCTTGCAGAAGACCCGGGTTCGAATCCCAGCACCCACATGGCAGCTAACAGCTGTCCATAACTCCAGTCCCACGGGATCTGACAGCCTCTTCTGACCTCTGCGGGCATTGCACAACACGGGTGCACTTACCTACATGCAGGCAATACATGCATACACATAAAAATAATAAATATTTTTTAAAAAGGAAAAGGACATTTGGCTTCTAGATGTAGTACTGAAAAGAAGAACTTGTAAGTGCTGGGAATCTAACCCCAGTCCTCTGCAAGAGCAGCCAGTGCTCTTAAACTGCTGAGCCATCTCTCTATCCCCTAGTATAATTTTTTTAGGTTGTATATCACTGTTAATAACATTAAGAGACAAAACTGATCACATCCACACAAGGAATACACTATGTTTGAGGTTTAATTTTTTTGGCTTATGTAGAACTAAGAGGCCTAAGGGGGCAAAAATCCTGTTTCAACCTTTCTAATGGTTCCAAAAAAACTAACATTAACGAAATATTTTTGTACCTGTCTATTTTTATTTAAAGGTCATCAACATTCCATAATTTTGTCAAAATAGCACTAACTAAAAACCCTAAAAAAAGACCAACTGCTGAAAGACTTCTAACGGTAAGTCGTTGAAATTACAGAGATTCCTTTAGTTATGCAATAATTAGATATAATGTTTTTAATATACAAGGGGTCAGCAAAATTACTACTTCTAAATATTTCTAGTTTGCTGGACTGTTGATTCTTATTGCAACTACTTCTGCAACTGTAACAAAAAACTAGCCATAGATAGTATAGTGGGTATAGTTTTAACACCCAACAAAACTTTACTTGCTAAAGTAGGCAGTATACCACATTTTGCCCTAGGACTGTAGTTTGATGTCCCCTGCCTTTGAGAAAACTCTTAAAAATGGTTCCATCTAAAATTGATTGCTTTTCTTAGTTTCGTATGTGGATTTATAATGTGCTTTGCATGTATGTGTATGTGTAAAATATTTTATGTGAGAAATTAATGAGCATAACAACCTAAGATATTTAACTGATTTAAATGAATGCAAATGAAGTTATAATTTTATAATGTAATATAGATTAGATAACTTTACAGAGAGAAATGATTCATGTTCTAACTTTGTATCACAAATGATTTTCAGTTATATGTAATTATGGAGTCACTGATTATTTCTAATCTGTCCCCAACCCCCCATGCTTACTTCTTCTTACAAGTTACTGATTGAAAAGGAACAAAGAACATTTTTTTATTAGCTGCAGGTGTGAAGGCACATTCATGAAGTTTTATTAGTTTTATTTTGTTTGATTTTCACATAGCATACTTTCGTTGGGCAGTCAGGTCTGTCTCGGGCCCTAGCAGTTGAGCTGTTGGACAAAGTGAGCAATCCGGACAACCATGCACATTACACTGAAGGAGATGACGATGACTTTGAGGTAAGGAAGTGTTTGCAGCCTAATGTTTGGAAACAAATGTTGAATATGGCTTTATAGCTTTTTTTTTTTTTTTTTTTTTTTTTTTTTTAAACACTTGTCCCGGGGGGCCCACACCTAAATTTGAGCTCTCGCGTCCCCGTATTTCCCAAAATCCCCCCCCCTCCCCTCCCCGCAGTCGG
>NW_008335287.1:1336997-1345051 GCF_000622305.1 Nannospalax galili
TGAACTCAATATGTAGTCTAGGCTGACCTTGAATTCCCAGAGATCCTCTCCCTCAGTCTCCCAGCTGCTGGGATTACAGGTGTGAACCACCAAACCCAGTTCAGAGTTTCTTTTCTAATTTAATTTTTCAATTTAGTTGAAACAGATTTAGCTACAGAGATTAACAGTATAAATTTCACTTGCCCTCTATTTAACTATAACCTACTAAGACTTTTCTTCATCCTGTTTTTAATCCTAGCTCTTCACTAGAATTAATTTTTTCACATGATCATTTTTAATTTCCTAATTTGCTTTGCCTGAAGTTCTTTAAGTGGCTGAGATCAAAATGAGACCTCCCTCTTTGTCCCTCACACATACATATGCCTGAAAATCCATAGGTGCTTTCTTCTCCCTAGATCTCAGCCATGGTGGTGAGATTTGATCTTCCTGTAGAATGTGTAGAAATAACATGTTTCCTAGGAAATAAAGGTTTTAAGAGCATTATATTGAACTAAGAAAATAGTTTAGCCACAGCACCGTGTATATTATTTTTCATAAGGGAGTCCTTAGAAATCCAATTTGTCATTTAAATTTTTTTTCCCATTTGTGCATATCAACAGAATACAGATAATTTTAAAGAATTAAGTTGAAATCCTCATTGGAAAAAAATTTCCTTCCCATACCACTTCATTAAGTATTATTTCTTACATAATTACAAGCAAAGTATTCTATTACTATGCATGTCTTCTCTGAAAATATCATAGGATTATTTGAATGTATTATATACAATAACACACTTGTAAATCAGGAATGAGGGACTTCTTGCCCATGGACTAGTGTCTGTTTGTGTTTATATATAACACAATTGTTTTGTTTCACAAGTCTCTCTCTCCCTGTGTCTCTTCTTTTGCCTTTATAATTCCTTTTCATTCTGTGTCTCTTTTTTTAGTGTATATTTTTATTGAGTTTTTGTATATTTCATATAATAGCTCTTAATCAAATTTAGACTCCTTCTCCCATCCATGCCCTCCCTATGCCCCTCCCCACCAGATTTCATGCATTCTGTTATATGTTAAGGTCTCTTAATCAAACTCTTTCTGCTTTTGACTTTTGTATGTGTGTGTAGTACCCAGGATTGAACCCAGGACCTCATGCCTGCTAGGCAAGGCAAGCAATCTACCACTGAGCTGTATCCCCAGCTCTTTATCTCTGTCTTCAGTTCTGACAAAAATAAACAACTAAAACTCACATGATAATTATTTCTTAAAGAAAAGTATCCATTTCATGTTCATAAGTTTTAAATTATATTTTATTAGGATCATACAGACTACTAACACTCATTTGGTACTCATTGTGTGCCAAATATTTGCCAGATACTTTCTATGTTAACTCATCTAATATTCATATCTGTTCTTTGTAGTAGATGTAATTCATATACTCACTTTACAAATGAGGAAAGAGAGACAAAGAACAGAAGTAATTTGCCCAAGATCGTATTTAGTAAAGTACTGTAACCAGGATTTAGATCCAAGCAGACTTACTCTAGAGGTGACTTCATACTTAATAAGCCATCATTTCTGTTTAAGTACTCAATAAATGTAGTCCTTAGAGAGTCTTTAAAAAAACCAGTGTTTGTTCCTCCAATACCTGATATTTAGTATAATCCTATTTTATAATAAGTACCCAGTAAATATTTTGTTCAGTGTTAATTAGCTTGAATTGAAAACGTTAAATAAACCAGCCATGTATAGATTTCTCTCACGCTTGCTCTCGCTCTCTCTCTCTTTCTCTCTCTCTCTCACCATTGTAGGCTCAAAATTAGAGATTTTGAGCTAAAAATTTGGGGCTGGCAAGATGTCTCGGTGAATAAAGGTGCTTGCTGCCAAGCCTGATGACCAGAGACGTGAGTTTCAGCCACAGTACCCAAATAACAAAAGGAGAAAACCAACTCCCACAAGTTGTGTTTTGTCCTTTGACCTCCAGATGCACATGCACACGGGTGCAAGCACAGACAATAAATGTAACTAAAATGATTTTTTTAAGATTATTAAGATTTTTAAGGCAGGCATACTGACTCACAACCTATAAACTAAAGGCTTTAAGAGGCTGAGGCAAGAGGATTGCCACAAAGCCAGCCTAGGCTATGTTGTGAGTCCAGACTAATCAGGACTGCTTTGTGGAAACCCTGTCCGAAAACAAGAATAGCAATAAGATTTACTCCTTTAAAAATTCAAAAGACAGCTGGGCGTGGTGGCGCATGCCTGTAGTCCCAGCATTCGGGAGACAGAGGCAGGCAGATCTCTGAGTTCAAGGCCAGCTTGGTCTACATAGTGAGTTCCAGGACAGCTGGGGCTACAGGGAGACCCTGTCTCAAAAAGACACACACAAAAAAAATTCAAAAGTCATTAAAACTTAAAGCATAAATTTTGAGTTACATATGACTTCATTTCCCAATTGATCTCACTGTATAAATATGCAAATCCCTCTTTTATTCTCCATTCAAGTTTGTTGGGTTTCCCTCATGCTGCCTGCTTTCTGAGTTCTTACCCCCTCACCTCTATCTTGTTGGTTTAAGGATATGCCACTCAAGACTGAGAAGTCCTTGAAATGCAAAGCCTTCTAGCAGATATTGAGGCACAGTGGTATGAGACTGACACTGTGTCCTGGTATTCACAGTGCTGATGGATACTCTAATAGAAGATTCAGAAATATCAACACACAATTTACAGGAATGATGATGGATTATCACTTATGGATTGGGAAACATAGGGTACTATCAAGGCATATCATAGGGCAGGAAAGAACTCAATAAAAAAGTGATAGTTGACCCAAAAAGCTGAAGAATACATTGAAATTAGAGAAGAGAGTAAGAATAAGTAATTTTAGTAGAGGAAATAATAGCATGTTTGAAAGGCTGGTGATAATAAAGTAGAAAACTTGGAAACTAAAAGTTATTCTGGCTAGAGCAGAAAACAAGGAAGTAGTAGAATATAAAGTAACAGAGCTAGAAACTGACTCTCTCAAGCCATGTTAAAACTTCTAGACTTAAGTCAGGCTAGTGACAAGTGCCTTTAATTCTAGTACTCGGGAGGCAGAGGCAGACGGATCTCTGTGAGGTTGAAGCTAGCCCAGTCTACATAGCAAGTGCCAGGCCAGCTGGGGCTACAGGGAAACCCTGTCTCAACCCCCCCCCCAAAAAAAAACCAAACAAACCTTCTAGACTAAGGGCAGTAGGAAGGCGTTAAAGGTGAAATAAATGAAATAATCAGATGTGCACTTAAAAAAAAGTCTTCATGAATTCATAGTGTTGAATCCATTCCTGAAAACCTGTTAAAGAACTCCCAAAGTGACCAGCATAGAGAAAATAGTAACTTAAACTAGGTTGGTGGCACTCTAATGAAGAACTTTTCACTCAGGAATTGTCTGAGAGAGTTGATGATTGAATCAAGGCTGAGATTGAAGGATGAGAAGAATTATTACCAGATTTTAATTTGAAATCTTGGTGAATATAACCAGTTACTGAGGTTGGAACATAAATAGAATCAGATTTGGGAATTAAGATGAGCTCAGTATTATACTGAACAAGATATTGCACAAGTCTTTCAAATTGAAAAGTCTATAAGGTTGTAGGGGAAAACTTTGGACTATACATATAGATGTGACTCACTGGATATAGGTATAGGAGTAGCTTCCAGAATAAATATAATTGCCCAGGGGAAGCACTCTAATTAAAAAAAAAAGCTTAGGGTAGAGAACCCTGATATTTCTCTCAAAATTAAGAATCCAGGCATGGTGGTACATGCCTCTAATCCCTGCTCTCAGGAAGGAGGCAAGGGCAGGCAGATCTCTCTGAGATCAAGGCCAACCTAGTCTACATAAGTGAGTTTCAGGCCAACTGAGGCTACAGGGAGACCCTGTCTCAAAACAACAGCAACAACAAAAAAAGTAAAGCTCAAGTAGGCAAAGAGGATCAGTAGTGAACACAGAAAGAAGGAAGGAGAGTTGCAGTGAGAATATTACTAAGAGGTAAAAGGTAGTGTGGATTGAGGTAGTAGTTTCTGGTGCTTTAACAAGGACCACTTGCACACCATGGAGAGGAACTAAATTTGAAGTACTTAGAAGATAAATACATAGTTTCTTTATGAAATTTAGCTGTGAAAGGATGGACAGGGTAGAACAGTGGCTGAAGTAGAAAGACTTGGAGAGGGATGGATTAGTTGATTGTTTTATGTGAGGGAGGGAGAAGCTTGAACAAGATTGTTTATTAAAGGATCTGGTAGATAATGATAAAACAGAAAAAAAGGAAAATGGCTAGGCAGAGTCTGTGAGATGCAAACAGAAGCTGGACTTGATCTCTTAAATTAGGACTTAGAGGAGGACGGTTGATCGTGTAGCTAGCGACTCCTGTTTTCTCTGTGAAGTAAATGGCCAGCTCATTTCCTGAAAATGAAGGAATGTAGGTAGGTGTGAAGTCTGAAGACAGAATGAAACAGTGTGTTGCTTTCCTCCAGCAGTGATTGGCACTCCAGATGTGAATACAGAGGTAGCTAGTTGAGATATCCGAGCTTGGCATTTTGCTCTATTACTAGTGAAGGATGGGAAATTTAGGATATTGGCAAGAATTTAAATTCAAAATATAAGACCATCAGCTAGGGAGAAAAGTGAAGATAGGAGAGATATTAGGGGCAAATAAGAGTACTGGGTGGTTGAAGTGGATTCAAGCAGGAACATTAAACAAGTATGATGGGAGTGAGAGTGAGCTCAGAGAGCTGGAGCATAGTATGAATTATATCAGTGCTGATGGTAGGGTCCAGGTATGCTTTGGAAGTGAAGAGTGCACTTGTCTATCTGACAGTGTCTTACATCCAGGACTGTGAGTTCATTCAGCTTTTGAAATGCTTGGTATAGTAGTGGATCTTGAAATAGAGAGGAGAAAAAGCTCAAGCCACTTTCTGAGTCATCAGTTACTGAGGATGGGTCTAAATGTTGAACTGAAGGCAAAGCTTTAAAAAGGAGCATAAACTTATTACAAGAGGTAGAAATAGACCTCTTATTTGGCTTGGATTTTTTTTTTTTCATCTTTTTGAGACAGGGTCTCTCTGTAGCCCTAGGTGGCCTAGAACTCACTTTGTAGACCAGGCTGGCCTTGAACTCACAGAGATCTGCCTGTCTCTACCTCCTGAGTGCTGGGATTAAAGGCATGTGCCACCATGCCCAGCTGGTTTGTAATATTCTTAATCTGCCTGGATCCAATATTTCTCCCTTCCATTTTCTTATACACTTGCTAAATTTCCCTTAATGCCACTGCCATGCAGCAAAACCTCAAAACACTTCTTTCTGCTAAGAAAATGAAAGTGAGAGCCCTCACCTGATATTTGGACCCTTCATGATTTGGCTTACCCCCAATCTGTCTGTACAGCTCTGTTGTTGCTTACCTAATCTGTAATGCTCTCAAATAGATACCAACCCCACTTTCTGCCCATACTGCTTGCTTTCTTGCATCACTTGGTCATGTCCCTTCTCCACATTGCTGCATCTCCAACACCTGCTATAAGACACACAGAGCTTCTGTACTCTTTCAGGTCAACATAAAAGGAATTGCTTTCTTGTCTGTACTTTAATAGTAATCCATTGTATAATTTTAAGTATCTGTATCCCTTATGTTCCTGGACTATAAACTCTTTTGAGGACAAGATTTGTGCCTGCCTTTGTCTGAATCCCTTCAGAATTGTACAAAGCATAAACATGGAATAAGTAAATAAACTCTTAAGATATTTTAGTTGTATTTTTTTGGTTATTGTTGTTTTCCCTATGATTAACCTTTTTAGTAGATATAAAATTATATTTGTCAATAAGTGATTATTCTAAAAGAGAAAATTAATCTCTTAACTTTACATTGAAAAATATTAAGTGTGTATGTTATGCTTGTATTCACAGCCCCATGCAATCATTCGTCATACCATTAGATCTACAAACAGGAATGCCAGAGCTGAACGGACAGCTTCAGAAATAAATTGTATGTTCTTGGTATACCTTTTCCATTGTTGGTTTTGGGGGGTTGAACTGGTGATTCTTGTATTTTTTATGGAATTACAAATAGAGACTACATATTTCAACATACCAGAATACATCAAAATGTAGGTTTTATTAGAATTTTGTTAGTTGTTTTTAAATTGTTTTATTTACTAATTTTGAGAATAATTGTGCCAGTTGCAGGAAATTTACAAGAAATAAAAAATGGAAAATTAACATTTCACATCATCACATAACCCACAACCATCCCATTGTTAATATTTTTCTTTCTGTTTTTCCATGAATATTTTATGTGGCTGAAATTCCACTATCCATATAATTTTACCTAATAGAAAAACATTTTTCTGTTTACTGGCATTGACGTTATAACTATATGTTAAAGGCAAACAGTTGCCTATTGTTGAGTGTTTGGGCTGGTTTTACATATTGTATAACAGCATGTAGATGAATCTTTTCTAAAACAAATATTTAAAGGAGAATTTTGATTTTTTTTAATGAGTCAAGCATATAGCAGCCATGTTTATCACCTTAGTTGCTTTTAGAACAATTGGAAAGAATGTAGATATGGATTTCTTGACTTCAGTATGTATTTGTTTCAAGACATATAAAGTAGTTTACAACCAAATAAGATCTGTGACTGAGAGTACAAATAGAATTTTGGCTATAATGGAGGAAGATAATTCCTTAATTATTTGGGCCAATTAGAATTTCTGCAGATGAGTTTGGGTTTTTTGTTGCTGTGTAGCCCACACGAGCTTCAAACTCACAGTGATTCTTCCTTAGCTGCTAGAGTACTGAGACTATAAGGGAATACCACCACAGCTGCCGTAAGTCTGAGTTTTCTTGAAACCAAGTCTTTCTAGCTATTCAGAAGAATGTCTTCCCATATCAGTTATTCAGCAGGACTCGTCCAAGTCAAAGGCATTTATTTATTTATTTATTTATTTATTTATTTATTTATTTATTTATTTATTTATTTATTTATTTATGTGCCCACTGAAGCATCTTGCCAGTCTCTTGCTACCTTCTTGTTTCCTTGTACATGATGAAAAAACTGTGGACCCCAGATACCAGAGTGGCAGTGTTGATGTTCATTTATCAGCTGTATTTACTTGGGGCTGGAAAGATGACTCAACTGTTAAGAGCACTGGATGCTCTTGCAGAGTACCTGGATTCAGTTCCCAGCACCCACATGGCAGCTAACAACTGTTCTTAACTCCAGTTCCAGGGGTTCTGACAACCCTCTTCTGACCTCCATGGGCATTGCACAACACGGATGTACTTATATACATGGAGGCAGTACCCTAAAACACATAAATAAAAATAATAAATAAAATATTTTTTAAAAGGTGCATATTATGTTG
This sequence comes from Nannospalax galili, assembly GCF_000622305.1. Classification (NCBI taxonomy): domain Eukaryota; kingdom Metazoa; phylum Chordata; class Mammalia; order Rodentia; family Spalacidae; genus Nannospalax; species Nannospalax galili. The sequence goes on from NW_008335287.1 coordinate 1,344,374, forward strand.
CTATGTAGCATTCTACTAATGTAATCTAATTTGGCATTTGTTTTATAGCCTTTGTGTTCTATGTGTTTAAATTCTTCTGGATACAAAAGAATTTTCTTATGGCCTCCCATATTTTTGCAGTTTCTTTAATATTTAAATCTTCACTATAAAGTATTTAGAAGTTAGAAAGTAAGGATTCATCTTTATTCTCTTCTAGATAACTACCCCTTTGTTTCAATCTATTTGTTACAACTTCTAATCATTTTTTCTCATGGATTAGAGATGCCATCTAAGATTTATTGTAATAGTAAATTCCCATATGTATCATAGGACTATTTTCCTGGAAATTGTATCCTGTTGCTTTGATATATCTATTCGTGTGCCAGTAGTGTACTTCTGGTTATTACATCTGCTAAAATCCGTTAGGACTCATTCTCCTCCTACTCCTGGCCTCTCTTCATCCACTGGCCATACATACATTGTTTTATATATTTGATTATTATATATGTAAATTTTTTTATTTATTTAATAACCACATTCTTGGAAGAAGCATTTCATTACAACAGCATTGACATATTCAATAACAATTTCCTGAGCTAAGATGCATCTCTTTCAAAATTGGCTGTAAGTTTTTAGGTTTACAGTTGAATTAATACAGTTATATAACATTAATCTCTATATATCTGATTATTACTAGTC
>NW_008335287.1:1345245-1380802 GCF_000622305.1 Nannospalax galili
TTTTGGAATTATTTATTTAATAAGCACATACTTAGAAGAAGCATTTCATTACAATAGCATTGACATATTCAATAACATTTTCCTGAGCTAAGATGCATCTCTTTGCAAGTGGGTACAGGTTTCTAGGTTCACGGTTGAATTAATACAGTTATACAGTCTTGAACTCAGTATAAGTCCTGTAGGAGATAAAACTGAATGAATTTTTAACCTTTAAAAAAGATCTCCATTTCATTTTAGAATATATTGTTCCTTGCAGAAACTCATTGTTTTTCCTACTAACACTGAGATGTTGGCGCATATATCTCTAATCTGTATGTATCTGATTATTACTGGTCATAATCGGTTGCAGATGGATCTTTGGCACCTGTGTATGTCTATAAAGTCATCGGGTAGATTACAGTGGTAATGTTATCACCTCTACTAATTAACATGATGTAAATTTCCATGCTTCCTCCTCAAATATAATACATTTTTTTAAATTTGTTGATGTGTGTGTGTGTGTGTGTGGTTTTATGTATCTAAAATCTAGGAACCACATATGAAAGAAACATACGATATTTGTGTTTCTTAGACTGGTTAGTTTATAGTATTAATACTTCCAATCCATGAGCATGAGTGGTCTTTCTGTCATTTATTGTCTTCAAGTTCTTAAGTATTCTAAACTTTTCATTGTAGTGATCTTTCACTTTCTTGACTAGTTTGTTGTTTTAATATTTTATTTTTATTTTTTATGTTTGAGTGTATTGTCTGCATGTATATAAGTGCTACTGTGTCATGCAGTGCCCACGGAGGTCAGAAGAAGGCATCAGATCCCCTGGAACTGGAGTTATGGATAGTTGTTAGCCACCATATGGGTGCTGGGAATCGAACCCAGGTCCTCTGCAAGAGCAGTGAGTGCTCTTAACCACTAAGCCATCTCTCCAGCCCCCATTGTTGTTGTTAAAGCAATTGTGAATGGAGTTTTTTTCTTAGTATGTTGGTTATTGGTATATAGAAAGACTACTAATTTTTGTACATTAACTTTGTATCCTGCCACCATACTGAAAGAAGCACCTTGAATGTTAAAAAGAGCAGTATGTTTCCTTCTGGAGACCCTGCTGCCAACTGGCAAAAATGGCCTTGCTCCACAGCCTTCTAGACATTTGCTTTTTAGAGTCCTGTTCCTAAATGTCTCCAAGAGATCAGAAAGAAACAGATTTGGAAAAAAATAGATGAGATATTTCAGTTGAAGTGTCTGTGATTTTTGGTTTTTAGCAGTTTGACTATGGTATGTCTTAGATAGGGTTTCCGAGGTTGGTTCTGTCTGGGGTTTGTTGAGCTTCTTAGATCTATGGATCAATATTGTTCATCAAATTTCACTGCTATTACTTTGAAATTTCTACCATGGTCTCTCTCCTCTACTTCTGGGACTCTCATTACATATTAACTCAGGGATTTCACAAATAACTGGGGCTTTTTTCTCATCTGCCCCTATATGTACACATAATGTTGTTTCCTGTACCTCTGTCTCATCTGTCTCTTCCCCTGTAATGTTCATTCTACTGTTAAGTCATTCCATGTGTTTTATTTCAGGTATAATATTTTTCAGATGTAAGCATTAGTCATACATTGCACATATATAATATATACATACATATACTTATAATTGTAATTTCTATTTTTCTGATGAGATTGTCTGCTCACCTTAAGTCCTTGAACATATATTTGTTTTAAAGTTCATATCCGCTGATTTCAACATCTCTGAGTTTGTTTCTTTTTTCAACTGTTTTTAGTTACTCTTTACCACCTTCTTCACATGTCCAGTGTTTTTCATTGTATCTTGGACAGTGTAATGCAGTGTTGACCATCTGGATTTTGTCATCTTCCTTTAAAGCATGTTGTCGTCTCTCTTTAAAGAATTACCTGGTGGACAGGCCAGTTCTTTCAAGGCATATGTCCTGTTTTTCTAGTGTTCCACAAGGCTCCCCTGGGAGCTCAGATTGCTCCTGATGGTGTGGGCGCTCCAGGTGCTCACAGTGCCGCCCTTCCAGCTGTTCCCTAACATCCTCTGCCTGCCCTGTTTTGCTCTTCGTATTCAGCCATAGATTTAAGAAGAAACCTTTGCATATTTCTAGAATTTCTTTTTTGTACAATTTTTTTTGTTTGGTATGCTGCCTGTTAAATTTACCTGCTTAAGCAGCCTCAAGGTCCACTCTTTGTTTCTTATACCTAGTGAGACTTGTTCTCTCTTTGAGCTTTACTTTCTTGTGGACTAGTATGCAACATGTCCCCAGGCAGATGCCAGGGTTAATGTGATCCTTCCACAGTCTGTTTTCCTACTCTCAAGGATCACAGCACTCTGGTATCTATTGTCCATTGTTCAACACAGTTGCTTTATTTAGTTGTAGATACATACACATGTAGTGGTATTCCTTTTAAGGTCTGGCAGTGTGGTGACACACACCTTTATCTCAGCACTCTAGAGGAAGAGGCAGGTAGATCTCTGTGAGATTGAGGCCAGTTTGGTGCAGCTCTATAGGCTACAGGGAGACCTGTCTTTAAAAAAATCTGTTTCCTCTTAATTATGGACAGCAAGGTCATCTTTGGAGGTTAATGATGATGTATAATACAGCAACTCCCTACCTTTGTCATGTGCCAAAGATACCTCCAATGGTACCCAAAGATTTTTTTCTTGAAAAAAGAGCCTGAGGATTCCATATGCCACACAGAACAATAATCAGAGGCATGATCAACATTCTGTGTTGTAATGTAGTTTACATAATACAAGGCATAAGGTTAATAAGGTTACATTTTCTTACATGATAAAACAGAAACAAGTTTATTTTAAGTTAAATATCATTTTTAATAACTGACATGAACATTTTGCAAGGTTTATTTCACTATCTCTTTCTTTTTGTTATTTTTATTTTACGTGTATTCGTGTATTACCTGCATGTAGGTAAGTGTACCTGTATCATGCAATGCCCACGGAGGTCAGAAGAGGCTGTTAGATTCCCCTGGGACTGGAGTTACGGACAGTTGTTAGCTGCCATGTGGGTACTGGGATTCAAACCCAGGCCTACTGTAAGAACAACTAGTGTTCTTAACTGCTGAGCCATCTCTCCAGCCCCTATTTTACCATATCTCTTTAAGACTTTCCGTTTGCTAGCTATGGCATTCTTGTTAAAAATGGATATCTCATTTTCATATTTACACCTTTTGCAATGGGTCTCTGTACTTGCTTGCAGTTTTCTAGATGTGACCGAAACAACAACAAAAACTTATCTCTGTTTCAAAAGAGTAAACTGTTTCTTAGAAATTTATAATACAGGGCTGGAGAGTCTCAGTGGTTAGGTTCAGTTCCCTGCCCCTAGATGGTGGCTAACAACTGTCCATAACTCCAATTCCAGGGGATCCACCGTCCTCTTCTGACCTCCGAGGGCATTGTGCAACATGGGTGCATTTACATACATGCAGGCAAACACTCATACACATAAAAGAAATTTAAATAATAAAATGTTTTTAAAGAAATTTATAATAATTTAATGAAAATGTTCTTAAGCTTAAGTTAATAATACAGAATATTTTAGTTTTAGTTAAGTAGATAACATATTTTATGAAATGTCCTCTAATATTGTGCTGAAATTATTAAGCCAGGAAAAGTTGTGCACACATGTAATCCCAGCACTAAAGAGGCTGAAGGAGGAAGATTTGAGTTCGATGCCAGGGTGGGCTGCACATACTGAGTCCAGGCCAGTCTGGAACATGACACAGCCGTATCTTTAAAAAAAATAAAAAAGGAAGGGAGGAAATTTTCATAATTTGCTATTTTGCTTAATATAAAAAAATTATGTTAGTACTTTGCATTTTCTTACAAATTTTGTTTTTAGGCATAAGTACAATTAGATTTTACTTGAAAGCTTTTTAAATACAATTTGCTAAGATTATCTTTAAGAATCTAGTATCACTGCAATATAAATGTAAATGTTGAGAAAAAACTTTGGCCTTTTAGTCATATTAGATTTTAAAGTTTTGGGACCGGAGAGATGGCTCAGTGGTTAAAAGCACTGGCTTCTCCTGCAGAGGACCATGCTTCAATTCTCAGCACCTATGTGGAAGCCAACAACTGTCCGTACCTCCAGTTCTAGTGGATCCAATACTTTTTTCTGGCCCTATGGACATTGCACAACATAAGCAATGGGTGCACTTTCATACATACAGGCAAAACACTCATACACATAAAAATAAATAAATGAAAAATCTTTTTTTTAGTTTTTTGTTTGTTCAGTCGTTTTGAGACAGGGTCTCCCCTGTAGCCCCAGCTGGCCTGGAACTCACTATGTAGACCAGGCTGGCCTTGAACTCACAGAGATCCACCTGCCTCTGCTGGGACTAAAGGTGTGTGCCACCACACCCAGCAATCGTTTTTAGTTTTAAAGTTTTAAAATTGTAATTGTAAGTAGGTAATAAGCTAGACTTTCCTCTATTCTAGAATATTTCATATAAAAGAAGTTGCTCTTTGAGTATTTATAATAATTTTGAAATCAACCTGACCAGACCAGATAAAATACACAGCAGAATCTACGATTCTGAGTGCCTTTGTGGCATTAACTTCACAGCATCCATCTGTACTCACTAGATGATCTGTAGGCGACTTTCCTGGGCTTTGCTCTGCCATGATGCTGTTGCTTAGATTCATCTCAAAGCAGAACCTGCAGCATTGGAGCTTTTCCTTGTCATCTGCTTCCAAGGAACTTTGACACTTTCTCTTACACAAAAGTACTTATTTTTCTGATTTCAGTCAAGAATTAAGCAGATAGACTAGGAGAATCTCAGATTATTCCTTTATTTGAGTAAGTACAAAGAAAGGTGTTTTGTAGTAAAAATAATGGATTTTTCTTTGCCTCTTTTTTCCTCTGTTTTGCCAATACATAAACTTCTCATTGCTCCAGTTAACTACTTAAGATGATGACTCTGTAAATATCTGTTCTATATTTTGCAGTTGACAAATTACAGTTTGAACCTCCCCTGAGAAAAGAAACAGAAGCACGGGATGAAATGGTAGGAACTGAGACTGTAAAACATTTCATGTTAAACTCTGAGAAAGCTAAGGGATATATTTTAAGAAACAACATAGTCCATTCTTTTCAAGTTTTAACTTTCCTACTCTAATTGACACACTAAAGTGTGAAAAGTTGGTAATTAGGTATTTTTGATGGTAGTACAACTAATTGAACCATTCATTTTGAGTGCTGAATATTTGGAGAATTTCCATGAAGTTATTAAACATTGATGTGGATGTCTTTAACCCTCAGGACATTTTTCTTGCTAATTCTGTTTAGGCCTATAATGAGCATAGTTTTGCATTGACTTACCAACTATTTAAAGTATTTTATCTGGGATGACTGAGTAATAATATGCTTGCCCTGAGTTCTAGCCTCTATCTTTAAGCTTCTTTATCTAAACCATTGCTTTGCTTGTTTTGTTTCTTCGTTTATTTGTGAGAGGGTCACTGTGTAACCCAGGCTGGCCTTGAAGTGCTATAGTCTCACTGTGTTAGCCTCTCTAGTGCTGGGATACCAGGCATATACTGCCACACTGGTATTATTTTGTGATAACTACTTAGTTACCCCTTTCTTTATATAAAGGGGTAAATAAAATGATTGCCAGGATTGGCCTAAAAGGCACCTTAACATCTAGCTTCTTTTTAGTCAGTAAAAGTCCAGTTTCCTAATAGATTTTGGTAAGCAGTCTTCTTATCGCTCCATCCTAATGAAGATTCTCTTTGCTTAATCAGCTGCTTAGTTGTCAGTGCTGATGTAACAGTACATCTTTTTTTGCATGTGAGATTGAAAGTTATGCTTAGTAGCTTTATAGAAATTCTGAAGTTTATGGCAAATGATAGAGTCATTGACCTGAATATGTCAAATGATAAAGCAAATCAAAGTGGAGGTTTAAAATTTGATGTGGAAAACATTACCATTGAAATCTACCTGATGACTTTATATCCATGCTCAGATGCCAAGGAGCTCAGAAAGTAACCGACTATGACTAGTAATAATCAGATATATAGAGATTCAAAATGCATGTGAATCTTAGTGTCAATTGTATTGAAAATGAATTTTTCTGTATGAAACTGGGTATTTTAATAGTGAAATGGAGATCTTTTTTAAAGTTTAAAATGTCATTTAATTTTATGTCTTACAGGGTTTATACTGAGTATAATATTGTATAACTGTATTAATTCAACTGTAAACCTAAAAATTTACAGCCAGTTTTGAAGGAGATGCATCTTAGCTCTGGAAATTGTTATTGAATATGTCAGTGCTGTTGTAATGAAATACTTCTTCTGATTGAGTGGTTATTAAATAAATAATTTTAAAAAGTTGATTGGATGTCTTGATAATGAACAATCCTAACACACGTTCTTGAACCAGATGAAATGGCTAACATGAAATTAATAAATCAAATGGTAATATTAACTTGGTTAATATCTATGAAAGTAACATTTTAAACTGTAACCTTCACAGGGAATATCATCCGACCCAAACTTTATATTACATTGGAATCCTTTTGTGGATGGTGCAAATACGGGCAAGTAAGTTACTAGCAGCGTTTGTGGGAGTTGCAATTTGTTTTGATATTCATCCTCCTGCCTCTGCCTCCCAAGTGCTGGAGTTACAGGCATGTGCAACCATGCCTGGCATGGTTTTTGTTTTAATCAGAATATACTATGTGTAATGATAACATGTTGAACTATATCGTGGGTTAAAAATACTGTAGTGATGGTCAGAAAGCCCCCATTCTACCTCTCTAATGTAGTTACTTTATATTCTAGATTTGTCTTTACTCAACAAGGTGAGGGGGCTGGCTTCAGTGAGTTATTGAATTATCGTTTACAAATTTGCATATTTCAGTTACCTAGAGAATTCTTTGAAAATACAGACTTCTGGATCCTTACATTAGGTCAGAAGATCTGGGGTTGGCAAACTGTAGTCTGCAGGCCAAATCTGGTCTTCTGCCCACGCACTAAATATAGCATTTGCGTTTTTCATGGATAAAAAAAGTAAAAAGAATAATATTTTCTTTTATAGGAATATTACATGAAATTTAAAGTTCACTGTTAATAAATAGGTATTAAACACAACCATATTAACTACGTTATGTATTGTTTATAGCTCTTTCACACTGTATTCAGCAAACCTTTGACTACTGTGTGCTGTCCAAAGCATTTATTATCTGGCCCTTAAAGTTTGACAACTCTTGCTGTAGAATACAGTTTTTGTGATGGAATCTAAAGGTCCTTATAGCTTCCCACTTGATCTAAGTGACTCTGAATAAGTGTGTTTGGCCATTGAGCTATATCACTGCTTCTCAAATTTTGCTGTGCCAGCTGTTCACCTGGAGCACATTCTGATTCAGTAGGTCCCTAAAGGGTCTGTTTGTGCGAGTTCTGAAGAGATGCCATTATCTGGGGACCTTCCTTTGAGTGACAAAGGATTTGATGATACAAGCACTTGCATCTACAGATTCCAGAATTCTGAATTTTGTTTTGTTTTGTTTGCTTTTTTCATTTGTTTGTCATTATTGTTGTTGTTTGTTTTTTTGTTTTGTTGTTGGTGGTGGTGGTGGGTTTTTTTTTTTATTTTTTTGAGACAGAGTCTCATGTAGCACAAGCTGGCCTCAAACTGATTCCTTCCTGCCTTCTACCACCTGAGTATTACAGGCATGCACCACCACTTGCTGCTTTTGTTTTGTTTTAATATAAATGTACAAACTTATTTTTATTTACTTTTCATTAGTTTAAATCCTTGAGGGATATAGCATCACATGTATTCTGTGTACAGTAGCCTTAGCAAAAAAGATGTCTTGCAATTTGACATGAACCATGCCACTTTCCGTGGACACAAGTTACCATTCCCTAAATTTCCCAGGCTTTGCTCAGTCTTCACCACACCTCACTGTGTTGTTTTTTGCTTTGCACATAAACACAGCTTTTACTGAAGTAAAATTCAGTTTCATCTCAATCATTTTAAAGACCCTGTGTGTTCCTTTGTCTCTGGAGACACTGCTTATTTCCAGTAGAATGGCCTCGCACCACAGCCTTCAAAACACACATGTTTCAAGCAGTTCTCCATAGGCTACAAGGTATCAAAAAAAAAAAGTATATTTTTGCTTGTTTTGTTGCTGAAAACTAAAACTAAAGCCTTGTACATGTTAACCATGTGTTCTCCCACTGAGCTAAACCCCAAGCCTGAATTTTTACTGTTTAATTTAATTTGTATTACATATTAAATATAGCAGAATTATAACTAAAAAAGACTTCATGCCCATTTTATATAATCCTTTGTAATTATGTTAATACAGTCTTAGAATGTCTTACAATGGGAGCTCTTAGGTCTTCATCATAATTTATCTTTTATATCCTCTACATAAACATTTTAGTGGATATTTTATAGTGTCTTTATGTTACAGTCATGTATGACTTTGTGCAATTTTCTCTTTGATTAGATCAACCTCAAAACGTGCAATACCGCCTCCCCTACCTCCTAAGGTGAGCTGCTTAAGATTTTGAACAATAAATCCTTGTTTAAATAATTACATTTTAAAAGTCATTTCATTGACTTTGTTCAAATTTTTCTTAAATTCATTCATTTGTGTATAGAAGGGGGATACGAAGATATAAAATAAATGAAGATTTTATAAGAAATAGTATATTTGAATAGAGACCAGAAAAAATAAGTTCTTGCTCATTTGAAAAAAATACTTGACTGCATGGATAGAGAGAAAGTTCATTTATCATCTACATTTATCACTACAATTTGACATTTCAGTAGTATCACTCTTCATTAAGGCATTGTTCCTGTTGGTTTCTAGCTATTAAATATTTTGTTCAATTTCTTGCATAGTTTTTTTATTAAATTGTGTGTGTGTGTGTCTGTGTGTGTGTGTCTGTGTGTGTGTGTGTGTGCCTGAGTGCATGCATATACACCATGTACATTGAGGTGCCCATGAAGGTCAGAAGAGGGTGTCAATTACCCTGGAACTGAAGTTTTAAATGGTTATGAACTGCCATGTGGGTGCTGGGAACTGAATCCAGGTTCTTTGCAAGATCAACAAGTGCTCTTAACTGTTGAGCCATCTCTCCAGCCCCCTTACATAATTTTGTTATAAAAATTTTATCATTTTTGGGTTGTGACTATTTTTTTAAAAAATCACGTTAAGTTCATAATTGGGGCAATAATTCAGCTCTTGATTACTTTACCAATGACTACTGTTACTATTTTTAATCTCAGTTTTTTAAAGTACTTTATCCTCTTATCATTAGCCAAGGATAAACAGTTTCCCTGAAGACAACTTCCCAGATGATGAAAAATCATCAACTGTCAAACGTTGCCCTGATTTAGAGAACAGAGCTCCTCAAGTTCTCAGAAGACAAAGCAGCCCAAGTTGTGGTCCTGTGGCAGAGAGCTCCTTTATGGGTATGAGCAGCAGTGTCAGCAGCCCTATATGCATACGGCTGGGTATGAGAGGTGAATGAGCCATGAGAGGGAAAGGAAAGCCATTCTGCTCCTGAGTTCAAGAATATCTTTTGTCTTTTCTTAGTCCTTCAACAGTTTAAAGCTTTGCTTCTGTTTTTTAATTGTACATGAATGCACCATAGTAGATTCAAACTGCTTCAACCCTAACTCAGTCCTTAGTACTGCAGGATCTAGCCCTCCAGGGGTTTAGGGGCTTTGACAGAAGTTATAGCTGTATGTATACACATAACATTACAAAAAACTGCTGGGCATGGTGATACATGCCTGTAATCTAAGCACTCTAGGGACAAAGACTAGCCTGAACTAAACAATGAGACATATCTCCAAAAAAATTTAATTAAGAGGAAATAATAAATAAAAGAAAGGAGGAAGGGAGGAAAAGAAAGACAACTGGCATGAGTATCTCCTAAAATCGTAACTGTATTTAAGAGAAGACCTGACATTTCTGAGGGTGGTAAGGATGGAGAATAGTGAAGGTGAACTCTTGCAGCATAGCAAATCACTTAATGAGCCTTCGGTACACAGAGCCGGTGCGTGGGCATTCTTGAGGAATAGACAAATGCACTGGTGCAGGAGCATCTGTGTTGTGTTTAAAATACAATCTATTATGGTGTGTTATAATTAAAGAGAAGGTAGGACTGAAAGTGAAGGTTAAAATTCAGTTATTAAAGGCCTTGAATATCAGTGTCAGTAGGCTAGATTTAATTTCCCCTTACAGTATATTTGTCACAAATTAAGAGCACTACTAAGGATGCAATGCAAACTCTACAGAATCTTGAGAATAGCACTGAAAATAAATTAACTCACCTATCAGTAGAAATATTTTCTCATAAAGACTCATGCAAGAGGAAGGGAAGTAATGGAAGCAAAGAAAAATTATTTTTTTCATTGAATGTATTTCTTTGTGTGGTCAGTCAACATTTAACCATGATTCTCTCTAGGAAATGGTGATGGTATTTCAAAACTGATCAGTGAGAATACAGAGGGATCAGCACAAGCTCCGCAGTTACCACGGAAAAAGGACAAGCGAGAATTCCCTGTAGGTAACAACAGGCACTTTGCAATGTGTTGTAACTAACATTAGGTTCATCCTAGAAGGGGAATAAGGATTAAGAATTCAGGTAACTGCCAGGCATGGTGGCGCACATGGGTCAGGCAAGGTGGCGTGTGCCTTTAATCCCACCACTCTGGAGGCAGAAGAAGGTGGATCTTTGAGTTTGAGGACCCTGTCTCAAAAAGACCAAAAAAAAAAGAGTTCAGGTAACTGGATGGAGTTGAGCATGGTGATATAGACCTGTCGTGCTGTTGTCCCCGCTTCTCCAGAAGCTGAAGCTGGATCATTTGAGCCCAGGAGTTTGGGGTCAGTGTAGATGATGCAGAAAAACTGTCTCTTTAAACAAAACAAAACAAAAATCACTTTAAAAAAAAAAAAAAAAGCTTAGGAAGTCTTACAGTATTAAAAATTATTTTAATAATTTTTAAATACAGTTTTAATTTTTTTCCACAGAAACCAGCTATCAATGGCCTTCCACCCACCCCAAAAGTACTGGTAAGGACTATTTCTATGTGACCTATTTGCCTTTTTTTTTCATTTTTTTTAATTAATTAATTTATTTTTACACCCACTTCCCAGATAGCACCCACCCGTAGCCTCCCTCCCCCCTATTAGAGCCCTTATATCCCTGCTACTGTCTGCTGTGTTGTCAGCACCCCAGCCATTCCCCACTACTTGCCCTTCTGGTGAATCTAGTCAGCCTATCTAGAGGTCTTTGTTTTAGGAGGGTCAGCTGTTCCTTATCTAGCGGTAATCAGTTGTCAGTATTCCTTTGGATAAGACTGGGGTCTGCTGTTCATTTTCCCAGTTCTATGTGGGAGTCCCTTGGGCCACCCTGGCCAACAACTCAAAAGAAGGTATCACCTGTTTGGCAATACAGTTGGACCAGATAAACCAATTTATTTTTACTCTTAAGGTCGTTTAAGGATCTGTTCCTCAAGGGTCACATGGGCTTGGGAGGAGCCCCTGGCTCCTTTCTTCTGGTTGCCATTTTTTAATCTCCTTAGAAGCAGCAACAGTAGATTTGCTATCAAGCACCTTAAACCACTAAAAGGAAGACTGTTGTAAAATACAAAGTTAGATAAACATGAATATACTATGGGTCAAATCATATACCCTAATTTGAGTGAACTGGTTAAAATTTAAGAGACAAAGCCCAGCGTCGCCTTTAATCCCAGCACTTGGGAGGCAGAGGCAGGCGGATCTCTGTGAGTTCAAGGCCAGCCTGGTCTACATAGTGAGTTCCAGGACAGCTGGGGCTACAGGGAGACCCTGTCTCAAAAAGAAAAAAAAATAAAAAAAAAAATTTAGAGACAAAGTTGGATGTGATGGGTTTAAGACTGATTTAGCTACACCAGTGGGTTTTAGGCTACACCAGTGCAACATAGCAAGATGTAGTATTTAAAAAAAAAAAAGTCAGGTGTAGTGGCATGCACCTTTAATCCCAGCCTCCCAGAGGCAGAAGCTGGTAGATGGTCCACATAATGACTTCCAGACAGCCCAGGACTAGAAGACCCTGTCCAAAAAAAGCGGGGGGGGAAGGAAATTTAGAGTGTTTCTCTTTATAAATTCTGGCAGTTGGGTTCTCAGATACCTTCTAACATCCAACTTAATTTTACTTCAGTGTTTATAATGTCTTCTTCCTAATGTGGTTTAAATATCTTTCTTCCCCGGTAGCCATTTTCACCTTGAACTATGCACAATGAGAAAGAAAAGGGAAACCTAGGTTAACACTTAATCTGTCCCCGTCAATGTATATGTGGATGATGCAGACAGTCATGGAAATAGGATACTTTATAAATTATATTCAGTAAAAGTCTATAATATAAATATCAGTGTTTTGTCTGTTGTATATTCTAGTATATTCTAGAATTATACTGTAGTTTTAATCACTGTAATGTTACTAAATAAAATCAAATATTGTCTCACATTAACAATGTTAGTCTTAAAGAAAAGTAGTAACTTAGAATTTCTGCATATCATTAGTGTGTAGATGTTCATAAATTTGGTATCCCAGCCTTAAAATGGGAAAGAAAGGACTATCACTCTTGGTACAAAGAGTTAAATTATGTTAAAATGGTATTTTGTTTAAAGATAAAGCTACAAGTATATATAAGAGTTTCACATTTCATGATTTTCTAAGAATATTGAAATTATATAATAAGTCAATATTTCTTTCTTTATAAATAAGATGGGAGCATGTTTTTCAAAAGTTTTTGATGGCTGCCCTTTGAAAATTAATTGTGCAACATCCTGGATACATCCTGATACAAAAGGTACAATTTCAAAATTTTGTTTATACTTCCTATAAAGTATTTATTGTGAGAAAGAACTTTATAATCAATGAACTGAAGTCGTTAACTTTAAAATTATCGTCATAGATACTAAATGATACAGGAACCTATGACAGCCTAACTAGGCAAACTGAATTTGGTTTAAGTACATTAAAATTGAACAGTGAATAGAAACTGTTCTTGATTAAAGGAGACTAAAGAAACATCACAACTGGTTGCGTGCTTAATATGTAATTTCCTTTTACCATAAAAGGACTTTTTTTTGGACAACTGATAATCTCAGTCAGTAATGTCTATAGATAAATTGATAGTATTATTTCAGTCTCAATGTTCAGTGGATATATATAAAACTTTTCAGGGGGCTTCAGAGATGGCTCAGTGGTGAGGAGTACCGACTGATCTTTCAGAGGACTTGGTTTCAGTTCTCAGCACCTTACATGGTGGCTAACACAACTTTCTGTAACTCCAGTTCCAGGGGGGGTCCAAATGCCCTCCTCTTCCAGTGGAGACTGGAATTGCACACACGTGGTGCATTTACATACATGTAGGCAAAACAGTCATACACATAAAATAAAAATAAATAAGTAAAAAAATAAAACTTTTATTTACTTATATTTGAGATTAGAAATTTCATGCTCTAGCTTAACTTGGAAGTGTGAGTGGGCATGGGGAAGATTGTAAGCTCAAGACAAGCCTGGACTATAGTGAGACTTTGTCTAAAATAAATGAAAAATTTAAAGAACAGGAAATTTAACATTGGTATATTACTATTTTAAATCCAAAGTCCCATTTTCTCCACTCATTTTAATTTCTCCACTTGAATATTCTATTTAAAATTACATGTTGTGTTTAATCAGTTTGAATTTATAGATTCTTAGTAAGATATGATCTATCACTGTGACTTATTGTCACACTTAAATTTTCCCAGAATTTTTGAGCAGGAGAAGTGCTTGTGTGCTTCTGTTTGAAATGTCCACATTGGTTTTTGGCGCTTTTCTTTACCTTTCTGGCACAGCAAGATTTCTAGGCTGTTTCATACTTTGCTTCCTGTTACTTATTTTCCTGTTGCTTTGATAAAACACCATGATCAAGGTAACTTCTAGAAGGAAGAGTTGATTGGGCATATGTTTCCAGGGGGAGGCATGGCAGAGGCAGCAGGAGCAGAAAGTAGAAAGAAACTGGAAGTAGACAAGGCTGTGAACTCTCAAAGTCCACTCACTCCCCAGTGATGTGCTTCCTCCAACAAGGCCATACCTCCTAAAGGTTCCATGACCCTCCTCAAACACTACCACCAACCGACCAAGTAGTCAGTACTTGAGCCTGTGGTGGGGGGATAATTCTCATTGAAACTGCCACATTTCCCAGAATTCCAATCAGTCTTTTCTCCAGGAAGCTCTGGTTCTTTTTAGTGGTAATAGTATTTAGAAACCAGCATCTGAACATGAAATGTGTTCATTATTTGTGCTCTGCCATAATTTATAGTTTCATATTTAATGCGTACTTTCCTTATTTATCTGGTGTCTTGCAAAAATGGATTGCTATAATGGTATTAAAATATAAAAATTAAGTTGAAAGATGATTAGATAGTAAAATCTGACTGAATTGGTCATACCTAGAATATTTCTGCTTTTTTAAAAAATAGGAAACAGGCTGAATGCCTTTAATCCCAGTACTAGGCAGATCACTGTGAGATCAAGGCCAGCTTTGGGCTATGTGTAATACTCTGTTTCAAAAAATTTTGTTTAAATGGGAAAGAAATATGTTGGCATGAACTTAAGAAAATAATTTTACTATGGATGAATGTATGGTTGTCTAGCTCTTACTATCATCACAACATAAAGCAGTTATTTGAGTGAGTGATTTCAAAAATCAATAGTAAATTCTGATAACTTATCAACTATTTTATAGATCAGTATATCATTTTTGGAACTGAAGATGGTATTTACACATTGAATCTCAATGAGCTACACGAGGCAACTATGGAACAGGTAATTAGGAATTTTAACTCAAAGAATTAGCTTGGACCAATTGAATAAAAGAAGTATCATATTTTAAATCAGTTTGCAAGGGCTGGAGAGATGACTCAGAGGTTAAGAGCACTGACTGCTCTTGCAGAGAACCCGTGTTCAATTCCTAGAACTCACATAGTAGCTATAACTCCAGTTCCAGTGGAATCCAATGCCCTCTTCTGACCTCCAGGGGCATTGTAGGACACACATACACAAGCCATACACTCATATACATAATATAAAAATAATAAATAAAACACTTAAATCAGTTTTCTCAAAGAAAATGGTATTTTTATAGTACTGTTTGTTTTGTTTTGTTTGTTTTGTTTTGTGTTGTACTGGGGATCAAACCCAGGACCTTGTGCATGCTAAGCACATGATCTGTCACTGAGCCACATTTCCAGTAGTGCCATTTTAGAATGTTGGAATTTTAGGGCTAAGGGTAAATTTAGGGCTAAGGGTTCACAGAGATCTGACTGTGAAGAAGAAAATGGACATTGTACAATTCAACTACTTTCTCTTTTTTTTTCTTTAGTTATTTCCACGGAAATGTACATGGCTCTATGTTATCAATAATACTTTAATGTCATTATCAGGTATGTATCCAATGATGAAAAACAACTCATAGGCAAGCAAAGAAATGTCATTTTAGTACACACTGTATTAAAGTATAATGTTATATGTAATTCTGAGTAACTGCAGTATAGCAACTTTGGTACTTGAGGATGTTTTCTATCCATTTGGAATGGAGGGAAAAAAAAACAAGAGAAAGGACCCTGTCTTTTGTAAGAGTTGCATTTCCCAAACCTTTCCCCCAGGAGCTCAGCTCCTGAGGGAGACATAACACAGAGATCTATCCAGGCCCTTCCCTTCCATGTAGCCTCCACCATCACTCTCATTACTGCCTCCCTCTGAGTGTTAGCAGTGTGATGGAAGGAAGCAGAGGGCCAAGCCCATTCCTTTGCTTGTTTGTTTATGATAGACTTTCACTATGTAGACCAGGCCAGCCTTGATCTCGCAGAGATCTGCCTGCCTTTCTGCCTCTGCTTCTCAGGATTAAAGGCATGCACCATCACACCCAGCCTCAATCACCCATTCTTAGCTCAGTTTTCCTGCTTATCCAATGAGGGTGGTGGCATTAAAAAAAGTCTCTTGAGATTTTTGAGAGGGTTAAATGACCAGTCCAAAGTGCTAAGTAACTGTAAAGTCTTATGCAGATGTTGTTCTGGACCACATACTGTCTCTGACTGATGGTTTAAATCATCTTGTCTAAGGAGCTGGGAGCAAGAGAGCTCAGTCAGTAAAGTGCTTGCTTGCTCAAACATTGAGGACCTGAGTTAGTACCCAGCACCCAGATAAAAAGTCCGATGTGGTGGTGTGTGCTTATAATCCCAGTACTAGAGAGACAGAAACCAGGAGAAGCTCTGGGGCTCACAAGCCAGCTAGGCTAGCCTACTTGGCAAGTTCTAGGCCAGTGAAAAGACTGTCTCAAATGTTTTCTTATATTTTAGACTATCTGGAGGCTTACTGATTGAGTTCATCCTAATAGCAGAGTGCAGGATAGCTAATTGTTACTTCTCCCAAGGGGAGATTCTTCAGGAATCTCTGAATTTGAGCTAATCACAGTGTTTATGAAAAATATAGTCTTTGTGCATATGACTTCTAAAAAGCTGAGATTCTCAAGAGTACTTAATCTCTTTGATTTTATGTTTGCCCCAAGTCATTTTTATTTCCTTTAGCAAATATTCGTACTTTTTTATGAAACGAAACTTAAACCCAAGTCTATTTGGGGTGACAATTCTGAATTTTATACATAAAATTGCTTTTCTCTAGCTCTTGATGCTTTTAACCCTAGACATAGTTGTCTTCGGGAATAAGCTTTAAAACTACACATGGTACATATTAAATTTTTATGACCTAACATAGGAAAGCATGGAATAGTTTATAAATTAGTTCATTTCTTCACTGTAAATTACTCATAAAACTGAAGGAATGTAGGTAGCAGAGCTCAAGAGTGCAAGTCCACGTGTGTCAAGGAAATGGAGCGAGAAGAAAGATAGAGTGGTGGCCAGAATGCCTTTATCCTGAGAAAATAGAGAAAAATTTCTTAGGATAACATGTCATGTGTTTTCTAATGGTAAAAGGATACTGTTTCATGTTGTTATGGTGATATACCATGTGTGAAGGGTCAGATGATGTTTACTGTGTGTCTCCCTGTTTAGCCTAGCTATGTTTTGATTGTATGGAGTTGTACCCTAATTTATCCTGCATTGGAGCTCATAGTATTGGCTTGCTTTTCTTACTATTACAATCTGTTATATTTCAGTTTATTCACAATCAGTTTTAATCCAAGATAATTCAATGGGGTATGATAAATAGATCTGTCCTGAAGAAGAAATATAATTTAATAGACTTTTCTATTTTGTTCTAAAATTATGACAGTGTACATCCTTATAACTGTAGCACAGGTTTGGGGCATCAGTATTTCTCTTTTTTCACTAACATCATAAAGTTTACATCTATTCTGCCCAGATCACCTATTTGTCAGAATATGCCTAATTTATGTATAACAGAATAATCTACTTAAAAATTATTTACCTATTATTTTCAATATAAAATTAACCAAGTTTATTTTGTTGTCTTTTTACATGTTTTTCTGTTTTGCCTGGTCTTTGAACATTACTGGACTCCCCATTTTAGAAGGTAATTACGTTTTCTTGTACTTGAAACTTGTCTTTTTCTGCTGAAATTTATTCTAGGAAAACTAACTTGTTTCTAGTAAAAGTAACTAACTTGCTCCTCACCGAGGGGGTGATAGTGCACGTCTTTAATCCCAGCACTCTCAAGGCAAAAGCAAGCAGATCTCTGTGGGATGGAGGCCAGCCTGGCATGGTCTACATAGCAAGTTCTAGGACAGGTAGGGTTACATAGTAAGACCCTGCCTCAAAAAAACAACAAAAACATAACTTGTTTCTCCTTTGCAGGAAAATCCTTTCAGCTCTACTCTCATAATCTTATTGCATTGTTTGAACAAGCCAAAAAACCAGGATTAGCTGCCCATATCCAGACTCATAGATTTCCAGATCGCATTCTGCCAAGGTAACAAAATAATATTTTGATTCTACTGGGAGAAAGGGTCATTTGTGTCTATTTTTAACAGCTAGTATTCTTGCCTAGTGAAACACTTCTTTTTCTTAATTTACAAGGGTAGCTTTACACTGAAAATGCATGTCACCCAGGCTGCAAAAGATTGTTTCCTAAATTTAACTGTGCACAAGAATCATATGTGCAAGCTTTATAACATAAATTCTCTGTCTTATAAAATCACGTAGTCTAAAGTCAAAATCCAAAGTGGTTTTCAAAGCTCTTTCCTGTCTGATTCTGATACAACTGGTCATAAGCCACCTTATGGAGGCTATAGTGGAGTATATTTATATTGTCTTATGTTTTCAGAAAGTTTGCCTTAACAACAAAGATTCCTGATACAAAAGGCTGCCATAAATGTTGCATAGGTGAGTAAATGCTGTTTTGTTCGTTATATTTTGAGACAGGGTCTCCCTGTAGCCCCAGTTGACCTGGAATTCACTACGTAGACCAGGCTGGCTTCGATCTCACAGAGATCCACCTGCCTCTGCCTCCCAGATGCTGGGATTAAAGGCATGTGCTACCATGCCTGGTGATAGTTAGAACTTTCATTATCTATTAAATTAGAGAGGGGACTGCAGAGATGACTCAGCAATTAAAAGTACTGGCTGTTCTTACAGAAGATCTGAGTTCGAATCCCAGCACCCACATGGCAGATAACAACAGTCCATAACACCAGTTCCAAAGGATCCAACAACCTCTTCTGTCCTCCATGGGCACTGCATGACATGGGTGCACTTACATACATGCAGGCATAACACTCATACGCATTAAAAAAATAAATGAAATGAATTTCAATTACTTAAAGAGTTTCACCAGGCATCGTTGTGTACACCTTTAATCCCAGCACTTAGGAGGCAGAAGCAGGCATATCTTTGTGAGTTCAAGGCCAGCGTGGTCTACATAGCAAGTTCTGGGCCAGCTGGGGCTCAAAAAGACCCCCAAAATTATTTAAAGAGTTTCATAGTATAAATAGGAAGAAAGATGAATTTTAAGAGCTTAACCAGTTGTGAAATAGGATAGTCCACACAAGGCCATCCTCACTTCTCATATCATGCCCTAAACTACCCTCAGATTCAAAACTTGGCTAGAAGGACTCAGAGACCTCACTAAAAGCAGTTATACTCATGGCTATGATTATAGGGTAGGAAACAGATCAGACTCAGCTATGGGAAAAACAGAAGGCAGAACACAGGAAGAGACAGCCGTGGAGCGCACAGAGTTCTGTTTCTAAAGTCATGGACAGCAGTGCTGTTGCTGCATGCAATACGTACAAGCATTGCCATCAGAGATGTTGATTCAAGTTCCAGGGTCCAGATTTTTTTTACTGGGGCTCTATCATGAAGGAATGAGAGTACCCATATGGCTGGTCTCTATGTCCAAGCTCTCCATTGGTCAGCTGATGCTACAGGAGCCAAAACTCCCATCCAAAGTCACATTGTTGGTCTTTCTGACATGGCCAGCTCTTCATGCTAAGATTATCTGATGTCACTGGCCCCACCCTAAATTACACTATTAGATGTGACACAATGTCAGCTACTCCTATCAAGCCCAGCATTCCAAAGACTTAGTATTTCTCAGGAAAGGAGTGTTAGAGGACCAGCCTCTTTTGAGGCAGGGTTACATTCTGCATTACATAACAATCTCACCTAACTTTTTTAATCTTTTTTTTTAATTTATTATTTTTGTCTTATGTATATGAGTGTATTGCCTGCATGTATGTGAGTGCACCCGTGTCACCTAACTTTTAAACAATTCTTGGCATGGATTATGTCACAAGGAAGTTAATAGAACTGGGTCTAGTCTTTGCTGATCTTAAACTCTTAATTTCCAGTTTTTCTTTTTTCAAATCAATGATCTTATATATTTATCTTCATTGAAAGCCTAATCCATACTTTCTAGAACAAAATACTCAACCACAAATGTGTTATGGCTACAATCATGTGTCAGTGGTGTACATATGTTCTGAGAAATGTATCACTAGGTGATTTAATCACTGTATAGGGTCACTAAGTGATATAATCTAGTGGGACCACCATAGTATATTCAAGTCATGCATGGCTGAAATGTTATGTGGTGTGTGGCTTCATTACCACATTTTCAGCTTCCTAGGGAGAATTATGTATCTATCATCAGATTCCCCAGATCTGTGATTCTAAAAGGTCTGGAAGTTTATGGTCTAAGACAGAAGTGTTATAGGTTGGAGTTTGCAAAAAAATCACCAGCACCACTTTAAGAAAAGTAGCAAGGTAGATTTTATTTTTCGACTGGCCGGGCTGTCTATCTCAGGAGTAGAAGCAGCCCTGATCATTGATCGATCAGAGTTTTTATAGGATTACAGTAAGCATAGCATAAGCAAAATCTGCATTCACCAATGGGGTTGTACAACATAACAGAATTCCTAATTTTAGTAATTAGCAACCAATCATTATACAGACAAGTGATTTAATCACATAATTTGGCATCCAACTTTGTGACCTTAAAACTAGCCAACTGTTCTAGCCATAATAAGTATAATAAGACAGTCAAAGTAAACAACTTCTAGGTGGTCATACAATAACAGGATAACAAGGGTGGTCTTATGCCCTGTGTCAAGGTGACCCAAAATAGCAAGCGGATTACAGAAGTGAAAACAAGCTGGTTAGCCAGATGTATAATGTCTGAAATTAGCATATTCCATGGTTCATTGCTAGGACAATTTCCCAAGACCCAAGGTTTCCCCCCCTTTTCCTTATGGTGTGGAGCAAAGTTGCTGCTAAAATGGCTCTGAACAAAATGGAGTAACTTAGGTAAGTTTGCTGAACCAGTTCAAGAAGCTCAGAACTTACTTGAGGCACGTAACTGCTGTGATAGTCAGTGCATGTTATTGCTGATAGGAGTCAGATTGGGGCACAAGAAAGACCAATATGAATTTGTGTAGATTTGAGTTGAGAAAGTTCCAGAAAGATGAATTAAAACATGTATGCATGATGAGTTGTTGTCATCTTGCCTTAAGTAGACAGCTGAAAACTGCTATGCCATAGTGAAGTTATTTAGTAGTTTCTATTTCTATACCTTCCTGTCAGAATTTTTTTTTGAGATTTTATGTGTATGAGTATTTGCCTACATGTGTGTATGTGCCCCACATGCATGACTAGTGCCCAAGGAGACCAGAAGAGGGCATCAGGACCCCTGGAACTGTAGTTTTGGCTACCATGTGGGTACTAGGAACCAAAACTGGATCCTTTGCAAGAGCAGCAAGTGCTCTTAATCACTAAGCCATTTCTCCAGCCCCCAGAATTTATTATTTTAGTCAGCTTACTTGGAAGCAGCTTTTGAGATTATATATTAGATTAGATGTTTTAGAGCTGAAGGAACTGGTCTCATTAAAAATTCCCTTTGTTGGTTGGATCTCTGTGAGTTCAAGGCCAGCCTGGTCTACATAAAGAGTTCCAACCCAGCTGGAGCTACAGGGAGATCCTGTCTCAAAAAAAAGAAAAAAAAATTCCCTGTGTTTAAGTATCTAGCATATTAAAGGTATTTAGAAATAAAGATATGTAATTTCCAATTGAGTTTTTTAAGTGAAAATAAAGGATAAGAAAGACATTGTCTTTATTTACTGTTCATTCTTGTCCTAGTTAACAGAGAGAGTAGTTTTTTTTTTTTTTTTTAATTAGTCTCTCAAGTATTTTTCTTCTTTCTTCTGTACTTTATTTTGATTCGGATCATATTCCACTGGGTTTTTTTCCTCATACCAGCAACTACCTTTATAAAGAAAGTTATGTTAGCTTATAGGTGAGTATAGTTCAGCTGTCACTTATAGCTAAGCTAATTATGTTTTCCCATAAAAGCATTCAGTGTCTGGGATTTATTTGTATTTGTTCTTTTTTCCAGTCAGAAACCCTTATACAGGACATAAGTACCTATGTGGAGCTTTGCAGTCTGGCATTGTTCTGCTTCAATGGTATGAACCAATGCAGAAATTCATGCTGATAAAGGTAAATATGCTTTGTTTACATTTTTCTTCTCTAGAAAACATTGTTGGATAACTAAAATAAAATTACAAAGTCCCATTATTACTATTTGGGGTCAGAACCTGTAGAGTTAGTAGTAACTATGTTTGATAATAGGGGTTTGTGTTCTTAGTAATATTTCCTCTTCAACTTACTGTTACTTAATAAGCTTCTGGACTCCTCACATCCATAAACATTGATGCGGCCAGTTCTCAATATTTTTACAGAGCCCTGATGTTCATCCTTATCATTATCATCATAGACACAGACCTGTAAGGGATGAGATAAATTAAGAGGAAAGCCTTTCAGCTGACTTTATTCACCAGCAGTGTGAGTGGGGAGTGTTACAGTTCTCTGTTTATCTATTGCAGCACTTTGACTTTCCTTTACCAAGTCCTTTGAATGTTTTTGAGATGCTGGTGATACCAGAACAGGAATACCCGATGGTCTGTGTAGCTATCAGTAAAGGCACAGAATCAAATCAAGTAGTTCAGTTTGAAACAATCAATTTGAATTCTGCATCTTCATGGTTTACAGAAATCGGTGCAGGTGAGTGTTTTTCTCCTCATATTAAAATGTTCATGTTTTTGCATGTAAAAGAGGCAGAAGCCAGAGTGGGCTTCTAAATAAAAATGCACTATATAATTTTCTAAAGTAAGCCCCCCAAATCATATACATGTAGCTTGATCTCTATTTGCCCAAGTAATTATTTCTTTTTTTCTTTTTTTTTCTTTTTTTTTTTTTTTTTTTTTTTTTTGAGACAGGTTTCCCAGCTAGCCTGGAATTTGCTATGTAGACCAGGCTGGTCTTGAACTCACAGAGATCCACCTGCCTCTGTCTCCTGAGTGCTGGGATTAAGGACGTGTGCCACCACACCTGGCAAGAAAGATTCTTGACATTTGAAAGTCTGAATTCTGGGCTGGAGAGATGGCTCAGCAGTTAAGAACACTGGCTGTTCTTGCAGAAGACCCAAGTTCAAATCCCAGTACCCATATGGCAGCTAACAACTGTCTGTAACTCCAGTTCCAGGGAATCTGATGGCCTCTTCTGTCTGTGGCATTGCATGACACGGGTGCAGGCAATACACTCATACACATAAAATAATAATAAATAAAATATTTTTTTTAATTCTAAATTCTTACCAGTTTATCTTTGGACTTGTTCAGTAAACTATTATATTTTCTAATAGAGTCTTAAATTTTCATTAGCATCACAAGCTAAGAAAGTTCCCTTTTGTCCCTATCCTGGTTCATCCTTTCTTTCGCCCCTCACCTCTTATGAATCCCCAGAGTGGAACAGAAGTTTCTGAGGTTTGGCCTTCCAGCTTTTCCATTTAAATATCCACTGTGCTTTCTAAAATTGGTTGGTCAGCCTAGGAGTTTATAACACATGTCTAAGTGAAGGCTCTTGGAAGGACTAGGAAGTTTTTTCTAACTTTAAATTTGGAAAAAACAAAAATCAAGAATACTTTTTTTTGAAATGAGAAAATGGGCCAGGCATGGTGGCACATGCCTTAAATCCCAGCACTTGAGAGGCAGAGGCAGAGGCAAGCAGATCTCTGTGAGAAAATGAAAATCAGTATGATGGAGAGAGAGCTCACACACATTTATTTCAGCATTCTCCACAGTTATCAAGATAATGTAATCAACATAGGTTGATTTCAGCAGGTGTATAGGTAAAGAAACTACATCTACACAGTGGAATAGTATTCAACCATAAAGAGCATTGATCTATGCTGCATGGTGGCCCATAGCAGTAACCAGTGCTGGAAGGTAGAAGCAAGAGGTAAGTGGCTTCAGGCCACCCTGGGCCACATAGTGAGACCCTGCCTCAAAAAGAGAGAGAATGGGAATCAAGCTACCATTTGGATAAAACTGGAGGACATATAACTAAAATGTTAGCAGGAGGAAAAAAAGACATGTCATTTGTTCTCACTGTGGAAGCTTTAAAAAGTGCTCTTATAAAAGCAGAGTAGAATTATCAGCAGCTCAGAAGTGCATAGAGGTGGGAGGACCAAGAGAAAATGGTTAAAAGTATAGGGTGCAGTTGGGTAGGAGGATGATTTCTGGTGTTCTGTAGCCCAATAGAGTAACCAAGGTTATCAACAACTAAAATATTTCATAAGGCTAGAGAGCTGGCTCCCTGATTAAGAGCACTAGCTGCTCTTGCAGAGGACCCAGGTTCGGTTCCCAGCACCTACATAGTGGCTAACAACTGTCTTTAACTCCAGTTCCAGGGGATCCAACGTTCTGATTTTCAAGGGCATCGCACAGCATGGGTGCACTCACTCACATGTAGGCAATACACTCATGTACATAAAATAAAAATAATAAATAAAATGTTTTTAAAGTATATTTCAAAATGGCTACTAGAAAAGATTTTGAAGAATTTAATTTTTTTTAAATCCATGGAGTGTGTGAAATGAGAGAGGCTTCACTTTCCTATTTGTTATGCTGGTATATCATTTTGTCATTTGTCAACCCAGATTTATTAGGCCATTTTAAAGTAGTAAGTCAAGCAAAGTTTATAGTTATGGCTGTTTTATTATAGGCCACTGTTAAATTTTTTACCACATTGTGACAAAGTCTATTACAATTGTTAAAAGTTTGATATTTCTCTGGGCGTGATGGTGCACATCTTTAGTCCAAGCACTCAGAAGGCAGAGGCAGGCAGATCTCGGTGAGTTCAAGGCCAGCCTGGTCTACATAGCAAGTTCTAGGTCTCAAAAATTCCAAAAAAATAAAAAGTTTGATATTTTTTTTGGTTCTTTGTAATTTACTAAGTTACAAGAACCCATTAAGTATCCCAACTTTTTTGTTTTTTTGGTCTTTCTAAGACAAGGTCTCCCTGTAGCCCTAGCTGGCCTGTAACTCCCTATGTAGACCATGCTGCCCTCCATCTCACAGATCCATCCACCTGCCTCTACCTCCCGAGTGCTGGGATTAAAGGTGTGCACCTATTAAAGCTACTATCAAACCCACAATAATTTCACTTTCAGAATAAGAACAGGAATGTAGCTGCATGGAAGTGTCTATACTTAACATGCACAAGAACTACATTTGATTAAAAAGAAAATAGAAAAACTAGCATAGACCAGTGGTGCCCTAGTTTCACAACAGGATCTTTGAGTGCAACCATTTGCTGTGGTTACCTAAACAGTAAACACTACCACCATGGCCAGATTCAGACTACCAACCTGATGTCATGTAACTCATAAAATTCCTGAAAATGTAACCAGCTCCCTTGTGCCCTGGACTGTGAACTCTCCTGGTATGGACCAAGCCGTAATTTCTAGTGAGGGAAAATTGGAAAGCCACTTGTACCTATTCTGCCCCTTTCTCTTTATGGCTTAATGGGTTATGCTTCAGTTGGCTGTGTACCTCCTACCATAACTAACAGAAGGGTGTGAAGAGGCACTGCCTTACTATCAGGAGAAATAAGCACCCTAAGTAGACTAGATCCCAGTCAGGTACTCAAAACATGATTATAGATCAGTTCATTTCAAAACATTTTTTTAATTTTATTTATTTTTATTTTTATGTGTATGAGTGTATTGCCTACATGTATGTAAGTGCACCCATGTCATGCAGTGCCCACAGAGGTCAGAAGAGGGCATCAGATCCTCTGGAACTGGAGTTACACATGGTTGTTAGCTGCCATGTGGGTGCTGAGAACTGAATTCGGGTCCTCTGCAAGAACAACCAGTGCTCTTAACTGCTGAGCCATCTCTCCAGCCCCTTAAAACATTATTTTAAAAAGGAAACAAAAATAAAAAAGCCAAACTCATTTTTACCTCATAGCCCCAGCAGTTTGTTTGCTGGTTAGTGTAGCAAAGGGCAGGTCATTTCACACAATTATCCAGTGAGGTTTGCAGTACTGTTGTGTGATGTCTTGGGAAGTTACATTCTTTAGGACTGGACATTTGTTGAGTCCACTTTTGAATTTCAGAATTTGAGTTGGTCATTTTATAGGGTTTTGGTGGTGGTGGTTTAATGCCTATTATTCCCACCCTTCTAACATTGTCCAGGCTAAAATTAAAACAAACCCAAAATAACTTCCTGAGCAGAGCCAGGCCTATACATGAGGTTATCATCAGATTGACCTCACACAGAGGTGACGCAGCCTTTCCAATCGAGCATTTTGCCCTCTTGCTTCTCCATTTTCAAAAGAAGTTGCTAACCAAATTCCAGGCATGTTCATTATTAAGCCAAGAGCCTTCAAGCTGGCAAAGTTGTCACATTAAAATGAGCTCCCTTCAGAGCTTCCTTCCTATTCCAGTTCTGATTTGTTACTTCACTGTCTCCACCCTTTTCTCTGCAGTTAGCCCTCAGCGTGTGGTCAGTACTTGGGATTTGTTGAATGAGTGCATGAAAATGCATTAGCTGAGAAAAAGTATTTGTGGTGTGTTGCCTCAAAGACAAGCTTATTGATTGTATTTGACAAGATTGTCCACTGTGCTACTCAGTGACTTCTCTGTAAAGTAGCTCCATGTGTCTGAAAACACACACCTGCGCCAGGAGAGCTTCTTTCTGATCACAGTTTCATTAGCCCTTGTGCCCTTTAGAATCACGGGCTTGTCAATTTCAAGGATGCTGTGATTCATCTAGCTGGTCTTGTTTCCATCTTCCATTGACTGTAAGCACAGAACAGAAGCTAGCCATTGTGTATGTCTTCCTTTCCTCCATATTTACCGTTTGCTTTATTATTATTATTATTATTATTATTATTATTATTATTATTAGTGTAACTCACCTTTCTAAAACTGAGGTAGTAATTAAAACAATGCTGTTTCTTAGCTCAGTTGTCCATATTAAAACTGACATTTGTTCTCCTAAGTTAGCATGACAAAATATAATTTGTGTCATATTTTAAAGACTAAATCATAGCAAAATTTAGACTTTGCACTTATTTTCTAAACTCTGGTTTATTAAAGCATATTATATAACTGTAACCTCCCCCCCCCCTTTAAGGCAGCCAACAGCTGGATTCTATTCATGTAACACAGCTGGAGAGAGATACCGTTTTGGTGTGTTTAGATAGTAAGTACTATTTTAAGTTTTATTTTGAATATACTACTTGATAAGACAATTCTTCTAATGAAATTGGTTTTATGAAACTGTAATTCAAGCTTTTCTCTAAGCCTGGTTTTAGCAGGGGGAAAGGCTAAATTAGCTATAGATCAAGTAATGAATTGATCTTCTCCTTGGTGTCATGCTGTGGTTTTATAGTTGACTTAGAAACCTGTTAGAACGTGCCATGTCTTAGGGAATTTCATTCCTTACTAGGACTAGTGAGAATGGAAGGTTTCAGTAGTATGATTGCAGAATCGTAACAGGAACTTTGAAGTCACATCAGAGGCATGTGAATTGTAATGTACTTACTTATTTGACACTTCCACCTGACAGCTATGATTCTTTTGATGCTGGAAAGGTGTTACTGCTAGAATTGTGTTGTACTGTAAGCAGATAAGGCAGGAAAAAAAAACTTAGCAATGGGTATTATTTTGATTTTTGCAAACGGAGCACATTGGTTCTTAAAACCCACCCTATTTTTAGGCAGTAGAGTCCACCCAGTCTCGGGATTATATTTGAAACTTGGCAATATTTTCTAGAATTAGTCCATTTCTGGTTTGCATTTAGTGGCTAAAACTACCTGCCAGTATAACATTATGTAATATTGCAGCTGAGCCAACTGAAGCCTGAAGTGCCCCACTCACCATCATCCCTTGGCTAGGAACTTGACTGAGTACCAGTAAGATAGAGTGTTTTAAAGTTACCAAGGAGGAAGTTGCATAATTCTCTCTCTTTTTTTTTTTTTTTTTTTTGGTATTAACCAAATAATTAGATATTTAAATTTAATGATGCTAAGGCTTGAATATTCAATCTCTGAATACTTGTGAGTCATGAAAGGAAAATCAGTCATGCATAGTTTTAATTTTGGTGTCATGCATTTTATTACAATTCTTAAAAACCATTGATTAATGGGGCTGTGTATTTCCCAGCTAACCAAAGTAACTAGAAACTGCCTTTGTTGATATAATGTTTTTCAAAATAGTCTTCATAAATTTGTTATCAACTATGTGATTTATAAATTGATTTTAGCAGACAGCAGGGGGACAGACTTGTAATGACACATGAAGCTAGGTAGGTAAGAGAGCAGAGAAAGTGGGTCTCACGTCAGCTAAGATGATGAAATAAAATAGATGGATAAAGCGAAAATCAACTATTTTCGAATGTCAGCACCCCAGAATTTACTGCTCTCAGTGTACTATTTCTTGTCCTGTGTACCTTTACAGGCTAGAACTCATATGGTAGTTAGGGGTTACTGCAAGTACTATTTGCCAAATATTCTGTAATTTGTAAAGGGGGGGATCAACTCATTGCTAAATATTTGAGCACCAAAGTAGCCATTTAAAAAGAAAATATGTGGGCTGGAGAGATGGCTCAGCGGTTAAGAACACTGACTGCTCTTGCAGAGGACCTGGCTTTGATTCCCAGTACCCACATGGTGGCTACAAACTGTCCTTAACTCCAGTTCCAGGGGAATCCGAAGCCCTCTTCCGACCTCCACGGCATGGCACGATACGGGTGCACTCACATACATGCAGGCAATACACTCATACACATAAAATAAAAATAATAAAATATTTTTTAAAAAATGAAAATATCAAGACAGGGTGTGTTGACACATGCCTTTAATCCCAGCACTCAGGAGGCAGAGGCAGGCGGATCTCAGTGAGTTCAAGGCCAGCCTGGTCTATATTAGAAAGGGTCGGGGGAGGGCTTATATTGAAATTATAATAATTTTTTTTAAATAGCTAAATTGCCACCTACTAAAATAAGTACTGTTATTGTATCTCTTTCAAGACATATTAATGCTTATTTTTTACTAGGTGTACTTCAATCATGATAAATCATTGGACTTGATTTTATTGGACAATATTTTATTAAAAATATTGTTTGATGCCCACATAAAATCTGTATATTCTTACATTTATTTTTAGGAAATGTGCATTTCCAATCTTGACCTTTTTTATTTCTTTTAAGAATTTGTGAAAATTGTAAATCTACAAGGAAAACTAAAATCAAGTAAGAAACTGGCCTCTGAGCTAAGTTTTGACTTTCGCATTGAATCTGTAGGTAAGTCTCCTTTCTATGTTACTGACTTTGGAATCCTTGGGTATTTTGATCATTCTGTGCTTAGAGTTATATAAGCTAGCACTGTGTAGCTCGTTAGCTAGTTCATATGAATTACCACAGGAGAGGCTAGTTCCTGTATATGGATTGTTACTGCTGTAGATATGTTTCTATGTAAATAGTAAATTTCACACAGGCTGTAGACAGTATTGTGTCATTTTAATTTGCTTCCTTCTCAGTGTTTTACTCTATAGTACTCATTGGTTTTATGACTTTAAAAAGGGTTATAATTTATCATCTACATCTTTTGCTGGTGTGTCAATATTTTCCCCAAAAGGGAGAGCACTTATAAGAAAAATATTATAATTCCAAACATATTGGACAACTGAATATATGATTCTACCATAAAACAAAGGGATAAAAACAAACATAGCTATTTTTATTTGGTCCACATAAGATGTGTGTGTGGGGGGGTGTATAATTACATGTATGTAACTTTAAAAAGCATGTTTTTCACTAGTTAGAAAGTTTCTGTGTTTGTTTTTTGGTTTTTTTAGTAGTCTAACATGAGTTTCTCACATTAAACTGGAATTTTACTTTATTTAGCACAGAAGGTAATAGATAAAGGATAGAGCTCCATGGTAAGCATGAGGGCCCTGAGTTCACTCTTAGCACCAAAAATAAATAAAATATGCTGCTTTTGTGTACCATCTGACAAAAAGATATTTTGCTTATTGCTGGGATGTTTAACTTTTTAAGACAGAAAGCCTAAACTTCATATAAATACCAAGGCAAAAGGAATTTTGGAAACTTGTTTCTTCTTTACTCTTTTGTGTACTGTATATTCCATGCCAGTTTCTAACATTGACTATTGTCTTTTTTAAAATATTTTATTTATTATTTTTATTTTATGTGTATGAGTATATTGCCTGCATGTATGTGAGTGCACCCGTGTCATGCAATGCTGCGGGGGTCAGAAGAGGTCTTTGGAGTCCCCTGGAACTGGAGTTAAGAACGATTCATAGCCGCCATGTGGGTGCTGGGAATCGAACCTGGGTCCTCTGCAAGAGCAGTCAGTGCTCTTAACTGCTGAGCCATCTCTCCAGCCCCAACATTTACTGTTTTCAAGAGAGTCTGGCATAGATCCTAGGTCCTCTTCAGTTTAATTGAGATGTATTGGCATCTCAGCTTACATGTGTCAAATTGTTTGGGGAATTTTAATTGTACAAAAGTTCATTCTTCCTAGACTGCCATTACTTCTTGCTAATAAATCTTAAAATAATCACAAGAATTCTCTTGGAGAGAATCCCTTTAAATTGTGTCTCAAATATAAAATCAGTAACTGGGTTCTTCATGTGTCACAATTAGTGAAACACATTGTGATCTCTCATTATCAAACACTTAATTTTTATTAAGCTGAATTATGTTCCCAGACATACTTACGCTAGCTACCTTTGTTCTTATTATTGTAATAAATATATGCCTGTCTGACATGCACAGGCCCTGAGTTTGCTCCCTAGCACCACAAAAAAGAAAAACAGTGCTGGGCGTGGTGGTGCACGCCTTTAATCCCAGCACTTGGGAGGCAGAGGCAGGCGGATCTCCGTGAGTTCAAGGCCAGCCTGGTTGACATAGTGAGTTCCAGGACAGCTGGGGCTACAGGGAGACCCTGTCTCAAAAATACAGAGAGGAAAAGAAGAAAAGGAAGAGGAAGAGGAGAGAGAGAGAGAGAGAGAGAGAGAGAGAGAGAGAAGTAATTTGCAATCACTTTTTACCATCCTGTTATTTATGTTTGTGTTTTTCTAATTCTATTAATTGTCTCTAACATGTTATAATAGTTAAATACTAAGAAGTTTATATAAGAATTGACTCAGATCATAAAATTCAGTGTTGATTAAATTTTGGGTTATGGAGCAGGTTTTTTTTCTTTATTTTTGTTTTTGTTTTGTCTTTTTGAGACAGGGTCTCCCTGTAGCCCAAGCTGGCCTGGAATTCACTATGGAGACCAGGGTAGTCTTGATCCACCTGCCCCTGCCTCTAGGCGCCACCACACCTAGCTCAAAGGTTTGTTTTTAAAAATTATTTTATAATATGGAAAATATGAACCTAAAAGATGCTGGCATAATAGTTACTTAAATACTCTTTTTTTTTTAAACCAAACATCCAATTGTATGTTTTTATTGTTTTATTCATTTAAGATTGGAGATACAACATATAAAAGAGAAATTCATGTGCCAATATCCAGCCTATCAGAAGTCAGTTCATGTTTAAATGAATGCCTTTTACATACATTTTTTTAAAGCTGCATACCTCTGTCTCAATAAATTACTTGAGTTTAGACTTGTCTTAGCCACAAAAATGTTGAGGAATAATGGTCTAGACAGTGGAATTTGGCCCTGAGCACTTGAATAGTCTTGTATTATCATCTATTAAAAACAGTTAAAGAGGGGCTGAAGAGATGGATCAACATTAAAAGCACTAACTGCTTTTGCAGATGACCCAGGTTCAATTCCCAGTTCCCACATCAGGCAGCTCACAAATGCCCATTGCACAATCCCAGGAGAATCTGATACTTCTGGCCTCTGTGGGCACTTGTACTCGTGTGCACGTAGCCCACACAGAGACACATAATCTTTTAAAAATAAAAATGGGGCCTGGAGAGATGGCTCAGTGGTTAACAGTACGTGCTTGTCTTACAGAGGACCTGAGTTCCATTCCCAGCAGATACATGGTAGCCTGCAATCATGTGTAACTCCAGCTCCAACACCTTCCTCTGGCCTCTGTGGTCACTGTATGTACATGGCGCACATTCATGCATGTAGGAAAAACACATAAAATATTTTAGAAATAATAAATCTTTTTTTTTTAAGTTAAAGGAAATTTATAATTAAACACTCTGTGCTTTAATTTAGTTTCAACTTTCCCTTATCTTTTCCAGTATGCCTTCAAGACAGTGTGTTGGCTTTCTGGAAACATGGGATGCAGGGTAAAAGTTTCAAATCGGATGAGGTAAGCGTTCTCAAACTACTTCCCCTGACTCCCACACAAGATTTTAATGGAGAAATATTTGTTTTATGCATTTGCTCTCTGAATCATGTTGCATTGTTTAGTTCCTTTAATGCTATGTACTTGTAGAACAAAATAACCAGTGTTTTCACTTGTGTTCGCTTTTATATTTTGGTTTTAAATTCTCAGTAGCCACAAGGAATTACAAAATATAAGTTTGCATAATTTCATTCCTTAATTTTGTTATTTTTTTAAATAAAGTTGTTATCCTTGCTACACTTTTCTAAAGTTAATTAACATTTTCCATAATCTGTAAATATGTAGCTTCTTTTATAATATGTTTTAAATTATGAAGTTATATATACTGAATCATGAGGCTAGAGAAAATTAACTCATTTAGTAAGAACTAAGTGCCAACTATGTTGAAGACACTGTTGATGCAAATAACATGTAATAAGTATTATATTCCAAGCAGTTTACAAATATTAGCCTATTTAAGGTTCAAAATGATCCAGTGAAGTAGGTATTCGTCATACGTCACATGACTAATTAAATAGCAGAACATGAATTTGAAAGGTTTCCAAGCATCATTTCTGGCTGAGATAATCAGGATGCATCTCACACACAATATGGGATTTGGCTCCCACCCTGGGAGTATGTTGTCTTGTTGACCCGTGTCACTAAATGTCACTAGGTCCCTGTATTTAATGAAACCTACAGTCCTACTTACTGGGCATAAGGCTAATTGTTCTTTTTTAAAAATATTTTTTTTTATGTGTATGAGTATAATGCCTGCATCTAGGTAGGTGCATCCATGTCGTGCAGTGCCCACAGAGGTCAGAAGAGGGCGTTGGATCCCCTGGAACTGGAGTTATAGCCAATTGTCAGCTGCCATATGGGTGCTGGGAATCGAACCCTGGTCTTCTGCAAGAACAGACAGTGTTCCTAACCACTGACCCATTGCTCCAGCCACAAGGCTAATTGTTCTTAAATGCTATTTTCATTGTGTCATTTCTTTCCTTTGGGGAAACCAAACCCATGTGCTAGCAAAGTGCTCTTCAGTAACCTACATACACAACCTTCTAACTAATTTTATATCTGCATGATCCTAGTTTGAGTTCCTCCAAAAGCTACCATAAGAAAACAGCCCAGTAGAGGTAGTTTATCTGAGACAGGATTCCAAAAACAGGTGATAGAATAAGAAACATAAAAGTAGAAAGAGGAAAAATCAAAAGCACATTCATAAGCTGACTTCAACAGTAAACAGCCAGGACTTAATCAAGTACCACTAAGGAGTGATGGAGAATGCAGCTCAGAATTGGCTCATTAAAATGTGGGAGGTTGGAGCACTTAATGTACTAACTGCCATCCCATCTTGGCTAAACGTTGCCCCCAAACTCCCCACACTTTAAGGTAGTGCTTGTGCCTGACAGTGCGTGTTTTGCAACACTGCAGAAAACACAGCAGAATACCATCATAACATTGATATGAGAGCCTGACTCTTGAGATTAGGCAACAAGGTGCGCCTCAGATACTTCACTGTAAGTCACTGGACCTTGAGTAAGTTACTTAACCTCTCTGTCCTTAGATTCTTTTTTTAGAATATGAGAATTCTTCTAAGGAAAGTACCTACCCACACCAGATGTTCCATAAATGTTGGTAAATGCACTTGGTACACTTACATGCATGCAGGCAGAAAAACCCATACACATAAAATGAAAATAAGTAAAATCTAAGAAAGAAAAATTTAAAAAGAAACTGCAGGAATGAATTTGATTTGAGGAATTGTGTCTATGAAAAATTAGTCATTCTGTTTCATCACTATATTTAAATGATTTTTAAATTACCATGCAAGCAATATAATGGCTAAGATGTTACTGATAGGTATTTTGTTCCACAGGTAACCCAGGAAATTTCAGATGAAACCAGAGTTTTCCGCTTATTGGGATCAGACAGGTATTAGTTTTGTTGTATTGATTTAATGACACAAAAATTGCCAAGACTGTACTCTTAATTGGACTGTCAGCCTGTTTGAGTTCCCATCAAAATTCCTAGAGGGCTCATAATCTTAGAGGGGTTTCTCCATGTCTTTATCATGGAGAGTGAGTATACTTTAGTGTATCAGCATAGCAGCCTTTTCAGGGTGAGAGTTGTACTTTGAGAGACAGTTATACTCAGCCATGACAAAATGTGTAGGTGCCTTCTGTTAAGTAGTGCACAAATACACCTCCTGATATTGATTTTTTTTTTTTTATGTCAGAAAATGTTCAACTCTGGTTCTGAGGTCGATCTAACTTTGAAGAAATTAGGTTGGCCTCTCAATCTTTGATGTTAGATACGTGAGAAAGAGCTTAGAAGAAGAAAGTTATGACTAATGGTTTAATTCATTTATTTATTTTTACACCCACTTCCCAGATAGCACCCACCCATAGCCTCCCTCCCCCAACTAGAGCCCTTATTCGCTGATATCCCTGCTACTATCTGCTGTGTTGTCAGCCCCCCCAGCCATTCCCCACGACTTGCCCTTCTGGTGAATCTAGTCGGCCTATCTAGAGGTCTTTGTTTTAGGAGGGTCAGCTGTTCCTCATCTAGCGGTAATCAGTTGTCAATATTCCTTTGGATAAGATTGGGGTCTGCTGTTCATTTTCCCAGTTCTATGCTGGGTTACTATCTGGGAATCCCATTGGCCACCGTGGCCAACAACTCAAACGAAGGTATCGCCCATCTGGCATTGTTGCTTGTTATGTAGCCTTTACACATATGGACTCTTATGAAATTATATTGGCCCCATTAATCTTTGGTTATACTTTCCTTTTGGGTGTTTAGGGCCATACAGTTGGACCAGATAAACTGATTTATTTTTACTCTTGAAGTCATTTGAGGATATGTTCCTCAGGGGTCACATGGGCTTAGGAGGAGCCCCTGGCTCCTTTCTTTTACCAGTTCCACCTATATGAAGTCAAAGGCCTGCTTGACCATGGTTGGCTTCACTTGGAAGCATGGAGGAAATGATTTCTCTGTGGTGACCCTCCACTTTATAGGCTGGACACTGGGTCAAGTCCATCTGGTGGGGTCTCCTCGGCCTCCTTGATCAAGAGGATAGGTGACCCACCACCATTATAGGACATTTTGAGAGATGCTCATAGTCCTCTGGAACTAGTCGACCTCAGAGGACTAGGAGCAAAAAGTGTGCTTTGTGTCCCTCTGAACAAATTATTATATGCCTCAAAGTATGTCTCTTAAACACCCAAGAAGGTTACTTCCACAAGTCTGGTATTTTTAATTACTATGTATCATGTAGATAAATCTTGGGCAAAGACCAGTTGTTCTCAGATAAACCTTATCTACACATATATTTCTTGATCTGCTATGTATAATTTGTCAGTAGGGTGTAGGAGTAA
>NW_008335287.1:1380955-1381591 GCF_000622305.1 Nannospalax galili
CTTTCTCCCTTAATAATACCCTTCTCCTATGGTCCTGCCTTTCTTGAGCTCCTTCTTTCCCTTTATCCCCTAGGTTCCTTGTATACCCTTCCCTCCCCCCTCCCTTAAACTAACCCAATTTTTATCCATATCTCCCTTATTAAGGCCTGTTTCCTACTGTTCTTCTCTTTCAGGTTCTTTCTTTTCCTTTACCTCCCTGTTTCTTTTCCATTATCCTGGTTCCTGTAGTTACATCTGGTTGCATACTTATTTATCAGAGTCTGGTTCTAGGATCCACATATTAGGGATAACATAACGTAGATTTTTTTTCTGAGTCTTTGTTACTTCACTTAGTATAACAGTTTCTAGTTCCATCCATTTACCTACAAATTTCATGATTTCATCTTTCTTAATTGCTGAGTAAAACTCCATCATACAAATGAATCACATTTTCATTATCCACTCATCAACTGAGGGACACTTAGGTTGCTTCCATCTCTTAGCTATTGTGAAAAGAGCAGCAACAAACATGGATGTACAAGTGTCTCTGCAGTAGTATGAGTTCTTTGGGTATATGCCAAGGAGTGGTATAACTGGGTCAAATGGTAGGTTCATTTGTAGTTTTTTAAGAGTTCTCCACACTGCTTTCCATAGGGG
>NW_008335287.1:1381743-1382622 GCF_000622305.1 Nannospalax galili
GTTATTACTGATGTTGAACCTGTTTTAAAATGTTTCATAGCCATCAATACTTTTTTTTTTAGAACTTTCTGTTCAGTTCCTTCGCCCATCTTTTAATTGGGTTGCTTCCTGTCTTGGTTCTCTGTTTTTTGAGTTTCGTTATATAGTCCGGTAATTAAACCTCTATCAGATGTGTCGCTGGTGAAGATTTTCTCCCATTCTGTGGGTTTTCTGTTTGTTTCCTTGGTTGTCTCCTTTGACGTACAGAAGCTTTTTAGTTTAATGAGGTCCCACTTGCCAATTCTTGCCCTTGTTTCCTGGGCTATTGGTGTCCTGTTTTAGTTTAATGAGGTCCCACTTGTTTATTGCTAACCATAACTCTTGAGCAACTACTGTCTGCTGCCTATATTTTCTTCTAATAGTTTCAGGGTTTCCAGTTGTATTTGATCCATTTGGAGTTGACTTTTATGGAAGGTGAAAGATAAGGATCTAGTTTCATTCTTCTTCAGGTGGAGATCCAGTTTTTCCAGCACCATTTGCTTAATATGCTGTCTTTCCTCCATTTAATGTTCTTGGCCCCTTTGTCAAATATCAGGTGGCTGAAATTGAATTTACTCATATTTGAGTCTTCAGTTTTGTTCCATTGGTCTATGGGTCTATTTTTGTGCCAGTACCATGTTGTTTTTATGGCTATACCTCCGTAATAGAGCTTAAAATCTGGTATAGTAAACCCCCCGGCATTGATCTTAGTGCTCAGGATTGCTTTGGCTATCGAGGTCTTTTGTGCTTCTGTATGAATCTTAGGATGGTTTTTTCCAATTCTTGTGAAAAATGTCATGGGGATTTTGATTGGCATTGCACTGAATCTAAAAATGGCTTTTGGTAGGATGGTCATTTTCA
>NW_008335287.1:1383121-1383539 GCF_000622305.1 Nannospalax galili
AGTTTTTTTCCATTTAGAATGATGTTGGCTGTGGGTTTGTTATATATGGCTTTAATTATGTTGAGGTATGTTCCCTCCAGCCCAATTCTCTCTAGAACTTTAAACATAAAAGCATGTTGAATTTGTCGAAGGCCTTCTCTGCATCTATTGAAATGACCATGTGGTTCTTGTCTTTGAGCCCATTTATATAATTTATGACTTGACTTACGCATATTGAACAATCCCTGCATCTCTGGGATAAAGCCAACTTGATCATGGTGGATGATTTTTTTGATGTGTGTCTGTATATAGTTTGGAAGTATCTTGATGAGAATTGTTGCGTCTTTATTCATTAAGGTTATGGGTCTATAGTTTTCTTTTTTGGTTGTATCTTTACCTGGCTTTGGTATTAGAGTGATGCTGGCTTCATAGAAGGAAT
>NW_008335287.1:1383549-1385381 GCF_000622305.1 Nannospalax galili
CTCCATTTCTATTTTTTTGAATAAATTAAGTAGTATTGGATGTAGATCTTCTTTAAATGTCTGATAGAATTCTGCTGTAAATCCATCTGCTCCTGGGCTTTTTTAAGTCCGGAGGTTTTGTATTACTGTTTCAATTTCTTTTTGTGCTATGGGTCTGTTTAAGCTGTCAATCTCTCCCTGGTTTAGTTTTGGTAGTTGCCATGCCTTTAGATATCCATCCATTTCTTTTAGGTTTTCATATTTAATAGCATATAGGTTTTGCAAGTATTCCCTTATAATGTTCTCTATCTTTCTGGTGTCTGTTGTGATGTTTCCCCTTTCATATCTGATTTTGTGGATTTCTTTAATTTTTGCTCTGATTTTTGTTATTTCTTGTCTGCTGGGTTTGGGTTTCATTTCATTGTTTCTTTTCAAGTTTCTTGAGTTGCAATGTTAAGTCAATTATTTTTGTTCTTCTGATTTTTTGATGTAGGCACTTAGAGCTATAAACTTCCCTCTAAGGACAGCTTTCAGCATGTCCCAGAGGTTTTGTTGTGTTGTATTATCCTTTTCATTTAGTTCCAGGAATACTTTTATTTAATTCTCTGTTTCTCCTTTGACCCATTTATCATTCAGGAGTGTGTTGTTTAATCTCCATGTGTTCATGTGGTGAGTAGTGATTCTTCTGGTGTTGATTTTAAGCTTTATTGCATTGTGTTCTGATAGAATGCATGGAATTATTTCAATCTTTTTGTATTTGTTGAGGTTTGTTTAGTGCCCCAGTATAAGGTTGATTTTGGAGAAGGTTCCATCGGGTGCTGAGTAGAAAATATGTCCTTTGGTGCTTGGGTGGAACACTCGGTAGATGTCTGGTGGAATACTCGGTAGATGTCTGTTAAGTCCATTTGATATATGGTGTTAATTTGGATGTCTCTCTGTTAACTCTCTTCCCTGTTGACCTACCTAATGGAGACAGTGGGGTATTGAAGTTGCCTGCTATTAATGATTTGGGATTAATCTGTGTCTTAAAATCCTGTAGTATTGTTTTTATGAAGTTGGGTGCACCAGAGTTTGGTGAATATATGTTCATGATTGTAATGTCTTCTTAATTCACTGTTCCTTTGATCAAAATGAAGTGGCCCACTTTGTCTCTTCTGATTAGTTTTAGTTTAAAGTCTATTTTGTCAGATATTAGAATTGCTACGCCTGTTTTTTTTCTTAGTGCCATTTGCTTGGTATATTTTTTTTCCATCTTTGCACTTTGAGATAGTGTCTGTCCTTGAAAGTGAGATGAGTAGTAAGAGGAGTTTCTTGCAAACAACAAAAAGAATGGGTTTTGTTTCTTAATCCATTCATCTAATCTGTGTCTTTTGACTGGGGAGTTCAGTTCATTAATATTTAAAGTTATTAAAGATGAGTACTGAATCCTGTTATTTTTATTTCTGTTTACATTCTTGATATAGCTGTACTTTTCCACAGTTATACCTTCATTGAATTTCTTTCCGCAACCCCTTTGGAAGATTTTTCTTTCCCATTCGACTATAATAGACATTTTGGCTTGGTATAGTAGTCTGGCTTGGCATCTGTGGTCATTTAAAACTGGGAATACTTTGGTCCAGGCCCTTCTGGCTTTCATAGTTTGCACTGAAAAGTCAGCTGTAATCATAATGGGTTTTCCCTTGTATGTGACTTGTTCTTTCTCTTTTCCAGCTCTCAGGATTGTGTCTTTGTTTTGTATGTTTAGTGTTTTTACTATGATGTGCCATGGAGCATTTCTTTTCTGGTCCTGTCTGTTTGGTGTTCTATATGCTTCTTGTATTTGTATGGGCATGTCTTTCTTTAATTTCTGGGAA
>NW_008335287.1:1386058-1388093 GCF_000622305.1 Nannospalax galili
CCCCCTCCCCAACAGGGACCTACAAACTCTGCTGAGAAGCAGCCTGCCTTTCCTCTGACCTCCAAAGATAAGCAGAGTTCCTCTTATCTTAAGAGGAAAAGAAGACACTTCCACACCCTAATCCTACCTGCTTCCCCCTTCCTGATTTCTCCCCAAAACATTCCCCCCTTCCACACCCTAAAGCCCCTATATGTAAAGTCCCAGCTCACAACCCATGAGCTGACATCTTTCCCTTCCCCAAGGGAAAGGTGCCCCATGCAAAATCTGTATCCCGCTGAGAATTCCATCTGTGCCTCGGTGCCTCCCTCCATCCGCGCCACTCGTTCCCGCCCGCTCTCTACCTATCAGTTTATAATTGTCCTTTTGAGTTCCATGTCCTGCATTATCTCTAGGGGGTTCTCACTGTACTCCTCTAGAGGACTATTGGAATTTGGTGGTGATAAGTTATTTTGGTTTTTCATCTTTATTTTTTCTCTGTGATTTTGACATGTGAATTTCTTTTGTAGTTTCTGATTCTTGTGTGAGACTCAAGTCATCAAGTTTAGGTCTGCTTCTTTTTGTGAACTTTATGTGCCTTTGTAGTTTACTTTTTGTGCATGAAAAGCTGGTTCATCTAAGCTTCCAGGTCTCTCTTTTGATTTTATATTGGAGTGGCCAGATTGCTTTTGTCTTCAGGAGTTCCCACAGAGGCCCAAGTCAAATGAGGATCAGATGCTCTCAGGCTTTCTTCTAAGGTCTGGATCCCTCCAGGAAAGATTCTGGCCTGAGGAATTTGGGGGTTGGACTGGCCTGGGAGCCAGGCCCAGAAAAGATGCTGGTCTACAGCAGCTGGTGGCTGTGACACTCAGAGATGCAAAGGGAGATGCAGACAGGAAGAGGCCCGAAGGGCTCCTGGGGACTACACTAAGGAGCTGTGTTGGTCTGGATGCAAAGGATCAGGAAGCCAAAAGGTCAGCCCCGAGGTCCAGGAAAGAGGCTGGCTGGCTTTGCCGCCCGGGGAAGCAGAGGGAGGTGAGGACCAGGCCCAGAGGGCTCCTAGGAACTGCTAGAGGGAACTATGTTGATCTGGATGCAAAGGAACAGGAAGCAGTGGTGGTTCCCCCATTGTCTGGGGCACCAAGACAAGGAATGGGACAGGATCCAGGCTGGGAGGGTAGATGGGCGAGGGAGATGGGAGGGTGAATGAGACTGGGGGAGTCAAGGCACAGAGGGTGCAATCAACTTACCCCAGAGAGAGGCTGGGGGGTCTCCAGGCCCAGGGAATCAGAGCTCCCTTGTCATTTTTAGAATAGCTTTAGAGCTGTTTTGTTGTTTAAATATATTTATGTCTGAGAAACAAACAGTAGTTAACTCTAGACAGTTGTATAACAAGTAATTTTATTTTTTCCTTTTTACATTTCTGTAATACATAAGATATATTTTCATTGCTGTCCAAAGTAATAATATGCTAGTTGCATAAAATTTACACACTACAAAAATATAAAATGTATGTGCAGTATCTCCTCCCATTTCCCCCTCTAGACTTTGTCTTTGAGTGGGTCATCCTTATTTTATTCTCAAACCCTTCCTCCTCCCAATTCAGATGCTGTGGCATGACTCTTGACTTTTTTGTGTGCATGTGTGTGTTTGTATATTTATTTATTCATTTATTTTTGCAGACCTTTTTAATTTAACTTTTGAGAATTTCATACATGCATATAAAGTGTTTTGAACAAATCCATGCCCACTCCCTCCCCTCCAACATTCCCCCCCTCTGAAGAGGTAACTCTAAAATCTTTTAAGGGTAGATACAAGTTTCCAAATACTTTTGACATTCTGACATTTTTGGCCTTTGAAACAGAGTGTGTTGCTAACAGGCCCAAGGATATTTTGACTTCTAGCCCAGAAACTGGCTACATTTCTTTGGGGTCTTTTTACCCTAACTGCCTAGCCAATTCCTACCTCCTATTCTTATCACACCATCCTCTGAAGGGGTTACCCAAATTGCCAATAGGGAATAGGGTCTCAGGGTGAGGCAATTGGAGTACCCCTTCAG
>NW_008335287.1:1388150-1404563 GCF_000622305.1 Nannospalax galili
CTTTGAATCATGAATAGGAGATGTGAAGGAGAAGTAAAGGCAAGAGTAATTAGCATTACAAGTTCTAGACAGAGAACTAGAAAAAAGTCAGAACAGGGCAATTTTCAAATGATCATATGAGAGTCCATTGGAGTTTCTTGACAAGGGCTTCCAAAAGCATCCCACTATTGGATTCTTTCTCATTTTTCTTTTGTCTTCCAAGGCTGGACTAGTTGGCTGGGAAGAGTGGCTGAATACTCAGGTGAGGGTCCAGCGACCCTGAATGAGCACAACCGTCAACAAGCCCAATTGTAACTATGTTTAGCGATCAGGCTCAGCCAAAGTCGTGGTGATGGTATTATTTCACGCAGAAGGGACTGCTGTATAGCATCATCTTATTAAAAGGACCACCACGTGGAGGCAGGATCCGGGGGCTCTCAGGTAGTCCCCTGGGTTCTCAGGCCCACTGGTAGTGGGAGGCCAGAGGGAGGCCAGAACCTGCCACTCTGGCAGTCTGCTGACTCTTGACTTTTTTTTTCCCTTTTCTGTCCATCCTCCAACTTCCCCTGCCTGTATATAGACAAGAGAGAAATGGGGCATCACTTTCATACTTGTTTTAACCCATTTGTTTTCAAAGGTCTTGAACAGTTCAGATGAGTGTCTCTGAGTATCCTGTTCTACTCTTGAGCCCTTCTTCCACCCTTTTCTAGTTGGTATAAATTCCCAAGTTATTGTTACCTGATGTTGGCATGTATATAAAAATGTAACCAAATTTGGTTTTAGTTGGAAGATGATGAGACTATCCTTGAGTATTGCAATGTTTTATATAAGTCAATTATTTTCCAGTTTTGCTTCAAGCCATAAAATGAAATAATGAATTTGATTATATTTCTATGGTCCTTAATGTAATTTCATGAGAGGATGAACTAGTGATGCTAGTTATTGGTTTGATGTTCGTATTTGAACAGTGAA
This sequence comes from Nannospalax galili, assembly GCF_000622305.1. Lineage (NCBI taxonomy): Eukaryota > Metazoa > Chordata > Mammalia > Rodentia > Spalacidae > Nannospalax > Nannospalax galili. Next base: position 1,389,102 of record NW_008335287.1, read on the forward strand.
ACCTATTTTTGACTATTCAACAAGCCTTTTCCTTTGGCTTCATTACAGGGTTGTTGTTTTGGAAAGCAGACCAACAGAAAACCCTACAGCACATAGCAATCTCTACATCTTGGCTGGACACGAAAATAGTTACTAGACAACAAGAAGATGAATATTCTCCATTGAATGAAAGCAAGAGTGTCTTAAGAGAATTCAGTAGACTGCAGTATGATTTCCTTTAACTGTTAAGGGTTATATATCAAATGATCTGTATGTTAGGATAGAATTCAGTATTTTCTGTAGCTGGAAACAGCTAGTCTTATCTCTTGCCACTGTGTGGTGGTTATATCAAGTTTGCTTAATAAAAGCTGTGAGACAAATAGTCCTCTAGTTCCAGGAAACACAGTCTTTTTTTTAAAAAAAAACAAAACAAAACAATAATGTTTGTAACAAAGGTGCCATGGTGTTTTTAAGTAACTCGTGATTATCTTCAGAGAGAAATTTAGTGAATGCTCTCTCGTTTTATACCATGTCTTACTCCTTCTTAGTGAACATAATTTGATAAAGAGTTATCACACAAGCCTTTCACTTTTACAGTGGCCTTTCTGTACGTTTTGTAAGATAGAATATTTAATCCTTATTTATTAATCTCTTGCTGGAGTGGTGTAATGTATCTAACTTTTAGCAAAGGAAGGTTGCAGAGCAGCTTAAATTTTTTTATAATGTACGGGAATTTTGTTTACCTTTGCAGAGTAGTACTTTAGAGGCTAAAGGCAGTGTGTTTGGAGTTCAACACATGCAATTTCATTTAACAAAAGTATTTTATAATACAACTCCATGCAGGATTGCCTTAAAGGGGGTTTTGTGTTTTCAACTGCAAATAGTTGTACACAGTCATGCAGAAGATGCTGCTGATGGCTGGAGAAGCCTCAGCTGGGTGTGTGATGTCTGTCTAGGTGTGGCTACCGTGTGTCTCTGTGTGTGTGTGTGTGTGTGTGTGTGTGTGTGTGTGTGTGTGTGTGTGCGTATGTATTAGACAAGCAGTATAATAGACGTGATTTTTTTTTTACATTAGGGATAATGCATAAGAAATTAATCATATTATCATCCCTAATGTATGGGAGAAAAGTATTTAACTGCCCATATTATGTATTTTACTTATACTGTGCCAGTGGGGAAATTGCAAAGCATTTGCATGTGTAATCTTGGGGTTTTTCACATATGTAGGTGTTCATTGTGAGTAGGTTTAAGGAAAAATATACTTCAAGTGAAATTGAATTCCTGGTGGGATAGTATAGATACTGTTTTTATATTTAAAAATTCCAGTATACTAAAATTAAGAAAGGATAGGGCCTTCCGTTGTTGTTTCTTTTTAGTATTCAAAACTGAAGTCTTATATTGGTACTAACTGTCTTAATGTATTTAAGAACAGTTAGCATTGAGATGATGGGCAAAGGGCTAGTAGTAGCAAACTATAGAATTAGTCTGACCAGTTACTTGACAGGGAAAGTGTTTACTATCTCATTTTAGCAGTTCTATAAAATGCATAGTACCGTCTCCATTTTTCAAATGAGGAAATAAGAGTTTAACAAAGTTAAGCAACTTACCTGTTTCATACTGGTTAGTTCTTGAGCCAGACCATGAGTCTTCTGACTCTGTTCCTTTCACTATGCAATATCTAAGTAATAAAATGTTACACAAATGAACTACAAAGTATTTGTTCTTTTAAAATGCACATATGGGGGCTGGAGAGATGACTCAGCAGTTAAGACCACTGGCTGCTCTTGCAGAGCACCCGGATTCAGTTCTCCGCACCCACATGGTGGCTAACAACAGTCCGTAATTTCAGTTCCAGGGGATCAGATGCCCCCTTCTGACTTCCTTGGGCACTGCACAACACATGCAATACATACATGCAAGCAATACACTCATACACAAAATAAAAATAATGAATAAAAAATTATGGGGGGTTGGCAAGATGGCTCAGCAGGTAGAGGTACTTGGCCACACAAGCCTGGTGACCTGAGTTTGATCCCCGGAATCCACATGAAGGTGGAAGGAGAGAACTGACTCCATGAAGTTGTCTGACCGCCACGTGCATGCACACATACACATATATCATGCAAATATGCAATAAATAAATAAAAAATAAATAAAATGCACATGTAGCTATATAGCAAATTTTAAACCGATCCTTCTCTACTGAGGGATACTAGATACAATACATGACAGGATAACCATCGTCAAAATCAGGACAATCTAAAAACAACATCTTTTTCTCACTGTCGTTCAACAGCCATTCTAACAGTATCAGAAGAGTCTTCCTGGTAAAATGTGGCTCATGCAAGGGAAAAGACCCAAGTAAGATCTTGACATCAGAGGCCTCCTGGCTGATCTGCTCAACTAGATAACACTACAGTAAAAATGGTAGTTGGTTCTGCACCCTGCGCTTGCAGTCAGTCTTTTGTCCTATGCTATAAAAAAAATAAGCAGTCAGCCAAGAGTTATAAGAAATCTGGGGAAAGGCTCAACATGAAAAAGAGGCAGCCACGGAGAGAGCTCATAGAGAGAGCGAAGTAAGAGAATGGCCAAAAGAAAAAAATGTCCGAAGCTACAGCCATGATGCAGAAGCAAAATACTTTCAGAACTTTTGGAAGATAAAAACAGCTTTTGGAAAGAATATGCATAGTTCACTTAGAAGATTGAGAATATAAAGTTGAGGAAATTTCTCAGAAAGTAAATTGACAAATAACTATAAATGGTGAAGAATAAAAGTAAAGAAAATTAACGACCCAGGAGGCCCAACATCCAATCTTAAATTTGAGAAAAGAGTGAACAAAAAATTGCATATTTCACCTGGTGTAGTGGTGCACACCTATAATCTGGCGTTTGGGACGCTGAGGCAGCCGGATCATGAGTTCTTCAAGGCTAACCTAGGCTTCATAGTGAGACTGTCTCAAAAAACAGCAAAACAATATCATAATCCAAGAAATTTTCCCAGTATTGGAGAACATTAGATTGTAGATTAAAGAACATAGTGGGTGAAAAAGACTTAGCAGGTTGGTGAGATGACTCAGCAGGTAAGGGCACTTACCACCAAGCTTAATGACCTGAGTTCAGTCTCAGGATCCACATGGTGGAAGTAAAGAACTGATTCCTGGAAGTTTCTCTCTTCCATATGCACACGCATGCACACACACACACACACAATAAATGTAATTTAAAATTGTTTTTAAAGAAAAACACCGAATCACATCATTAAAATTGGGGTGAAAGAGAAAAACATAACATTCCCAGAATTCCCAGCAGCTTACATACCAAGGAATAAACATTCAAATACTTGCACCAGGTGTGGTGGTGCACACCTTTGATTCCAGGCAGGCATATCTCTGTGAGTTCAAGGCCAGTCTGGTCTACATAGTACGTTCCAGGCCAGCTGGAGCTACAGGGAGGGAGACCCTGTCTCAAAAAAAGTAAATACTTTCAAAAGTCAACAGAAGTAAGGTCTTCAGTTTTTGTTTTTGTTTTTGTTTGTTTAGTCTTTTGAGACAGGGTTTCTCTGTAGCCCCAGCTGGCCTGGCACTCAATGTGTATGCCAGATTGGCCTTGATCTCACAGAGATCCACCTGCCTCAGCCTTCACATCTTTTTTTTGGGGGGGGGGTCTTTTTGAGACAGGGTCTCCCTGTAGCCCCAGCTGTCCTGGAACTCACTATGTAGATCAGGCTGGCCTTGAACTCACAGAGATCTGCCTGCCTCTGCCTCAAGTTGAAACCCATCCAGCTACAGCCAATGATTGGTTTTATTGTTTGTTTGTTTTTTTTCACTTTGGTGCCAAAATCATACATTGGAAAAATAACATCTGCAGCAAAATGGTACTGGGAAACTAAATGCTTATCTCTTGACCTGTACAAAGATCTATTCAAATGGATCAAGGACCTCAATTAAGACTCGAAGCTTCAAAATTGCTAGAGGAAAACAAGGCAAATACTTCAACATACAGCGTAGGCAAGCATTTTATGAAAAGGACTCCAGTAGCACAAGAGATAATAGAACTGACAGAGTGAATTACATGAAATTATAAAGCTTCTGCACAACAAAGGAAACAGTTAATAATGAAGGCATACCTATATGTGTAGGTAATAATACCTACACAATGGGAGAAACTGTTGGCTGTGCATATGCTGGATTAGTATCTAGGATTAAAAAAAGTTGTACACCAAGAAAAAAGTCCAATCAAATCAACAAAATAAATTGGACAGTTCTTAACAGCAAAAGTACAAATGGTCAACAAATATATGAAAAGAAATCCCATTAGGGAAGTGCAAATCAAAACTACATTGAGATTTCATGTCTCCCCTAGTCAACAGAACTATCATCAAGAAAACCACCAGTGCTGGCTAGGTTCCAAAGGTTTGGCAACAGAAGCCTTACACACTGCTACTGGGAATGTAAACTACTATAACTACTATGGGAGAGTTTTAATATTCCTCAGAATATTAAAAATAGAACTGCTGTGTGATCCAGCTGTTCTAAGTATGTATCCAAAGGAATCTAAGTCAGCATACCATAGTAAACTTGCTTATCTCTGTTCATTGTGGCACTGTTCACAATAGCCAAGTTACAGAATCATCCCAAATATTCCATTGATGGTAAAGTATAGTCTATGTAGACAATAGAGTTTTATTTGGTCATGAGGATGAAATTATGTCATTTGTTGGGAAATGGATGGACTGGAGAGATGGCTCAGCGATTAAAAGCACTGGCCATTCTTAGCTACTGGAATACCTGAAAGCAAATCCTGAATCCAAAAAATGGATGGAACTGGAAATCATGTTAAGCAAAATAAGCCAGACCCAAAAAGACAAATATATCATGTGTTTTCCTTTATGCAGAATCTAGATTTAAACATACACTAATTTTCTTAAATTTAATATTTAACCCACAATTCTTTGTTTAGCTGAAGGCAATAGTAAAATGAAAAATTTTAGTCATACAAGATCTCAGAAAGTGTCTCCTAATACCCTTTCTCAAGAAGCTACTAGCAGGTGCATTGCATGAAAATATAAAATAAGTCCAACAAAATTGAGGCATGGGATTAGCACATAATAGAGATTAAGGAAGCTCCCAAGCGATGGTGGTGGGTACCCAAGGATTATCACTATATCAGGTAGAAAGAATATATTGAAGCAAGGACTTGATTGTGCCAAGTCCACAAGGAACTCTGATAGCTTCCAGAATTGTCTTCTGAAAGACAAATGGTTCAAGCATTCATCTGCTACTGTCAATCTCTGGAAGTCAGGTGATGGCAAAGGCATCATATCTTTGAACATGGGACAGTTTGCACGTGAGCCAAGTAGGCCCCCTGGGAGTCAGAAAAGACCCTGAGAAAGAAAGTCTAGTTTCCTCAGAACTGTTTGTAGCCTCTGGGTGAAATCAGAGGGTGGAGAGATGTTTTTCACAACTCCAGTTCAATCAGTGATGACTTGGACGTAAAAATGTACACTTTAAATCAAACAACTGATGATTGCTAACCCCAGGGAATAAAGGTTGTGCAGAAAAGAAAAGGCAAACTTAACTCATCAAATGGCAAATAATGTCAACAGTGGATGTTAATCTAATCAAAATTGCAAGGTAACTGAATTGGGAGAAGACGTGCTATGCACATGAGGTGGAGGTGTTGACTGTATCCTCACTTCCACAGTGGAAATCTGTGGGTAATACTTAAAGGATTACATCAAACTAAAAGGCCGCTGTACAGCAAAGCAACAGAGTAGAGGTAATTAATGGAAGAGGAGAAAATATTGATGACCCATTCATGGAATTATATAAGGAGGACTGAATACATGTTTCAGTGATAAAGCACTTGCCTGGCATGCATGAGGTCCTGCATTCAAGAAATCCTGTCATTTCTAACACAGATGAACCTGGAGGATATACATAGAAGAAGCCAGGCACAGAAAGGTCATATGATCTCACTTTGACGTGGAATCTTTGAAATTGGACTCACAATAGTACAGAGCAGCATGGTTGCCAGGTTGACGGGTCAGGTTGGAATGCTGGTCAAGCCAACAGCCATACAAAATTCCAGTTAGGTAGCATTTTATTTTAAATCAAGAAGCTTATTTAGTGATGTGGAGATAAAATAATCCAAAAGAAGGAAAGTTATGAGAGGGAAGAAATGGGAAATGTCTTTTTTTGTAACTAGCTTTTACAGACTTTGATTCTTTATGCACATGCATACATTCATGGTTTTTTTTCTTTTTTTTTTTCTTTTTTTTTTTTAATGTTAGAAGATTTGGGACTGGAGAGGTGGCTCGGGGGTTAAGAGCACTTGCTCTTTTTCCAGAAGATCCAGGTTCATTTCCCAGCACCCACATGGTGGCTCTGTCATCCTTTTCCAGCTTTTATGAGCACTCACACATACCAGTATATATACTGACCATCAAAACACTTGTATCAATAAAAATAAATTATTTTTTTAAAAAAAGAAAATTCAGGGCTGGAGAGATGGCTCGGCGGTTAAGAACACTGGTTGTTCTTGCAGATGACCCAGGTTTGAATCCTAGCACCCATATGGCAGCTAACAACTGTCCATAACTCCAGTTCCAAGGGATCCAACAGCCTCTTCTGTCCTCCCTGGGCATTGCACGACACGAGTGCACTTACCTACATGCAGGCATGACACTCATACACATAAAATAAAAATAATGAAATATTTTTTTTAAAAAATTCAAAAGCATGAAATGCAGAAGCAGTGCAATAAAGATGGAAGGGGTCCTCCACAGTGAAAACTGCAAGTCACCTCTGAAAGAGATTAGGCTGAAATAAAGAGCATACTATGCTGAGTTAGAAAATTTGATATTGTAAAAATGTCCGTAGATTTTGTGTAAACGCAGTAGATATTTTGTGGAAACTTACAAGTTGACCTTAAAAAGGACAGAAACACAAAGGGCCAGAAATAGTCGAAAAACCTGAGTATCTTAGAGTATCAGAGTTCAAGAATTATCACAAAACTGTCATGGTAAGCAAGATAGTATGCCCATTGGTACAAAAATAGACAAATCAATGAATTCCAATCAAAACTCCAGACACAGACAGCACTTAGCTCATACATAACTAAGGCATGTTATAGAATAAAGAAAAGGATAGCCTTTCTATAAATTATGTTAAAATTGTGTTGAAAATGGTAAGAAATCAAATGAGTCTTGATTGGTATCTCATTGCATCAAAATACCAGATGGATTATAAATCTCAAATATAAAACTATAATACTTGAACATATCTTAATGAACTTAGGGCACATAAAAATTTATTAAACACTGCATGGGCTCAGGCCTTTAATCCCAGCACTCAGGAGACAGAGGCAGGTGGATCTCTGTGAGTTCGGGGCCAGTCTGGTCTACATAGTGAGTTCCAGGCCAGCTGGGGCTACAGGGAGACCCTGTCTCAAAACACACACACACACACACACACACACACACACACACACACCCAGACAAGCCAAAGAACAAGAGGTTTCTATTACATGCATTCACAATCTTCCCAGAGTAGGAACCCAGTAGAAAAACAAGCAAAAGATTTCATATCCCATAAATGATGTCTAAGTAATAAATATGTGAAAATGTGGTCAGCTTAGTTATCTGAGAAATACAAATGAAAACACCACTACAAAATAAAACCATGTGGTAATGCTATTGCCCACTAAAATGACTAAAACAACAAAAATATTAGAGCGATCAGAAAAATAAATGTTTGCATGTTGCTAGTGGGAATGTGTTACAGTATGTCCACTCCAGAGCACAGTTTAGGAGTTTCTTCAAAATGCTAAAAATATATTTACCGTGTGACATAATAGCTCCACTCTGCCAAAGAAAAAACAAATCCACACAAAGACTTGTGTACAGATGCCCACAGCAACCTTATTCAGAGTAACCATGGAGTGGGAATAACTCAGATATCTACTGGCTAGCAAATGGAAAAACAGAATGTGGCATATCCATGTAATAGAATACAATTCAGCAAGAAAAAGGAACAAGGTGCATACTGTAATGTGGGTGAACCTCAAAAATACACTAAGTGCAAGAAACTAGTCACAAAGACCAGACCGGATGTGGTACGGACCCCATTTACATGAAATGTTCAAAAACAGTAAGTCTATATTGGTGGTTATATGGAGCAAGAGCTAAAAATGGGCAGTGGCCTCTAATGGGCCTGAGTTTTCTTTTTCATGAATATAGGAAATGGTCTAAAGTTATGTTGTGAAGTTATTGGAACAATTCTGTAAAGTTATTGATTTGTATATTTATAATGACTAAACTATATAGTGTATATAAAATGTTTCAATAAAGTTATATAAACAGAAGAACATCCCAACAGTCAATGGATGCTCGGAAAGGTCTTCTGTTTTATTAGTTACCAGGGAAATACAAATATAAAACAATGGTGCCATCAAAAATAAAAGCACAGGGCTGGAGAGACGGTTCAGTGGTTCAGAGCACTGGCTGCTCTTGCAGAAGACCTGGATTTGGTTTCCTGCACCCACACAGTAGCTAACAACCATCCATAACTCCAGTTCCAGGGGATCCAACGCCCACTTCTGACCTCTGTGGCACTGCATGACATGGGTACACTTACATACATGCAGGCATAACACTCATACAGTTAAAATAAGTGCAGAGCAATGTAATCCACCAGAATTGAGGGTGGGGGACAATGTGGAGTGTTAGGACAGGGAGCCACTGGAGCACTTAGATACTGTTGTTGATACAGGTACAAGCTGATACAATCATTTTGAAAAGCTAAAACTGAATACACAGTTCACATGCCCAGCAATTCCAGTCATATATCTACACCCAAAACACATGTTCACCAGAAGTCACATACAGGACTGTTCATAGCAACATCAAGCAACAGTCATCCATCAGTACTAGGAAAGATCATAAATTCTAGCATATTCACCACTCCACTGCAAGACAACCAAAAGGGACCAACTCCCCACAACAGCATGGATGTCCATGGCCACATAGAACATTCTGTGTAAAAGTCCAGACATTAAAAGCATACCATGTGATCTCTTTATATGAAGTTCAAAACAAACTGTGGAGTGAGAATAGTAGTTATCCGTGCAAATATGATTGAAATACTTATGAGCAGATACTTTGAGGTGATAGAAACGTTCTTCTTGCTTTTTGATAGAAGCTATACGCTCGGGATTTTATGAATTTTCAATATGTATGTATACCTCAATAAAACATATTTAAAGGAATTTGTTCCGAGACTGTACTAGAGGAAGGATTTAATTTTCACATTCCATGATGTTAATCATAAGCTTCCTATTTCATAAATGACAGTCATAGAGGGCATTTGATCATCATCACAGCTGCCTCCTGACTGGAAATACCAAGAAGGAATTAGAAATATGAGGGATTTTTTATTTGGAGAAAATCATGAGCACAGAATAAAGGGATGGTGAGCCAGAGCCAGTGGGCAGACTGCAGATCTACCACGTGAGAAGATTTGACAGACAAACCTCAGGCTGTATAGACAGAAGCACAGAATGTCTTGACCAGGCAGTGGGGATCTCTGGAGTCAAGATTACCTACTAGAAGATTCAGTGGTGGGAAGGAATGGCTCAGCCTTCAAGGCCACACAGAAGTCATTAGCTGGGAACGGCCTAGGGAGGTCTTGGTCAACACTTGGTGCATTCTGAAACTATTTTTTCACACTATGCTCTTACCTGCGAAGCGCTGATGGGCACATCTGTAACTACCACATGCATTTACTGGTTAATTGGAAAATTGAGATCATCTGTCAAAATCCACAGTCCCCTTGTGATCATTTAAACAGACCTATCAAGTATATATCTAGTATCTGAGAAAACCACTAACCTATTCTACATCCCTGAGGGAAAGTGTAAATGGAAACAAAGTTGGGAGTGAAGGGCATTGCAGACAGAGTCAGTTTTATCAGAAATACACAATCTAGGGTCAAGAGCCCGCTTAAGGGTTCTTTGGCCATTTGGAGGGTTTTGTTTGATAGAAAAGGCTCAAGAACTGGTTCAGAGAAGATGTAGGCATCAGGAGCCAGTGGACCACAGAAAGAATCCACTCTGAAGGGTTTCTGCACTGTCTTCTCATAAGACTCGGATTCCTAGGGAAGAGAACCTGCTCTGCCAAGCTCAGGGTGTCCTTTAGCCATGGGCTGGTGTCTGGAAGGAGAGTCTTACAGAGACACACACGCAATGCAAAAGAATTGATTCTGTACTGGTAAAAGTAACAGACATCCAACAAAGCTATAAACCTCCACTTGGCAAAGCTTTAAAAAGAAAACCATTCACCACATTTGACAGAAATGGTTCATTAAATCATTATGGTAGTCACCACACATTCCTCAGAGGCTTCTGTACATGTGAGGTGTAGCACACTCCGAATATGACTTAATTTTGGATACAAGACTTCCTTTTGGTCATGTTTCCCAAATCTAAGTCTTCTGCATTGTTTGCTTTACTGTGATTATCTTGTGATGACTTAAAAACATAACAGAGTCCAGAGACCTGTGTGGGTTATCGAGCACCTGCCAGGGCATGCTAGCCATTTGACATGTAAGCACCATGTGTACAACAGTACCTGTCAAGCTGTTAAGTATATAATTAGTTCTCAGTTGTGGTCACTGAAAACTCTCAATGGATACCAGTGTCCACTTAGCTTCCATAAAGCCCAGGTTGCCACAGTCTGTGCATCCTTTACTAAAGCTTTTCTAACCTATACGTTAAGTTCTTTCTTTTCTCAGAAATAAAAAACTGACACATTTGCCTGCCCAGGACCTAAGAATTTCTGACACACAGCATCAGGAACTGTGTATTTTAATAAATGTATCAAATTACACTAAAATGAATATTGTGAGTCATTTGTGAAACAACTCATTCATAGGTATAACTCTCAGAAAAAAAAATGGTTCTTAGAATACGTGTAAAATGCAGACAAAATGCAAATACCCATCAGTTTCTGAAATGAGGGAAGAAACATGAATACATTGTCTAAATGTATTGAGCTAAAAGTATCAGACAGAGTCCTGGCAAGAAAACAGAAACTACCCTAGGTGTTTTGAGAGAGGGGAGTTGATATAAAGAATTTTATACAAGGGAATGACTGAAAAGATAAAAATAGGCCGGAGGTACTCAAGTAGTAGCATCTGTAGGAAGCGGGATGTGTCCACGAGTAGGGCTGGGGGATCAGAATGAAGATACAGATCACTAAGGCCTGGGGCCTCTGAGGAGAGCCCCACAACAGTGCTCTGACACCTGAGGAGGCACTGCTGACACCAGTTCCCCAGGTGTCTGGAATGAGGGTCTGTGGAGGTGAGACTCAGGTCTGGAGTAGGGCGCTGCTAATAGCTCTGTAAAGCTGGTTATGGAAAAGCAGAAAGAAGCTGTGACTAGAGGGAACGTCCACAGTTAAAGTACAACAGTAGACAGGAAAGAAGGGTTCTCTTCTGCTCATTCTCTACTGTTCCATGGAGTGGCACCCAAAAGGGATAGAGTTTAGGGGGCACGTTTGCAGTTCCAGCCCCAGCATGATAGAGCATGGGCTAATCTGGAGCTCAGACATTAACGACATTACTTTTCTAAAAGTAATGCAACATCTGACCTCTCAGATTGCCTTATGGGGACCACTTTAAATAGGATCCCCAAAGAGGATCTAACATGCCACCTAATGTAGTGGTAAGAATGTCATTTAATAACTAACATTTGTGTCACATTATTGGCAACTAATGTCTAAATTCCCTGCAGATTACTTTTTCTTTGTATTTCCACATGAATCTCTGCTCTTCTAGGACCATTAATACTGAACATATATCTTGAAATTAATTTTAAAAAATTAAGAATAGGTGGGCTGGAAAGATGGCTCAGCGGTTAAGAACACTGGTTGTTCTTACAAAAGACCCAGGTTTGAATTCCAGCACCTACATGGCAGCTAACAACTGTCCGTAACTCCAGTTCTGGGAGATCCGATGGCTTCTTCTGTCCTCCGTGGGCATTGCACGATATGAGTGCACTTACCTACATGCAGGCAATATACTCATAAAGTAAAAATAATAAAATATTTTTAAAAACAGGACAAATACAATTACTCAACTTAGTTGTGTCCATGTGTCTGTGTGCCTTTGTGATATATGCACATGTACATGTGTCTGTACATGCATATGAGTACAGAGACCAGAGGCCAACATCAGGTGTCTTCCTCTACCACTCTCTACCTTATTTTTCAAAACATGGTCTCTCACTGAACCTGGAGTTCATGATTTCAGCTAGGCTGGCTGGCCAGCAAACCCCAGGGATTTCCCTGTCTCCTCCATCCTATCCCTGCAAATAGCACTGGGATTATAGACAGGCACCCTGGGCCCAACTTTTACATGGATGTTGGGGGGTCCAAACTCAGGCTCTCATGGTTGTGCAGCAAGCTCCTTACCCCCTGAGCCATCTCCCCAACTCCTCAGTCTATGCTTTCATTGTGATTCCAGATGTGGTTAGAATGCTAAAATTGCTGCCAGCCTTTTAAAAAAGCACCAGGAGGTCTGGGCATAGATTCTACTCTGATGGCTGAAGCAGGAGGAGCTCTTGAGTCTAGGAGTTTAACACCAGCCTGTGCAATATCTACCTACCCTGTCTCAGAGAAACAGTATGATACACATGGGTTCTAATTCTTAGTCTTTCACCCAAAGAGCCTTCCAACATTCAGCTTAATTCAGAAGATTCATATTTCTCACCCTGTACTAGAGACTGAGGACACAGAGATGAGTGAAATAAAGCCAATGGTTTCAATAAGCACAGAATTAATTGGAGATGGACATGAGGGAAAGAAGTCCTCATGCTTGGGCAGCAAGCACTTTTCTCGCCAAGCCATCATAGCTCCCGAAAGATGTTGTCATGATCTGGCATTTGACTTGGGTCTTTGAGAGGATTCCACCTTTTTTCAGATAAGCTGAAGAGCACTTTGCTAATGTCCTGTGACCCTCCTTAATAGTCTCCTGCTCTAGTGAATTTCTTAATTTTCTTTAAGCTAAATTGGGGCGATGAAGAACAGTGAGTGAGCATGCCAGCCCCGCATGGGTGCAGGAACCAGCATTTTCATTCAAACATTATAATTAGGGAGCTACAGAGATGGCTCAGTGGGTAAGAGAACAAGCATGAAGACATGCCTTTGAGTCCCAGGGCCCATGCAAGAAGCCAGGCGTGGCATGGCTATGCATGCCTGAAACTGCTGTGCTATGGGGGCAGAGACAGGAGGATCTCTGGGGCTTGCTGGCTGCCAGTCTATCTCCAGGTTCAGTTAGAGACCTTGCCTCAAGGGAATAAGGACATCAGACATCTTCTGTCCTCCACACTCACCCACATACACACATGTGAATACACCACACACATACACATGCAAAGAAAAGGATTGTAATTAGGTACCTACTATGTACTACTACACACAGTACATTTTCTGACTCTCTATTTCTGTACATCTATCAAAGGGAAACTCTGATAACTCAGAGCTGAGTTAAAAGCCAGGCATGGTTGTGGCTGAGAATCTCTTGGGAGGATCTCTTGAGTCAGGAGTTCAGCTTGGGGACATGGTGAGATCTTCTCTCAAATGAGTAAAGAAAAAAATGAATAAATGGGAGTCAATTAAATTCTAAAACTAACTGCTGTCTACAGAAAGGAAATGGGGCTTCGGTCAGCAGTACGAGTGAGCTAGATCTACCTGTTCATATCAGAGAGAATTTGAAGATAAGGGAAGTCATCCACAAATCCTGCTGCACGCTGTGCTGACGGCTCACTGACTCCCCAATCTTTAAGTCATTGTGGAACAGGAAGAACATGGATCCCATTTTGCTTTGTGACGAACTGTGAACATACCTCCTACACTGCAAACCTGACCTCTCAGTGATCTCAGCCTCTTCCTCCTGCACTGTTTGGCCAGCTATACGTAATTCTTCCCAAACTGTCCATGGTACCGTGGTCCCCAGGGATGCTGGAGAACATAGTAGGTGGAAGGTGAACTGAAGGGGCAACGCCATCTATGCAGCTATGGGGATGTCATCACATGTTAGGGTGAGATATTCCTGTGCTATAGGCTGCTTTGGGGTCACTCGCATTCCTGGAACCTCTTATCCATTCTCTGTAAGTAAGCTGAATAAACTCCTTGGTTCGCCCCCGCCAAGGCGGTCTTTGGTGGAATTGTACTCTGGTGTCACTGGTGTTCTTTGTGGGTGTAGGCACGTGTTCGCATCTCCCCAGGTGAAGTCATGCAGCAGAACTGTTGGGGTCACTGGAAAATGATCCAGCTGCTGTGGAACACAGGATGGCTGTTTCTTTAAAAACATCGAAATTAGTTGGGCTGGCAAGGTTGCTCAATGGGTAAAGGTACTTACTACTAGGACACAAGACCTAAGATTGATCTCAGGACCCACATGGTAGAAAGAGAGGACTGACTCAACCAAATTGTCCAGCGACCTCCATATATGTGCCTCAGCACAGTCATGTATGTAGACACACACACACACACACACACACACACACACACACACAATAATTCGTTGATTAAATTTTGAAATTTAAAATCAGGTTACAATAAGACCCAATAATGCCAGTTCCTGAAAGCAAGGTTTCAAAGAGAGTCCATCTGTGATCACAGCATTAGTCACAATAGCTAAAAGCCAAAGCAACTCAAGTATCAGTGGTAAAAGATAAGCAAAATGCTGTACATGCAGTGAGTGGAGGACTGAGCATCATGAAAAGGAAGGTAATCCTAACACAGGCTGTGTGTGTATACCTTAGATAAGCATGGTTGAACTTAGAGCATTTTCCTAAGTGAAATGACATAGTCACAAAAAGACAAGTGTGATCTGACTCCCTTTATATGCGATCCCTACAGAAGTAGAATTCGTGGAGACAGGAAGCAGCAGGCTGGTTGCCAGGGGCTGGGAGTGGTAGAAGGGGAGAAGCATTCTTTACTGAACACAGACCTGGAGGTGGGTGATGGTGACAGCTTCACAGCACTGGGAATTCCACTGAACTGTGCTTCAAACTGGTGAAGGTGGAACTGTGCATTTCCAAATGGTGAACATGATAAAGTCAATGTTATATGTTTTCACTACAATTTTTTTAAAATGGAACCATTTCAAAGCAAAAGGAAAGAAAAGAAATGGATGCATATCTAAAACAATCTGTACCCCAAACCCTCACTTTATACAAAGTGGAAAATATTTAAATGCAAATAATTCATACTCTCTGTCCTCTCCTCCCTGCCTCCCTTCCATGAATATTTCTATTTTTTTTTAAGTTTTTTTTAATAACCACATGATTAGAAGCATTTCATTACAGCATTAACATAATATTCAGTAACACACTCCAGAGAAAGGATACGTCTCTTTCACAAGTGGCTGTAAATTTTTAGGTTCACAGTTGAATTAATACAGTTATACAATATTGAACTCA
>NW_008335287.1:1410140-1411660 GCF_000622305.1 Nannospalax galili
GATGAGGGCAGGGCCAGGACCAGAAGCGGTGCTCCTGGAGCCCAAGAAAGGGACTGAGTTGCTCTGGGTGAGAAGGATCAGGAAACAGTATTGGTTCCCCAGGTGTCTGGGGCCCCGAGACTAGGAATGGCGCAGGGCCCAAACTAGGAGTATAGAACGGCGAGGCAGGGGATGGAAGGGGGAATGTCGCTTAGGGAGTCCCGGTGCGGAGAGAATATTTCTATTTTAATACTGAGTTTTCTTAAAGCAGATTTGTTTCTTTAATCATATACTTAAGACAATCTACTTTTTTTCTTCCTCTTCTTTGATTTTTTTTCATTTTTAAAAATTTATTTAATAACCACATGATTAGAAGAAGCATTCCTTTACAGCTTTAACCTATTCAGTAACAATTTCCAGAGCAAAGATACATCTCTTTCAAAGGTGGCTGTCAATTTTTAAGTTCATAGTTGAATTAATACAGTTATACAATATTGAACTCAGTATAAACCCTGTAAGACATAAAATTGAATGAGCTTTTAACCCTTAAAAAAGATTTCCATTTCATTTTGAAATATATTGTTTCCTACAGAAAGACTCATTTTTAATGCTACTAACACTTAGATGTTTGCACACGCATCTCTAATCTCTGTCTCTGATTATTACTAGTCACAGTCAACTATGCTCAGATCCTTGGCACCCGGGTATGGATATAAAGTCATCAGGTAGATTTCAATGGTAATGTTTATCACCTCTACTAATTAACATGAAGTAAATTTTTATGCTTCCTCCTCAAATATATCTTTTTTAATTTGTTGATTTTTTTGTGTGTGTATTTCATACAGAACATCCCAAAAAATCTTTTTCATCTATATACCTACTTCCCAAGTGGCACCCTCCCATAGCCTCTGCCCCCCACTGGAGCCCATATACTCTGTCATCCCTGTTACTGTCCACTGTGTTGTCAGTGCCCCCAGCCGTTCCCCAGTGCTTGTCCATCCACTGAATCTAGTCAGCCTATCTAGAGTTCCTTGTTTTAGGAAGATCAGCTGTTCCTCATCTAGCAGCAATCAGTTGTCAATATTCCTTTAGATAAGATTGGGGTCTGCTGTTCATTTTCCCAGTTCTATGCTGGGTTACTGTCTGGGAGTCTCTTGAACCACCCTGGTCAACAACTCAAAGGAAGGTATCTCCTGTCTGGCATTGTTTCTTGGTTTGTAGCCTTTAGCTATACATATGGTCTCTTAAAAATTATATTTATCCCATTAATCTTTGGTTATACTTTCCTTTTGGGTGTTTAAGACCCTACAGTTGGCCCAGATAAACCAAGTTATTTTTACTCTTAAGGCTCTTTGAAGATCTGTTCCTCAGGGGTCACATAGGCTTGGGAGGAGCCCCTGGCTCCTTTCTTTTACCAGTTTCATCTATGTGAAGATAAGTCAAAGGTCCTACTTGACCATGGCTGGCTTCACTTGGAAGCATGGAGGAAGTGTTTCCTCTCTGTTGACCCTCCTCTTTGTAGACTGGACACTGGTTCAAGT
>NW_008335287.1:1411773-1412175 GCF_000622305.1 Nannospalax galili
GCAAAAACTATCCTTTATGTCCCTCTGACCAAATTAGTATAGGCCTCAAAGTATGGCTGTTAAACATCCAAGATTAGTTCCACCAGTCTGGTACTTTTAATTACCATGTGCCATGTAGATAAAGCTTGGGGAAAGACCAAACGTTCTCAGATAAACCTTGTCTAGACAGATAACTATATTCCTTGATCTAGTTCTATGTATAATTTGTCAGTAGGTTGTTGGACTAATATGGTTCCCTCTGGTTTTCTAAAACTAGCTAGGAATTATTTATCTCTCACATTGTCTAACCCTTCCACCCTTCCACCCTGGTTTCCCACTTAAGGTGCCCCCATTTTTCCCATTTCTCCCTTAATAATACCCTTCTCCTATGGTCCCACCTCTCTTGAGCTCCTTCTTTCCCTT
>NW_008335287.1:1412319-1417865 GCF_000622305.1 Nannospalax galili
CTCACAGAGATCCGCCTGCCTCTGCCTCCTGAGTGCTGGGATTAAAGGCATGCACCACCACAACCTCATTTTCATCTGTATCTACCTTATTAAGGCCTGTTTCCTATTGTTCTTCTCTTTCAGATTCATTCTTTTCCTTTACCTCCCTGGTTCCTTTTCATTATCCTGGTTCCTGGAGCTACATCTGGATACATACTCACATATAAGCATTTGGTGCTAGGATCAACATATGAAGGAGGACATACATTGTTTGTTTTTCTGAGTCTGTGTTATTTCACTTAGTATAACAGTTTCTAGTTCCATCCACTTACCTGCAAATTTAATGATTTCATCTTTATTTACCACTGAGTAGAATGCCATTTTGTAAATGTACTACATTTTCATTATTCACTCTGTTAAGGGACACTTAACATGGAAAGCAGTGTGGAGAACTCTTAAAAAACTACAAATGAACCTATCATTTGACCCAGTTATACCACTCCTTGGAATATACCCAAAGAACTCATCCTATTGCAGAGACACTTGTACATCCATGTTTGTTGCTGCTCTTTTCACAATAGCTAGGAGAGGATGATCTACTTTGAAGTTACAGTATTTAGCCCCACAGGATGAAAAGAATGCCACAAAGAATTGAAAACCCCATTCCAGGCAGATTTGCCAAGTTGGTTTCATTTAAGTTTTCTGTATCTGGTCCTTTAAATGCCAAATGCTTCTTTCTTCCTTCTCAGCTCTCTATGAAGAGTTTTTTAAAACAAAAAGAACAATGTAAACACCAGTCCTCTAAGTTTTCCCATCTAATCTCATCATGGAGGAAGCCCCGACCCCCAGATGAGGAGGCTCCATACAGTGATGCACATCCTGAACTTCAAAAGTCACTCTTTAGTCCCCATCACCCATCGCCATACCTGACAGATGTAGGCACTCAGTAAACTGCTCTTCAGACTGCTCTTTGTGTGCACAGCCTGATATTGACATCCAGAAAGTAATTAGTGCTCTTTTCTAGTTATTCCCTCTCATAAACTTGCCATTTGAAAGACTTTTCCGTAGAATATAATTATCCCACAAATCATCTTATGATGGATTATGGTTAGCAAGCCACTGTCCAAGGTGAAAAATAAATGAACACACACACACGGTTTTGAGGCTTTTTTTCTTTCTTTTTTGAGACAAGGACTCACTATGTAACCCAGGCTGGTCTCAAACTCATAATCCTCCTGCTTCAGTCCCTTGGGTAATGGGGTTACAGACATGTGCAGCCACATCCTGCAAGGCTCTGAGGCTTCCTTTTTTCTTGTTTGGGGTGTCCTGTACAAGTTCAAGGCAGGCTCTGAACTTGACATTGCTATATAGCCGAGGATGGCCTTGAACTTCTGATTCTCCTGACTTCATCTCCCAGGGCTGGGGTTACATGTGTACACCAACATGCCCAGTTTTATCTAGTGCTGGAGATGGAACTCAGGCCTTCATGCATGCTAGGCAAGTGTTCTGTCAACTGAGCTACATTCCCTAACCCCGAGGCTTCCTGAAAATAGATCTATACATTGATGTGCATATTGGGAGCCTCCCAGGAGCTGTATAAATTCTCCACTATTCTGATGTTATTGTTGCTCAGCTTCCTCAGCTTTGGGGATGATGAAAGTTCTGGGTGGTTCTTTTAAAACCTGGAATTTTTTTTAATTGCTGTTAAGAGAAAACTCACACACACACACACACACACACACACACACACACACACAAAAATGTCCTAGAAGAAGAGGTACTTTAAAAGGACTAGCTTCTGTATCTAAAGTACAATAAGTATTTAACAGATAAAAATACACGCAGAAAAACTAAAGTCATGCTCATCAGGGAGGTGAAACATCTTACATGATTTTTTGACTGAGCCCCCACATGTAAACTTAAATTGATTTCCCATAGCTACACTGACTCAGCAGCCTTACCAATATCGGTGAATGATAGGAATGATCTTTCAGGTGTGGATCTGTAGTGTTTTAGGGACTGGTCAGAAAGACTGTAGCTGGTAGCTGGTTTCTTTTTAGATTGCTCCATATTGAGATTGGGCCACTAGGTCTTCCTGGTCAGTTCCCCTGGATGTCAAGGGCAAAAGATGAAAAGTTTCCTAAGGTGTTCTTAGATGTTCTAACTCCATTTGGAAACGGGTAGAGCTACTTTTAAAATGTTCTTAAGGGGCTGGAGAGGTAGCTCAGTGGTTAAGAACACTGGCTGTTCTTGCAGAAGACCAGGGTTCGATTCCCAGCACCCACATAGCAGCTAACAACTGTCTGGGGGTCCAGTTCCAGGGGATCCAACAGCCTCTTCTGTCCTCCACAGGCATTGCATGACACGAATGCACTTACCTACATGCAGGCAATACATGCATACACATAAAAATAAATAAAAATTTAAAAGATAAAATAAAATAAAACTGTTCTTAATTTATGTGTAAGTATGTTTGCCTGTGTAAGTTTGTATGCACCACTTGCATGCAGGTGTCATCAGAGCATCAGATTCCCTGGAACTGGAGTTATAAGTAGTTGTTAGCCACCATGTGGGTACTGGGAACAGAACCCAGGGTCTCTGAAAGAGCAGCAAGTGCTCCTACCATGGAGCCATCTCTTCAGCTCTGGAGCTGCTTTTGAAACTTGTTGCTTCAGTTGGCAGGGTGGTTTTGCAAACACTGATCAGCATCTCAGGCCCTCAGTATCTGCCATAAAACACATCAGTTACTAAAGCTAACAAATCTCTGTGGGGTTGGTATAAAGACTAGAGGGAAGATAGACACTGAGCCTGAACCTTAAGTGCACAGTGGTAGTCGCTAAGGATTATTTCTGTGTACCCGGGTACAATTTCCTTTCCAAATCCTCTTAAGGCAGGGGAAATAAATTCAAGCAGTTTCCCCAAGTTGCTAAGCAGTGTTATTCTCCAATGTCTGTGATGCAGCTGCCTCTTCATTATAAAAAACAACGGGTAGAAAATAGTGCAAGTGTTGGCTGTGGAATCAAATCAGCACTCATACAAGTCAGCATCCTGCCCTGCTTCACAGAGGTGAAGTCTCCTGAGCACTGGGGATGCTGTGAGTGAAGAAGCTGCTGAACAACACGAGCATTAGCAAGACCATCCTTCGGGCAGCTTAACAAAGGAAGAGGTGTGTGTGTGTGTGCGTGTGTGTGCGTGCGCGTGCGTGCGTGTGTGTGTGCGTGCGCGTGTGTGCATGCATGTGTGTGTGTGCGTGTGCATGCGTGTGTGCGTGCGCGTGCGTGCGTGTGTGTGTGTGTGTGCGTGTGCGTGTGCGTGTGCGTGTGCGTGCGTGCGTGCGTGCGTGTGTGTGTGTGTGTGTACTTCATGACTGGCTTGCTGTGTCTCCTTATGACTCCCTTTGACTCTTATTTTATTCTCTAAATCAGAGTAATATTGTCGGTGATACGTCCACCTCCTAAGGCTAATGTTAGGGTCATGTGCATAAAAACACTAAGAACACCTGTGTTGAAGTAAGCGTTCATTCACTGGCTCCTGGTTGCTGCTGTTGTAGAGGCAACAGCAATCACCACATCTGGAATCAGACACCAGTAAGAGGATAGAAGTCCTGGTCTTCTCACAGGCTAAGCAGATGGATTAAGAAAATCAAGCCGGTTGTGGTGGCGCACACCTTTAATCCCCACACTTGGGAGGCAGAGGCAGGTGGATCTTTGTGAGTTTGAGGCCAGCCTAGTCTACATAGTGAGTCCCAGTCCAGTTTGGGATACACAGTGAGACCCTGTCTCAAAAAGCAAACAAAAATCTTATTTCCCTCTACAACTTTCAACATAGGATTTCATTTTTCCTTTTCTATTTCAAAAGACAAAAGTTACTAACTCAAGTGGTTACGGTGATTAAATATCTGGGAGCACAGTTCTATGCAAAAAAACATTTCAGCACACAAGCAGGGGTTGCAATACTAATATCTGACAAAATAGACTTCAAAGTAAAACTAATCAGAAGAGATAAGGAGGGTCACTTCATTCTGATCAAAGGAATAGTTGACCAAAAAGATATTACAATCCTTAACATATGTACGCCAAATTCTGGTGCACCTAAATTCATAAAAAAAATACTACAGGACTTTAAGACATAGATTAATCCCAACTCAGTAATAGTAGGGGACTTCAATACCCCACTGTCTCCATTACACAGGTCAACTGGACAAAGAATAAACAGAGAGACATCTGAATAAAATGACACCACACATCAAATAGACCTAACAGACATCTCCCAAATATTTCACCTAAGCACCAAAGAATATACTCTCTATTCATCACTTCCTGGAATTTTCTCTAAACTTGACCACATTCTGGGGCACAAAAAAACCCCTCAAAAATCAAAAAAGAATAATAATTCCATGCATTCTATCAGAAAACAAAGCAATAAAGCTCAAAATCAACACTGGACAAAGCCCTAGTTACTACATGAACTCGTGGCACTTAAACAACACACTCCTAAACAATGAGTGGGTCAAAGGAGAAAAGGACAATACAACACAACACAACCTCTGGGACACATTATAAGCAGTCCTAAGAGGGAAGTTTATAGCTCTAAGTGCCTACATTAAAAAATTGAAAGAGCCCAAATAAATGACTTAACACTGCAATTCAAGGCACTGGAAAGGCTAGAACAAATGAAACCCAAACCCAACAAAAGAAGAATAGAAACAAAGAACAATACTAAGAATCAATGAATCTAAGAGCTGGTTCTTTGAAAAGCTAAACAAGATAGACAGACCCTTAGCCCAGTTAACCAAAAGAAAGAAAGAGCAAATCCAAATCAACAAAATCAGACGTGAAAGGGGAAACAGACACCCAAAAGATCCAGACCATTATAAGGGAATATTTTAAAAACCTATACACTACTAAATCTGAAAGTCTAAAAGAAATGGATGGAAATCTGAAATCATGGGAACTACAAAAGTTAAACCAAGAAGAGATCAACAGTTTAAATAGACCCATAACATATAAGGAAATGGAAACAGTAATACAAAGCCTCCCAACTATAAAAAGCCCAGGCCCAAATGGCCAGGACCAGATGAATTGACAGAAGAACTCTACTAGACATTTAAAGAGGATCTACATCCAATACTACTTAATTCATTCAAAAATATAGAAAGGGAGGGAGAACTTCCAAATTCCTTCTATGAAGCCAGCATCACTCTAATACCAAAGCCAGGTAAAGATACAACCAAAAAAGAAAACAATAGACCCATATCCTTAATGAACATTGATGCAAAAACTCAACAAAATACTTGCAAACTGAACACAGACACACATCAAAAAGATCATTCACCATGATCAAGTAGGCTTTATCACAGAGGTGAAGAGATGGTTCAATATTCTCAAGTCAATAAACATCATCAATCATATAAATGGACTCAAAAACAAAAACCACATTGTCATCTCAAGAGATGCAGAAAAGGCTTTTGACAAAACTCAGCATGTATTTATGTTCAAAGTCCTAGAGGGAATTGGACTGGAGGGAACATACCTTAACATAATTAAAGCTATATACAAAAAACTCTC
>NW_008335287.1:1418253-1433778 GCF_000622305.1 Nannospalax galili
AGAGAAGGGAGAGACCCCACAGCTGGCGCCCAACGTGGGGTTCCTGGAATGTGCAGAGTTTGTGAGTACCCCCTCTCACCAAGAGGCCAGCTTTGCCCTGGCCATCCCACCCTTGAGGATCGGCAGTCTCTCCTCTTTTTCCTTTTAGTTTCGGTCTGAGTCTTTGCGTGGGACCATTAAAGACGAAGGAGCAATTGAGGCTTTCTGATCAGAGCTACACCCTGATGTTAGCCAAAGGCTCTTAGCCCTCTTAATGGACCCCGACTGCCCACACAGGTGTAGACAAGACCCCTTATCTACACATTTTTCTAATGCAAAAACCTGGTAACACAACGACCCACGAGGGGAGGGAGACCCCATGGGGATACCCACCTTGAGCCTGTACTTGTTGTAGGTCAATTTCCGGGGGCCGTCCGTCCCTGAGGGGCCCAGGCCCTGCTTCAGGTCGTGCATGGTGACAGGCTGGTTGGCTGCATGGGGGCAAGGCAGTGCTCTGGCACACAGGGACTGAGGACCACCCCACCTGCCCTTCTGCATCCTCCTCTGTGTCCAGGAATGGCCGGCAAACCCCTGGAGTGATACCCGGGCAGCGCCTCCCATCTTCCTGTGCAGATAGATGCCCACCTCGTTTGGTCGTGTCTTGGGGTCGGGGGACCAACACTTACATGTCTTCTTGACGGTGATGGGGAGGCTGTAGTTGTAGGTACTGCGCTTTGCTTTGACAGGCATATCCCTGGAGCCGTAACCTGCATGCAAGGGCCGTGGATCACAAGGGAGCCCATCTGGCCAATAGTCAAGGCTTTATCTTAAGGCAGGGCCCGGTTTACAAAGTTGCCACCTCCAGAGAAAGGCTATCCCAGTTGCTGCCCACTAGAAGAATGGATGCCGCATAGTAAGCAGCTCCCACACTGGCTGGCAGTTGACACTCTTATGCTGATTCCCTGCCGACATGGGCAGAGACTTAGTAGGGGCATGTCACAGGTCACACAGGTCACTCATTGGCTCATAGAACTAGAGGGACATAGTGTAGCCAGCAAAGAGCTGCCACTTCCGTTTCCGAACTACTGTATGTCCCACAGACTCTTGGGGTGGGAGGGTCTCGGGGAGGTGGGAAAGTGTTTCTAATCTCTCCAAAGGAGCAGACTCTTATTAGAGAGTGATAGAAAAGGGGGCTGGAGAGACGGCTCAGTGGTTAGGAGTGCTTGCTATGTGACCATAGTATTGAGTTAGGTCCCAGCACCCACAGCACAAGCACCCGCACACGCACATGTCCACCCCGTTGGGGAGGGACTAAGATGGGAAGACTATCGGTCTTGCTGTCTCCTGATCTAGCTGAGACAGTGTGGGCCCTAGCTCATGAAGAGGTCCTGCCTCAAAGAACTGGGTGGAAAGTGACAGAGGGTGGTCAGCACTCTCCTCTGGCCTCTGTGTGCACACACAGGCATGTACCTGGGAACCAAACTCTTTAAAAACTAAAAAGGGGGGCTGGAGAGACGGCTCAGAGGTTAAGAGCACTGACTGCTCTTGCAGAGGACCTGGGTTCGATTCCCAGCACCCACATGGAAGCTACGAACCATCCTTAACTCCAGTTCCAGGGGAATTCGACGCCCTCTTCTGACCTCCGCGGCATTGCATGACATGGGTGCACTCACATACGTGCAGGCAATACATTCATACACATAAAATAAAAATGATAAAAAAATAAAAATGAACCTACCATATGACCCAGTTATACCACTCCTTGGTATATGCCCAAGGATTCATCCTATTGCAGAGACACTGTACAACCATGTTTGCTGCTGCTCTTTTCTTTTCACAATAGCTAAGAGATGGAAGCAACCTAGTGCCCCTCACTCAATTGACAAGTGGATAATGAAAATGTGGTTCATTTATACTATGGAGTTTTATTCAGCAGTAAAGAAAGATGAAATCATGAAATTTGCAGGTAAATGGATGGATTTAGGAACTGTTATACTAAGTGAAGTAACAGACTCAGAAAAACAAAAGACGTATATTCTCCCTCATACGTGGCTCCTAGCACCAAATCCTTTTAAATTCCATGTCCTTTTAATAAGATGATGCTATACAGCAGTCCCTTCTCCATGAAATAACTATCAATTAGGCTTTGGCTGAGCCTAATTGCTAAACATAGTCACAACTGGGCTTGTTGGCGGTTGTGCACATTCATTAAAGAAGTGCCAAGCAGGGTCACTGGACCCTCACCTGAGTATCCAGCCACTCTTCCCAGCCAACTAGTCCAGCCTTGGAAGACAAAAGAAAAATGAGGAAGAACCCAATAGAGGGATGCTTTTGGAAGCCCTTGTCAAGAAACTCCAGTGGACTCTCATATGACATTTGAAAATTGCCCTGTTCTGACTTTTTTCTAGTTCCCTGCTAGAACTTGTAATGCTAATTACTCTTGCCTTTACTTCTCCTTCACATCTCCTATTCATGGTTCAGACTTTCTTTTCCTCAAGATAAGAGTTATGCAATTGGGGAGTCTTTTAGATAGACTTACTGAAGAGGTACGCCAATTGCCTCACCCTGCGGTCCCTGTTCAGCATGGAAGAAGCCAGAGCCGTCTGCATCTCTATTCCCTATTGGCAATTTGGGTAACCCCTTCAGAGGATGGTGTGATAAGAATAGGAGGTAGGAATTGGCTAGGCAGTTAGGGCAAAAAGACCCCAAATAAATGCAGCCAGTTTCTTGGGCCTGTTAGCAATATACTCTATTCCAAAGGCCAAAAATGTCAAAATGTCAAAAGTATTTGGGACCTTGTATCTAATCCTTAAAAGATTTTAGGGTTACCTCTTCAGAGGCAGGAATGTTAGAGGGGAGGGAGTGGGCATGGATTTGATCAAAACACTTATATTCATGTATGAAATTCTCAATAAAGTTTTTCTAAACATTAAAAAAAAAAAATCAACTCTTGTTGGCCCAAGAGACTCCCAGATAGTAACCCAGCATAGAACTGGGAAAATGAACAGCAGACCCCAATCTTATCTAAAGGAATAGTGACAATTGATTGCTGCTAGATGAGGACCAGCTGATCTTCCTAAAACAAGGAACTCTAGAAAGGCTGACTAGATTCAGTGGGTGGACAAGCACTGGGGAACAGCTGGGGACACCGACAACACGGTGGACAGTAACAGGGCTGACAGTATATGGGCTCCAGGGGTTGTGGGCCAGCTATGGGAGGGCTCCATTTGGGCTGTGGGTATATAGATGAAGAAGATTGTTTGTGATGTTCTGATGAAACACACACACAAAAATTAATAAATAAAAAAAATGAGCTATATTTTAGGAAAAAACGTAAAATTTGCTTCATTTTAGTAGAGGTGAAAAACATTACCATTGAAATCTACCTGATGACTTTATATCCATGCTTAGGTGCCAAGGATCTCAGAAAGTAACCAACTGTGACTAGTAATAATCAGATATATATAGATTAGAGATGCATGTGTGAACATTTAAGTGTTAGTTGCATTAACAATGAGTTTTTCCTGTATGAAATAATATATTTTAAAATGAAATGGAGATTTTTATTAAAGGTTAAAACCTCATTCAATTTTGTCTTATAGGGTTTGTACTGAGTATTAATTCAACTGTGACCCTAGAAATTTACAGCCACTTTTGAAAGAGATGCATATTTGCTCTAGAAATTGTTATTAAATATGCTAATGTTGTAATGAAATGCTTCTAATCATGTGGTTATTAAACAATTAAAAAATTTAAAAAAAAGAAAAATAAAATCCTGGTCTTCTGTCTCCAAACTCTAGGCTCCTCTTTCTGTTATCATGTGTTACTCTACTGTTCATTATTTCCTTAAATAATTAAAATTCCACAGTGCTATTGATGCTATTCCAGGGATGGCACTGCAAAGAAAAGATCACTGTGAGAAATATGATTTCATTGCTCACTGCACTTGCTTGAGGAAACCCTCCCCCCAAACCATTTATCAACTTTTCAAGAGCTCTCCATTCCAGAAGGTACACTTGGCCATTAAAATCAATTCCATACCTGCCAACTGCAAGGCTATCAACTGGACAGTCTGGGCCCATAGTGCCTTCTGTGGTGACATGAACTGTTTGTCTCCTTTCAAAGTCGTTCTTTAATATTTTGCTCTAGTTTCTCCCAAACAAAACAATTCGTAGCTTCCAGTCACGCTAACTTTCTGGTTCACTGCCTGCTTAGGCCTCAGTAGTCAGAGTTCTGGCTCATCTCCAGCTACTATTGGGCCTGGGCCTGTTCCAGGCTCCTTGGGCACTGAACCTTGGTGAGTCCATAAAGTTAATTTTCCAGACCAACTTTATTTAACCTGATATGAACTCTGGACAAGGTAGCTCTGGAAAAATTCATATTGACATTCTCACTGCATTTAAAAATATTTTCTTAGTTGTCAAAAAGAAACATTTACCAATGCAAACCATATTCTAAGCCATAAAACCAACCTTAACACACTTCAAAGAATTTAAATTATACAAAGTGAGTTCTCTGAAAACAATGGAATTAAACTGGAAATCAGTTACAGAAAGGTATCTGGAAAATTTCTAAATCATTGGAAATTAAACACTCTTAAAGAATTCATAATATCAATCTAACGTAAACTCCTCGTGAACATAGAGCAGGAAACAGTTTCCTAATCATTTAATAGGTCAGCATTACCTTGATACCCAGAAAACTATAGATCAATATCTCTCAGAAACAGAGAACCGCAATTTAAGATTACCAATGCAGTATGGTAATATATCAGAATAATAAAGCGTGGTAAGTGAGGTGGGTTTATTCCAGGAATGAAAGATTGGTTCAGTAGTTTACAAATCAATGTAATGCGTCAACAGACTTAATAAGAAAAGTCATATGGGGACTGGAGATGGTTTAGCTGTTAAGTGCACTGACTGCTCTTGCAGAGGACTGGGGTTTACTTTCCAGCACCCACATGGCAGCTAACTACCATCTGTAACTCCTGTTCTAGGGGAATCTGATGCCCTCTTCTGACCTCCATTGGCATTGCACAACACAGGTGCACCTACCTACATGCAGGCAATACACTCATACACATAAAAAATAATAAACAAAATATTTTTTTCAAAAGAACTTCATGAGAATATACATGCACAAAAACAAAGTGGCCTGATCATATCTAGACTGGTAAATCAACACAAAAAACAAAAGACAGTTGATTGCCCAAATAACAATAAAGATTCCCAAAGATTTGGCAAAGTATAATGAGTTACCCACATGCAGGCAATACACTCACACACATAAAATTAAAATAATACATTTTTTTAAAAAAAAGAAGAATCACGTGGTCATCTCAGTGGATGAAAGGGGGGCTGGGGCAATGACTCAGTGGTTAAATGCTTGACACTATGCATGAGTTTGGATTCCTAGAACCCATGTAAATGAGGCGGGTGTGGGACTTGAGCCTGCCTCAATGAATAAGGTGGAAGAGCTATCAAGGATGATTCCCAACATTAACCTTCTGCCTCCACATGCACATATACACATATGCACACATACTGACACACATGTGCCCATATACATGCAAATATGCATACACACAAAAATTGAAAAAGAAAAAAATAGAAAAAAATAATTCGGCAAGTCAACACCCTCTCTGGATTTAAAATAAAAAACAAATCTAAGCAAACTGGGAGTTAAAGAGAACTTTATCTTATAAAAGCCTTCTGTGTTGGTTTTATCTCTGCATAACAAATTACGCCCAAGCATAACAGCAAACATTTATCCCACAGATTTTGGAGATTAGGTATCCAGGTATGACTCAGCCAGGTCTCAGGAGGTTGACCTGAAGAGAACTAACATATACTTAACAGAAAATGTTATATGTGAATTGTTATATTGACTTGAAATATGATAACTCAAAACTGGAAATAATTCAAATATTCTTCAACCAGGAATGGATAAGCAAACATCAGTTTACCACACAACGGAATACTACTCAGTGGTAAAATGGAAGACTGTGCTGGTAAATGCAACATGTGTGAATCTCAAATGTGTTCTGTGGACGTGAGAAGCTTGTCTTCAAAAGCTTCCATTTATATGGTGTCTGGGAAAGGCAGAGCTACAGATAGGAATCAGGATTCGCATTTCTGGAAGGGTCCCAGGCCACCACTAGGCCATCCCTGGACCTCACTGTATAGTCCTCCATTTTCCAGGCAGCCACCGACCCCTCTCTCACCAGCCCCCAGCTGCTCCCCAGCTCTGCCCAGTTCTGCATTTCATAGCTCGCTTCTCCTCACCGGTTTGGCCCCTGTGTCAGAGACACTGCATTCCTTTGCTCTCCTGAGATCTCTCCGCCGGCGCGCACATGCACCTCGGAGCCGGGCGTGCAGGAGACGGATAAAACGTCTGTCCGGTGGCGCGCTACCCTAATTCGTGATTTCCTACATCCATCAACGGCCCCTGCCACTGCTCAGACAGGATCTACAGCGACGGAGCAGGGAACGGGCCTAACAACCGAGGCCGGCTCAGCAAACGTCCCCTTCCCACCCCTGAAGGCCCCACTGCAGGGAGGGAAGGGCTGCCTGGCACGGAATTACTGCCGTCTGGCCTCCCTCTGGGCTCGCGTTCTCCCGCTCATTCATTCACTGAAGCACCGCACCGAGCCAGACCGACGCGGCTTAGGGTTCCTAGACTGGCAGGGGACCCGGAGGAGTGAAGGCCACTGCAAGGTGTGAGCCGGGTCATCCCAGGCACCTGCAGGCTGCCAGGAGGCGCCGCGTCCACGCGTGGTCCCCGAATGCGCGCCAAGGCCGCGCTTCCCACGACCCGCCGGACACAGTGTGGGGAGCGGGCTGCGGAGACCCGGCTGCCGGGAGCGGGGTGCGGGGAGCCGGGCAGAAGCTGGCCGCCGGGACCCGGCCGCCGGGTACTGGGAGTCCGGTGCGGGTAGCCGGCGGTGGGCGGGGGCGGAGCGGGCTGCGGGCCCCTCCCAGGCCGGCGTCGGTTCCCATAGGGACCCCAGCGACCACAAGACCCAGCCCCGCTGCAGGCGGTGGGGCGGGAGCCGGACCCGCGGTGCAGAGTTCCGGCGGAGGAGGCGCGGACCCCGCGGTGCTGCGGAGAGCGGCCGAGCCCAGCACAGCCCAGTCGGGCCCGGGAGGCCCCTGCGGGCCCAGCTACTTCTGCCGCCGGCCGGAGGGAAACGAGACCCGAAATTAGAACCGGGGAAGCCCTTCGCCTTCGCAGTCCTCCAGCCAGCTCAGGTGTCTTAGATCGGATGAACCACGGCATTAAAAAGATTATCTTACAGCTCGGCTCCTTTTAGAATGATGGGCTACATCTTTAATTCGAGGGCAGCGAACAAATGATTAAAATTCGGTCACCTACGGCAGCCACCTGTAGGCTCTCACCCTTGATCGCGATGTGACTGCTGGGGGTGGAGCCAGTCCACACCCCGCTGGTCCTAATCCCTTAACTAGTATCCTTGTTTTTCTCTAGGTCCTCCACGACAACCCCTACTTGATGGGGCCCTAGTGTAGTCGGCTCGTGCCAGTATCTCATAAGTGACGTTTAAAGACTATATGAACAACCGTTTTTAAAGATTTACTCGTCAGTGATGGAGAAATATGAAAAAATTGGGAAAATTGGAGAAGGCTCCTATGGGGTTGTTTTCAAATGCAGAAACAGGGACACAGGCCAGATCGTGGCCATCAAGAGGTTTCTGGAATCGGAAGATGACCCTGTCATAAAGAAAATCGCCCTTCGAGAAATCCGCATGCTCAAGGTAATTGACTCACTTTTTCTTGAAAGTGAATTTTCAGGGGTGAAAATGAGAGTACAGTGAGCGGTGCTGCGCTGAATGCGCGTGCAAGGCCGTGGTTACGTCTTCCCTCGCAGGATGTCTGGGCAGAGGACTGATGATGTGAGGAAGTAGGTGGAGAGGTAGGGGGAGGTGGCGAGGGGTACGGCAGGCTTCTAGAGAAGCTTCAAGCCTTTTCATTTTTCCTGCTCTAGCTTCTCTCATGCAGCTTCCTATCACCTGGAGACCTGGATGGCAAGAGCCATTATGCTTTGATATACAAGAACTTAAAACAGCTCAACTTTACTAGTGTTCTTGAGTTTTGAACTTCTAGGCTATTTTTTTTTAGTAGTATCCTTTTTTTCATTTATTTATTTATTTGGTTTATTTTACAGTGTCTCCCTGTAGCCCCAGCTGGCCTGAACTAGCTATGGAGACCAGGCTGGCCTCTGTCTCACAGAGATCCCCCTGCTTCTGCCTCTCCAGTGCTGGCCACCACACCTGCCTCTATTAGTATTCTTAATCCATTTACCTGCTTCCTTTGTGTGTGTGTGTGTGTGTGTGTGTGTGTGTGTGTGTGATGTACATGCATTTATGGAAGGCTGTGTGGAGGAGGATGTGATGTGCAGGTGTGCAATACGTGTGTGAAAGCCAAAGGTTGGCATCAGCTGCCTTCCTCAATAGCTCTCCACCTTATACTATGTACTGAAGCAGGATCTCACTTGAACCCAGAGCTCATTGATTGCTAGCCAGTTTTCTCCGAGGATCCAGCTCAGGCCAACACGCTTATGTACGGGCTTCCATCTGAACTCCTGTCCTCAGGCTTGTACTACATGTACACTGAGCCATCTCCCCAGTATCCTCATTCACGTGTTTTCAAATGGCTAGAAAGCTGGCAGGCTCACACCTCATGCGTATCTACTGCTGAGCATCATAATGCCCTGTCTGAAAGTGAGGGTCCAGTACAGAAGTGAAAGTGCGGCATCCTCACTGTGTATTAGTTAACCCAGAGCACAATGTGGAGAGTGTTCACTACAAGAGGAAAGTATCTTTCCTCTTATTTTGGAAAGAGGATTCTTTTCTGAATTCCTGGAAGAGACAATCCAAATCATAGAACAGGATGTGATATGGATGATACAGGGAGGGTTAACTGTGCCTCAGTCTGACCTGCATCACTGCATCTAGGGAAGAGTGACTCCAGTGAAAAGGGAGTGAAATGTGAGGGGTTTGCTTTTATTTTTGCATCTCCATTTTCTCCAGGCCTCTCCTAAAATCTTTTCACATGGATTAAGTGTGTGAAGTCCCGTCTAGGTGAGGACCCTGACGGGGAAGTAGCAAGTGATGGATAGATTAAAATAGGTGGAGAACAGGAAAACGGCTCTCCTGGGGTTTGAGCTAGTCTTAGCTTGCAAGTTGTCTTTTCTGAGAAGACACCAAGTATCAAAGCATGCTCCCCTCAGAAGGGGTGAGCCCAGCAGTGTTTGTGGGGACCTCTCTGCCCTGCCTACCTCAACACTGTAAGCGGTTGCCACCTGCTCTTGTGAGCCTGTGAGCATTTTCACTTTCTTAGAAAGTAATACTTGCATTTCTTTTTATTTTATTTGCTAATTACTATTATTTCCTGGTGCTGAGGATTGAACTCACGGCTTTGATCAAGTTAATCAAGTTCTCTATCCCTGAGCCACATTCCCAGTCTGGTAATTGCACTTCAAAGGTTTGATTTACTCCTAAGAAAAGAAATTATGCCAGGGCTGACAAGATGGCTCAGTGGGTAAAAGGTACTTACCACCAAGTCTGACAACCTGAGTTCAATCCCTGGGCCCCACATGGTGAAAGGAGAGAACTGACTCCCACCAGTTGTCCTCTGACCTGCACAAATGCACTGTGGCACATGTATGTCCTAGCCCCCAAAATAAATACAAATGTAATTTTAAAAAAAGGAGGGGCTGTCCCAATATTAGTTGAAGAATTATTGGCAGCTGATTACTGCTGGGTGAGGAAGAGCTGATCTTCTTAAAGGAAGGGACTCTAAATAGATTGACTAGACCTCAGCGTATGAACTTGCACTGAGGGCCATCTAACTTGGAGGACACTAACTTGCCATGATAGACATTAACACAAATGACAGAATGAATGAATTCCAGTGTGGCCCTATGGGAGGGTGTCAATGGGAAAGGGGGTATAAATATGATTAAGATGTTCTATATGAAATACACAAAATTCAATTAAAATTTAAAAAGAGAGGCTGGAAAGATGGCTCAGTGGTTAAGAGCACTGGTTGCTCTTGTAGAGAATCTGAGTTTGGTTCCCAACACCCACATGGCAGCTAACAACCATCTCTAACTCCAGTTTCAGGGTATCTGAGGTCCTTTTTTGACCTCTGTGAGCATTGTACGACATGGGTGCACTTACATACATGTAGCAATACACTCATACACATTAAATAAAATAAATAAAACATTTAAAAAAGAGAAAATGTGTCCCTAAAGAGTAATGGTGCTGTCTTCTGCTCTGAAGGTCACCTGTGAATGCCCTCCCCAACCTCTCGCCATGTTTTATCATTATTGTGTTTCCAGGTGTGGCTCCCTAAATGGACTGAGTTGCTCTAAGCTGGGAACTTTGCCTCTGTACCTCTGTGACTCCATAGCACACTCTTTGGTACATGATAGGCTTCCAATAAATGTTCTTGCTGAATTTTTTAATGTTAATAAAATAAGCTCACACTGAGTTGATTTCTAAGCAGGCAGCCCCAACTCTCAAATCAAATGCAGTGTCACCCCTCTAAGTAAGGTGGTGGGACTACGTTATTGATCATCTGTCCCTTCAGTCCTAACTTTTTGAAATTATGATATTCCTAATATCTGTTGCACACTTGGTAAATATTTGCTAAGTGAATTGAGGGGATGTTAGATGAAGATGTATTTTTTTCTTCACTGATTTCAGAAAATTCTTACAGAGCCCAATTGTGCCTAAAAAAGTTTTTGTACATCCTGCCTTTCAAAAGCTCAGATCTTGGATGGAGGTGTGAAATTCCCCTGGCTGGTGCTCCTGCTATACTGGTATACTAATGAACAGAGCCTGTGACACTGACCTTGTGTGCCCACAGCTGGCAAGAGCTTTCCAAGGGCTGTTGAATAAGAAAGGCATTGGGAAGCATGCTGGAATTGGATTTTCAAGTTTTAGCGGGGAGACATGGAATGAGATAAAGGAAATGTGCTTTCAGCCCAGCTGATCTGGAAGTTGAGTGTGGCTCTGTGGCCTTGGGAAAAGGATATTAATCTGTGTGGGAAGCGAAGGTGGATGGTGCAGGGCAGACAGCTGCTAGTGAGTTCCTAGGGGTTCTCTGGGATGCCCAGTGAGGAGCTGAGGCTTCTTGTGACCCAGCTGAGGTGAGGAGAAGAATTAACTGAGACCTCAGAGCTGTGGGGAAAGGCACCTTGGTGACTCGGCCTTTGCAGATGAGGCTCCCTGGCTGCTTCCACTCCACTTCTTACAGAAAGGGAGGAATGGCAGAATGAGGCCCTAAGTGGAGCTTTGAATGCCATACTGAGGGAGGCTTTGGTGAGGCTCCCTGGCTGCTTCCACTCCACTTCTTACAGAAAGGGAGGAATGCAGAATGAGGCCCTAAGTGGAGCTTTGAATGCCATACTGAGGGAGGCTTTCTTCTGAAAAGAATTATTTTTATTAAAAGGTTGTCATTTGCAGACTTTTGGATTCACAGATCATTGTAATTTCTACAATATTTTTTTCTCTTTCAGAGGTTTGGAGACTGGGGTAGAGTTGTAGCAGTTTTCAGGATTCTCAAGTACTGGGATTATAGGCTTGCACCACCACACCCAGCTATGTTTTTCTTTTTCTATTCTTTGAAACAGGGTCTCATTCTGTAGCCCAGGCTAGCCTTGAATTCACTGTGATCCCAATTGCTAGGATTACAGCTGTGTGCATCATGCTTAGCTCTCTTTTTCTGGTTTTTAAATTTTTGTAGTGCTCAAGATTGAATCCAGGGTTGCTCACAAATTAGGCAAGCCCTGTACCTCTGAGCTACACCCTCAGCCCAGTCAAGAGTTTAAAAAACAAAAACAAAACCCCCAAACCAACTACTAATTTCTATCACTACCAGTTCCTAAAAGAAAGGACACTTTAATACTCAAATGAAAACCAGAAAAGACATAGTTTGGGGTGGGGTGGGGGTGGGGTGGCAGGGAGAGTATGGCCTTTCCTGAGAGAGAACAGTTGGCAAGCATAAATAACATTTTTGCTCTACCCATATCATGCGTATCTCTGCTGTATATGGGCGGGCACATGTCATTGTATGTGGGCACTTGTCATTGTATGTGTGTGTATTGTTGAGCTTTTTTCTTCATTTCACTATCCATTATAATGGTAACATCACCTTTTCTGTGCATTCTAAGTGTCGTGATTATGAGCACTATATCTGGGAACAAAGAGATTCTCCAGATCAAGTGATACCCTACTTATAGGCTCTATACTATTTAAAAAAAAAAAAAAAACAGTAATATATACCGGTTCCCTGGGACGATCCCTGGCATTCCATGCAATAATAGAATATGGTTTGTACCCATCCTCAGAGAATTCCTTGTGTATGCTTGCTAGCCTGTACTGTGCAGCTTAGTACAATGCCCAGGAGCTGTTAGAAATTCTTTTTAAACACTATA
This sequence comes from Nannospalax galili, assembly GCF_000622305.1. Taxonomy (NCBI): domain Eukaryota; kingdom Metazoa; phylum Chordata; class Mammalia; order Rodentia; family Spalacidae; genus Nannospalax; species Nannospalax galili. Next base: position 1,430,695 of record NW_008335287.1, read on the forward strand.
GTTGTTTCTTTGTTTTGTTTTGAGACAAGGTCTCCCTATAGCCCCAACTGACTTGGAACTCTCTGTGTAGACGAGGCTGTCCTCAATCTTACAGAGATCTATCTGCCTCTGCCTCCCAATTGCTGGTATTAAAGGCATGTGCCACCAAGGCCAGCTAGATGTTTCTTTGTAAACAGATGTAGTCATGGAAGGTAATTGTCCAGCAAGTAGCTGGGCAGCTTTGAAAGCAGTGCCTCTGTCCTGTTTCCCTTTCTTGTTATAAAGTCATAGCAAGAAGCTGCAGTGAGAGGATCATTATTTTACTAAGATTTTCACAAAAGATTCCAGCCAAATTGAAACACTTTACAAATAGCATTATTTGATGCTGCTTGGGGGATAAAAAGTGATTTTTTTTTTTAATGAGACAACACTGGTATTCATGATAATACCCTGCTACCTAAATGGAATAACTCAGTGTTTCCCAAGATGACCTTCTAGAATCAACTCTTTAATTTTCATTATAAATTTTCCAGGTTATATAAATAATTTAGCTTATAAAAAAAATAACTGCTCTGGCTAAAACCAGTCAGTTCATATTCTAAGAACAAATTAAATATCATTCTAGAGACAATAGTAAAATTTTATTGTAATACATGAACTATGTAACTTTTTCAAGTATAAAAGAAGAAAAGACAAGTATATCTAGTTGGTGTTTCTGGGGAGATGCTTGTGCACAAGGTAACTGGAATGTATTCATTTAGCAAGCATTTACAGAGCTCAGCCAGTTCGTACCGGTCTGGGCCTTTTCCCCCATGAACTTGCATCTTAGCAAAAGACCAACAATAAAAAATGAGTATCTGGTGAGTAATAGAGCAGGAGAAGGGCAGAAAGTGCAGGGGGTGTGGGCTTGCTTTTTAAAAAAGATTTTATTTTATGTGTATGAGTATTTTGCCTACAAGTGAACCACACATGTGTCTGGCACCTGCAGAGGCCAGAAAAGACATCAGATCTCCCTAGAAACAGAAGTAAGGATGGCATTAGATACCATGTGGGTGCTGGGAACTGAACCTGGGTCCTCTGGAAGAGCAGTAAGTGCTCTTAACCATTGAACCATTTCTCCAGCCCCAACGGACTTACTTTAGTGGAATTCAAGTAGGAACTTAAGATTTTTCTACAATTCGGTTTTAAACATGTTGTAAGCATTTAGCTGTGTTAAAGATGCATTGGAATGTATCTTTAATTTAGAATGGTCATGAGAGTAGCCAGAATTCAGAGGAAAAAGGTCTCTAAAAGAAAATCACCCTAAATCAAGAAGCCAGGAAACCTGCTGGGGAGATGACTCAGGGAGTAAAAGCACTTGCCGAGCAAGAAGGGGGCCTGAGTTTGAATCCCTGAACCCATGTAAAAAAAAAAAAAAAAAAAAACCAAAAAAACCCCCCAAAAAACAAAAAAATAGATACACGCCACTAGTGGTAATAATCCCAGCGACCCCAACAGGGTGACTAGAGGTGGAGCCAAAAGAACCCTCCAAAGCTGGTGGGCCAGCTAGTCCAGTATATGCAGCAGAAAAATAACAGAGACCCCGTCTCAAACAAGCTAAAAGGCAAGGTTGTCATCTGACCTCCACATGCGCACTATGGCATGCACACCTACAAACACACACATGAAAGTGCACGAATGTGCATAGGTAGGTGTGCACACAAACAAAAAGAAGTTAGACATCATGTGCTGGAGCACAGGGGTTCTGTGGTTTGACGTGGTCCCTGACTTTGCATAAAGCACAAATAAGAGCGCGAATATACTTGAATCATTTCAGTGCCTTGGTGATAGTGATGTGTCCAGCCAAGGAGGAGCTGAGTGGATTAAGACAAACACATGGCAGCCAACTCCCTACTAATCCCAGGGCAGGCTCTCTACTTATAAACCTTTTCTCTGTGGAGAGAAATGGTGAAACTGTTGGAAGAGGAAGGAAAATGTACCAACCACCAGTGTAGAAAGAATAGATGCCCCTGGGGCGGCTGGAAGTCAAAAATAGGATGGTGTTACTGTGGGTGCCTGGGTGACCTACCTGTGGCAAGTGGTACTGTACAGGGGGCATTGGGGCAGGTCAGAGAAACTTCAGTCAAGAGCTGAAGCAGCAAGGACACAGTGACAACAGTTTCTCCCAAGACAAGAAAATTGAGATAAGGAGTAGGCATTGCATATTTTCACATGGCAGGTAGGGGCTAGTGACCCAGTAGACTTGGGCAAACTGCCAAGAATGCTACCTAGGACTCAACAGTTACACTAGTAAGCATCTCAAAAGGTAGGTATTGTATCCTGTTTTGCATAGTGGTTCAGGATGGTTAATGATCTGCCAAACTCTAGTCGGGAAACTGGAATGCAGACGGAGTTCTGTCCATCCTAAGACCAAGCCCTGCTTCTTCCACACCCCAGAACTGCCACACTGCACTAGACTCCACACTCTGAAGTCCCCAGTCTTGGGTCCTTGGGCTCTATTTGTCCTCATCCTGCAGAGCCTCCTCTCTGAGACTCAGGCCGGCATGGAAGCCTGAGTGCAGATTCTCACAGGAATACTGGCTCTTCCCAATCCTTGTTCCTTAATCCTAGAGATTTTTTTTTTTCACGATGATCAAGTCTCCTTTATTTCAAGATACAGGGATAGTTCAATATACTAGACTCCACACTCTGAAGTCCCCAGTCTTGGGTCCTTGGGCTCTATTTGTCCTCATCCTGCAGAGCCTCCTCTCTGAGACTCAGGCCGGCATGGAAGCCTGAGTGCAGATTCTCACAGGAATACTGGCTCTTCCCAATCCTTGTTCCTTAATCCTAGAGATTTTTTTTTTTCACGATGATCAAGTCTCCTTTATTTCAAGATACAGGGATAGTTCAATACACAGAAGTCAAAAAATATAATAAACCTATAAATGGACTTAAAGACAAAGATCACATGATCATCTCAATAGATGCAAAAAAAGCCTTTAAAAATACAACATGCATTCATGTTAAAAATCCTAGAGAGAGTTGGACTGGAGGGAACATACCTCAACATAATTAAAGCCATATATAACAAACCCACAGCCAACATCATTCTAAATGGAGAAA
>NW_008335287.1:1436113-1467729 GCF_000622305.1 Nannospalax galili
TTGTGAAAAGAGCAGCAACAAACATGGATGTACAAGTGTCTCTGCAATAGGACGAGTTCTTTGGGTATATTATTTTTAAAAGAAAGAAAGTCATGGTTTGCTACCAACAGAGATGAGAATAAAAATGAGGGGAATGGTACCCATCTGAAACTTTACTGCTGTGGGGCTGGGTTGCTCAGTTATATAAGGAAGTCCTGGTTGACCTCCAGCACCACAACACAAAACTTACCTTGCTATAAATACTACACTAAGCAGTGTGTGTGTGTGTGTGTGTGTGTGTGTGTGTGTGTACATGTGTGTACGTATGTACTTGTGTGTTCATGTGGAAACCTTGGGTATTGGTTCTCAGGCACCATTCACCTTGTTTTATGAGACAAGGTCTGCCTTGGCCTGGAGCTTGTCAATTAGGCTAAGCACAGTGAACCCCAGGAATCTGTTTCACTCCCTTTCCAGTGCTGGATGCATGTAGCACCACACCTAGCTTTTTTAGGTGGGTTCTGAGGAATGAACTCAGGTCCCATGCTTGCATAGCGAGCATTTCACCAACTGAGCCATCTCCTCAGCCCCTACAGTATGCATTGTTAATAAGAACAACATCACTCTCAAAAGGGCTGGTTCTTAGAGGAAGATGGGAAAACGTCTAATCTTTTTATTATACAAAGCACAGATGCACAGCTAGCTGATGTACAGCTATCCAATATACTTGTGGCATTGTTTCCTTTGGTAAACAATTTTTATAATGTGTAAAAAGATTCCTTAGGAAAACAAAAATGAGAAAAGGTACTTGGGTGTGTGTGAGATTGTTGAATGAACACTGTGTGCAGAAACCTGCTCTCAGATGACTTTAGTCATGAAGAATAGTAACCTGCACAGTGCTTGGAGCAGCTCCTGTTTTTCTTCCATCTCCCCACTTTGCAGTGGGGACAGAGCTGTGTGACTGCATGGCCACAGGAGCTGTGGTTAGGAACCTGTGTCAGATCCTGCTCAGAGCTGGAAGGTGACCTTGGACAAGCTCGAATGCCTCCTGGAAGCCAGCCCACCCTTATCTCCTGATTTATGTCTCTGCCTGGTACTGCTATGCTGGCTTTTTGCTGAGGGGAGCACACAGAGCTCTTAGGCCAAACATGGAACAGTAGTCAGGTAGCCTCGGGGAGGCAAGAGCAGAAGAGTGAAAATTAAAAGCAGAGGAGAGAGAAGAGCTAAGGGGAAAGACAGAAGGATGGAATTTGAACACGGTGCTGTCCCCAAAGGGAAGTACTAGAGACAGCTCCCACCAGACTCCTTAGAAGGCTTACTGTATGCAAACGTCAGAGCAAACTGCAGGGTGAACCACCACCCTGCTGCCAGACAGCACTGGGAGAAGTGGCTTCCCTGTCATTCAAACAGCATTTACTAAGCACATAACATGAGCTCTGTGCCAGGGTCCATGCCACTAAATACCACCAGAGTATTATGCTGGATAAGCTTTAGTTGTCAACTTGACACACCTGGGTGAAGGGAATCTCAATTGAGGAATTACCTCCATTGAACTGGCCTGTGACCATGTCTGTGGAGCATTTTCTTGATTGTTGAATGATGTGGGAAGGGCCAGCCCACTGTGGGCGGTGCCACCACCCACCTCACCCCCACCCTCCAGCAGATGGTTATATAAGAAAGCAGGCTGAGCACAGGCCAGGGGAGCAAGCCAGTAAGCAGTATACCTCCATGGTCTGTGCTCTAGGTTCCTACCCTGAGTTCCTGCCTCAGTGTCTCTTGATGATGGACTGTGGTGTAAGCCAAATAAACCCTTTCCTCCCCAAGTTGATTTTGGTCAGTATTTTTGTCATAGCAATATAAAGCTAGCTAAGACAAGTACCATGTGGGTGCTCCTAGCAGCTCAGCCTTCTTATAGCTTTCAAGCATTGGACTGCCCAATATTAGTTGGGAGAATATTTCCCAAGTCAGCAACAACCTCAGTGGGTAATCTTGTGGTTTCTTTAAGAATTTGGTCCTAGCAAAATAAAGGAAAAAGATAGGGAAAAAACAACAACAAACTGATCCTGCTGTTACTTAAAAGGAGCCATTTCTAGGTCTCTTCAACTTTTTCAGTTGGCTTATGACAATGCATTAGTGAGGTACGTCTATAAGTACTTATAGCCATGTTCAGCGTTGTCATGGATTTTAGAAGACTAGACTCATGAAATCAAATATCTGTAGGGATCACATTAATACTACAAATGTGCAAAGCTGGATGAGTGGGGCAATGTGGAGAGATAGAGACTAGGGAAAACTGAAGAGCTCATGTCTCTGAAGTGGATGGCCCACTGCTCAGTCCCACAGGCTGCCCACCCAAGATGCTACATTTTTAGGCTTTTAATAAGAAATCAGAATTTTGTGTCATATCTCCTTGGATTTTCTCTACAAAATTTGAAAGAAATTAAAAACATTTGTTATTGTGTGTGTGTGTGTGTGTGTGTGTGTGTGTGACTGTGGGTATGCGCATACTATGGCACACGGAGGTCAGAGGACAACTTTCTAGAGTCAGTGGAACCTTCCACCTTGTCGCTCTTGTTTCTGCTGATGCACTGTGTACCTCAGGCTGAGTAGCCCACTAGCTTCCTGGTGATTCTCCTGTCTCTGCCTCCCATCTTGTCCGAAGAACGCTAGGATCACAGCTGCACACCAAGGCACACGACATTTTACGTGGGTTCTGTGAGTTCCAGGGATCCATCTCAGATTTCCAGGCTTGTATGGCTAGTCCCTTTACCTGCTAAGCCACCTCTCTGGCCCCCAAATTCAAAATATTTAAAAGTGAAAAGAATAGTGCAGTAGATAGTGTTCGAGTTTGCTTTCTGTTGCTGTGATAAACACTATGACCAAAAGCAACTTGGGGAGGAAAAGGTTTATTCAGCTTACACTTCCAGGTCACAGTCTGTCATTGAGGGAAGTCAGGGCAGAAATGCAAGACAGGAACCTGGAGCAGAAACCATGGAGCAGCGCTGCTTACTGGCTCACTCATACAGTCAGTTACCTCATACAGTCCAGGGTCACGGTGCCCAGAGGGTGGTTGCCTCCAAGAGCCAACTGGGTCCTCCTCCATCAATGAGCAATCACGACAGTGCCCCACAGACTTGCCCACAGGCTGATATGATTGAGGAAATTCTTCAGTTGAGGCTCCTTCTACTCCAGGTGACAATAAGTTGTGTGAAGTTGGCAATAACAACTAGGCAGACAGCTACCCTTAACTCCAGGTGTCAATCAACTGTTCGAATTTTGCTGTATTCCCTTTCTGTCTCTGTTCTCTCTCACACACACATACTTTTGGCTGGGTTATCTCTAGACATTTAGAATGAAGCTTCTTGGACAAGAACATTCTTCACAGAACCATGCTATGATTTCTACACTCAAGAAATTTATCAGCAATTCACTAGTTATCTAATATATAATTGATGCCTAAATGTTTCATATTGGCCCAAAAGTAGCTTTTAACTATATTTAGAACTTAAAATGCATAAAAATTAATATATGGTTAACAGTGGTTTTATCAATTTTAATAAAAGTTATTCTAAAAGTTGTTTTTTATACTTTTTTCCTACTTATTAGTATCTTTTTCTGTTATGTATCCTCTAGATACATACTTTTTAATATCACTATATATTAATGATTTTTTTTTTTGAAATAGGGTCTCCCTGTAGCCCAAGTTTACCTGAAACTCACTATATAGACTGGGCTGGCCTCAATCTCACAGAGGTCCATCTGCCTCTACCTACTGAGTGCTGAAATTAAAGGCATGAGCCACCTCACCGGGGTTTATATTCATGATTTTTAAATTCAGCACCTTACACACTGGTAGGACCGTTAGTTTTGATTCTCAAAGTGTTACATGCTTTTGGTTGTTTGGACCTCCACTCTATTCCTAAGTGCACTATGGTTTGAGACTTCTGTGCCGTAGCAATAAAATATCCCTGACTCAGGCCTGGAGAGATGGCTCAGTGGTTAAGAGCACTGACAGCTCTTGCAGAGGACCTGGGTTCAATTCCCAGTACCCACATGGCGGCTATGAACCATCCTTAATGCCAGTTCCAGGGGAATCTGAAGCTCTCTTCTGGTCTCCGTGGCATTGCACAACACAGGTGCACTCACATACATGCAGACAATATACTCATACACATAAAATGAAAATAATAAATAAAAATATTTTTAAAAATATCCCTGACTTATCCTATCCTGGCCCTGTGATCAGTCATTTCTCCAGAATCATGGTTCCTTTTAGTGATAATAAAGTCTCCTGCTTTCAAAATGTTGACAAGTAATTTTTAAAAATTCAAACATCACTCAAGTTCAGTAAAACAGTCGCTGCAGACATTGTTTGACTGTCAGGCTGTCAGTTTGGATTCTATGGATTTCGTTCTATGCAGTGTTCTCATTGGGGACCAGCAGAAATGGGGCCAGTTGGGGTTTATCACATCAATAGATGCTGTGCATTTGTGTAAGCTAGTTATGAATAGCATGGAAGCCAGTCAGACCATTTCCTTGCCAAACAGCCCCATATCATCCTCTCTCTCTGTTTGTTCAACAAGTGGAGACATGTTTAATTTTATTTTTACAAGATAATGTACAAACTGCAAATAGTAACGGACTGGTTTGTTTACTCAAAGATGTTTTGGCTTAGTGCACAGTGTGTTTATTTACAAAGATTGTATTCCTGCTGGGTAGTGAAGTCCCAAGTGATAAGTTAATAGGCAAATATTTCAAGAACAAAAGGAACAGAAATCAACAGGCTGGTGCCATACTGTCTTCAAGGGCCCCAGTTTACAGAGATTAAGGCCATACCTCAGTCCATCGATGTTAGGGACTCTTATGTGCATCCTGTCCACATTTAGACTCTAGAAAATAAAGTGCCAGAGGGCAGAAGGAGGCAGAATAAATTATTGTTGACAAGTAATTTTGGATCGATTTGGGTTTGTATGTTGGGGATCAAATCACACATGACAAATAATAATTGTATATATTCATGGGTGTGATATGATGTTTTGATGTATGCTTACACTGTGGCATGATCAAATCAAGGTAATTAGCATATCCCCTTAAATATTTGTCATTTCTTTATGTGTGTGTTCCTGTGTGTGCAGGTATGCTTGCACGTGTGTACCTGAGTGTGGAGGTCAGAGGACAACTTCAAGTATCATTTGTCACATACCCTCCACCTTGCTTTCTGAGACAGGGTCTCTCATCATGGAACTTATTGAGTAGGCTATGCTGGTTGGCTAGTGAGCTCTCGACATCCTCCTGTCTGTGTTTCCCCAGCACTGAGATTATAAGTAGGTGCTACTCTGCCAGGATTTTTTTTTTAAAATGTGGATTCTAGGGACTAAATTTGGGTCCTCAAGCTTGCAAGACAAGCACTTTACTATCTCCCCAGACTCCAAATATTTATCAATTCTTTGTGGTAAAAACATTTTTTTAAATCCTTTTTAAAAATTTTGAAATATACTATAATAAATACTAACTATACTTACCTCACTGAGCAGTGGAACACCAGGCTTTCAGAATGAGTGGTTTTATAATTTATTTTGATTTAAAATGATCTTACTGCTTTCTTTCCATTGAAATTATTTTTTACCTTCAAACAATGCAAAATCCAATCAGACAACCTGTATTACATGTAGTTAATCATAAAATATCCAAACCACACTGGAATTTTCATGTGGAAAGGAAAATGTTTTCAGTGGGTCAGGGGTGTGCCTTTCCCTTTGACTTTTTAAATGTTTTAATTCAACTGTATATTTGGCAGGCTCAGTGTTTGAGGCTGCAAATTTGCTTTCAACAGGCATATTTCCTTATTAATCATTAACCTTCTTTATTGCTTATTAACCTTAAGAGCTCACCAGTAAAAATACAGGTGGGTAAAACTGTGTCACTGAAAATCTTTGAACTCCATCTCTCTCTTGGCTGGAACAGTCAAAGATACGACTTTCTAAACTGATCAGTGTTGTCAACAACAGTCAGAACCAAACTGCCTGCTTTGCAGCCAGCAGCATCCATCTGTGGCAAGGTGTCTTGTTTTTCATTGTGCTCTAGTCATTCTTCCATAATATTTTTTCACAATAAAACAGGCCAAGCATCCACTGCACACATCACCGGCCTGTGCTGGTTTTTCAGCGGAATTCAGAAGTGATCTCGGGCCAGTTGTCTGGTCAGAGAACCAGCCTGGCACATCCTGTCCTTCTGAGTGACCGCCAGCAAGCCTATAAACAAATTCTGCTTGCCAGCCACTGATTGCAGCATTGTAGTCCTCCATACGGTTTCCCCTTTTCCTTCTCTCTTGCCCCCATAAACAAGATGCTGGCAAGTGGCTGGCTTGGGATGCTGGCACTTGGAGGAACTATGGGTAAAGTTTCCCTTTTCCAAGAGCACGTGTTCTAGAAGGATTTCCCCTGGCCACCCCAAAAGCAATAAAGAGTGTTCTTCTATAGACAGAGATACTGGTGACCATCTAAATGGACCTCAATATAATGAAGGTAACTCCCTCATCCATTGTTCTAGTTTGTTTCTCTATTGCTGTGACACAATACTCCGACCAATACGAACTTGGGGAGGAAAGGGTTTATTTGGCTTATATCTCCTGGATCACAGTTCATCAGGGAGCCCAAGGTAGGAACTCAGGACAGGAACCTGGAGGCAGGAGCTGAAGCACAGGCCATGGAGGAACACTGTTTACTGGCTTGCTCTCCTGGCCCCTGCTCAACCTGCTTTATTATACAACATAGGCCTACCTGCCGGGCATGGCACCACCCACAGTGGGCTGGGCCCTCCCACATCACTTAGTAATCAAGAAAATGCCCCACAGACATGGCCATAGGCCAGTCCAAAGGAGGTAATTCCCCAATTGAGGCTCCCTCTACCCAAGTGCGTCAAGTTGACACTAAAGCTATCCAGCACATCCACTTAATTGCTCTCTGAAACTAACTTTAAATTATTTAACTTTGGAGCTGGAGAGATGACTCAGCAGTTAAGAGCACTGACTGCTCTTGCAGAGGACCCAGGTTTGGATCCCAGCACCCACATGGTGGCTAACAACTGTCCATAACTCTGGTTCCAGGGGATCCAGTGCCCTCTTCTGACTGTTTCAGGCATTACATGACATGGGTGCATTTTCATACATGCAAGCAATACACTCATACACATAAAATAAAAATGACAAAATAAAATATATTACATTTTTAACTTTGTTTTACAACATAGTGAAAGGGCATATGCAAACCATTTTAAATCTGTTTGCATGATAAAGTACTATATGCTTACACAAAATAAAAATTAAAATTACAGAAGAGGGGCTGGAGAGGTAGCTCGACAGTTAAGAACGCTGTACTTGCAGAAGACCGGGGTTCGAATCCCAGCACCCACATGGCAGCTAACAACTGTCTGTAACTCCAGTTCCAGGGGACCCGACAGCCTCTTCTGTTTTCTGCAGGCATTGCGCGACACAGTGCTCTTACCTACATGCAGGCAATACATGCATACACATAAAATAAAAATAATTTTAAAATATTTTAAAATTATAGAATGTTAAGTAAGAAGAAAGTCTGCCTTGACTTCGTTCCTCATTCTTATTCCTCTCCTAAACAAAGTTTCTCATGAATCATTCTAGATTTCTTTGCTTGTCTTAGAACATTCAGTACCTTTTCCAAAAAATAAAGATTTATTTTTGAGTCAGGCATAGTGATACATAGTGAGTTTCAAACTAGCCAGGGCTACACAGGGAGACCCTCTCTCAAAAATCCAAAAAAGAAGGATTGTGTATGTGTGTGTGTGTGTGTGTGTGTGTGTGTGTGTGTGTGTGTGTGTGTGAAAGGCCAGAAGAGAAAGTCAGATTCACCTGGAACAGGAGTTACAGGTGCTTGTAAGCCACCTGACCTCGGTGCTGGGCTCCCAAGTCTAGTCCTCTGGAAGGACTGCAAGTGTTATTAATGCTAACCCATCTCTCCAGCACCCCCATTCAGTACCTTTTAAAAACCAGGTATGTATACTATCATACTATAAATTACTATTGTGTGACTTCCATTTTACAGATAATAGCCTATCTTGGACATCTTTGCACCTCAACACATAAATGTGCCTGTTCTTTCTTGCCAGCTGCATAATATCTCATCATTTGAGTGCATTTTAAAATCCCAGGGTTGACTTGCCTAATTACTGTCCTATGGAGTTTATTCAGAGTTTATTCAGTAGCCAATAATGTACACATAAAGCTTTACCTATGTGAGAGATACTGAGGATAGAAAGTGGGATTTCCTTGAGGGGACCATTGAGCGTGATGATTGACTCCAACCTACTCCTGGTTCCAAGACCTTCTAGCTTCTGAAGACACAGCTTCTTGTGATGGTGACTGCTCCATGCACATATCCCCAAAGGGCTGTGATGACTACAGTTTGCACAGTTCTGTTGACTAGTAGGGGGTGAAGGGATTCCATGCCATATGCTAATTGTCACGTGCCCTTTGGTCTTAGAGGTGCTGCTTGGTCTGATAGGTGGATTCCCCTATGCAGCTTGAGTGTCTGCTGCTATCAAGTTGGTACTCAGCAGTAGCCAAAGCTAGACTAGCCTTGGAGGGCGACAACCAATGCCCTTGGGCTGTGCCAGACCATCCATCCCGGCAACCATAGCCAGTCTATTGGTGGTATGCTCACCCAAGCCCTGAGGTAGCACAGAGCAGGCTGGCACTGACCAGAAAAAGCATCCTCTCTGCTGGGCTGCTCAGGGCTTCCTCTGCAGATGCTCTCTGGGGACATCACACAAGGCCTAAAGATTCTCAAGGTCTACAGCCGTTCCCAGGAGGATAAAAGATGCCTCTTCTCCAATTCTCTTCTTTTTTATTTTTATTTTAAGTGTATGAGCGCATTGCCTGCATGTGTGTAAGTGCTCCTATGTCATGCAATGCCCATGGAGATCAGAAGAAGGTATCAGATCCCCTGGAACTGGAATTACGAACGGTTGTTAGCTGCCATGTGGGTGCTGGGAATCGAACCCTGGTCCTCTGCAAGAGCAGTCAGTGCTCTTAACTGCTGAGCCATCTCTCAAGCTGTCTCCAATTCTAATTTTATTTTCTTCAGAGTCTTGTCAAGACAATCTTAAATCAATTATTTCTTTTTTCCTCTTTCCTTCCTTCCTGTCTTCCTGCCCTTCCGTCCTTCTATCCTTCCATCCTTCCGTTCTTCCATGCTTCCTTTTGGTGGCAGGACTGGAGAGTCAACCTAGGGCCTCGTGCATATTGGGCAAGCACTGCCACACTGAGCTGCAGTCCCAGCCTTCTCCTTCTGAATCTCAAATGAAGAGTGCTCTTCAGACTTCCCACAGACCTGTGCCGGTTTCAGATCCTTTCTTCCTCTGTGCACTGTGAACCAACAAGTGCACTGCCCAAAGCTCTGCTCTGTGGGAGACTGGCTTTGACCAGTGTTCCCCAAGACCTCTGCCAAGTAGGAATATAGCCTGCTGGTGGTACCAGGGTGCTGGGAACCCAGCTAGAGCTGGTCCACCTATGAGCTAGGCTTGAGGCTTTTCTCCTCTGTGACTTGGAAACTCCTACTGAATCTTACATGTACGTTGCAGGAGAGGCCCCAGAGCAATAGCACAATGACATGGAGAATGAGCCACCTGTTCTTTTTTGGGGGGGGGGGACAGGGTCTCCTTGTAGCCCTAGCTGTTCTGGAACTTGCTGTGTACTATGTAGACCAGGCTGGCCTCAAACTCCAAATGTTGGGATCAAAGGCGTGCATCACCACGCCTGGCGAGTCACCTGTTCTTATAATGTGTGCCCTCCAGCCTTGCTTGAGCTTGACTGTGGAAGTGCATTAGTTGCAGCACAATGGAGGGAAGCCACTGCCATACTCAGTCTCATGATGGTGGGTCTCCATTCCCCAGCTCCAGGATGTACTTGCTGCCCCATGCTCAGGTGTTTGCTCTGCTAAGACCCAATGACATGCCAGTCATGGATTCCTTTTGTGTGCTTGGAGCTGCAGTCCAGCATCCTCAATAATAAGGCAACTTTGACCTAAAGCAGAGTTCTCTTTCTCTGGGTTTTACTTAGGTTAACAGCCTTCCAAATCTCATGGTACATAAGACAGAGCAGTGTTTCCAAGGGCTGTATGTGCTACCTCCCAAATCCAAACAGACCCACAAAGAGCAATATACCTTTTTTTAGGGATAGAGGATCCAAAGGGCAGTAGCCACCCTTTACTCTAAAGAGGATACCAGAGCTGAAGAGATGGCTCTTCTTCCAGAAGATCCAGGTCCAGTTCCCAGCAACCACATGGTGGCTAATATCTGTCCTTAACACCAATTCCAGGGGATCCAACAACCTCTTCTTGCCTCTGCAGGCACTACAGGCATGTGGTGTGCTTACATAGCAGCAAAACACTCATACACATAAAGTAAAAATAAATACAATCTTTAAAAATTAAAAAAGAAGGCCAGGCACATGCCTTTAATCCCAGCACTTGGGAGGCAGATATAGGTGGATCTCTATGAGATCAAGACTAGCCTGGTCTCCTTAGTGAGTTCCAGGCCAGCTAGGGGGCTACAGGGAGTCCCTGTCTCAAAAAGACAAAAAGAGGATATCCCAGCATCCTCTGGACTCCCAAGAACATCACCCACACCCTTTCCCTAGAGAGCCTTCTCCACCATGCTACACACACGTCTTTACTGGACATCTAGAGTACTTAACATTTCTGCTCACCAGGAGGTCCAATTAGCACCATGTCATCAGTACATGACCATGACATCCCATGAAATGTGACTGAGAGCAGAAACACTTACCCTGAGGAGGACAGTGAGTGCATACTATTGTCCATTCCATAAAACATAACTGCCTTTGATACAACTTGATGATGGGGATGGGAAAGAGCACATTCACTAGATCAAAAATTGAATGTCGAGTGCCAGAGATCGTGTCCGTAATACCAGGAAAGACTCCATGTGTAGCCCCTGATTTGGTTGAGCTTATTGCAGTCTACTGGGATAGGATGGGATTACCACCTCTGCCTCCTCTAAGTCTTTAATAGTGTTACTAACCTGCAATCCCCCCAGAATTGGGACTTTCCTTTTGATTTACTGTTTGGTTTAGGATTATGTTGAAAGGAACGCAGACAGTTTTAGCAGCTTCTGTTTGGCCCTTTCTTACTGTATATGTCATGCAACTAATGTTTTCTAAGTGCCAATTTATCTATCCTGAGTTTGCACTTGGGAGTAGAGAAAATACTCTCAAGGGTGGCTCTATGGACTAGTTGGACCTGGTATGAGACAGTACTCCAACCTGGGGCCACAAGAGCACATTGAATCACTGATGTCAGTGTGCAGACCTTAGAACCACATCACTTTGCAGGTTTACTTGGAAATGGCCACAGATCCCTTTGGTAAGGCTTGTGGCCACACCACAGATCATTTAAGGATCCTCAAGGTTATTTTGGCTTGTAAATTGACTTAGATCAAAGGCAGTGCAAAGAACTGGAATTTTCCATGCTAAAGTCAACATGAACTTTGTCATTTGTCAATTCCTTCTGTTAATACAAATCAAGTAATGTACTAGAGCAGCCCTTCCCTCTCCGCTGTCAGAACTCGGTGGCATCAGCACATGTGTGCACCAGTGCAGAACTCTGAAGTGAGGTGTTCTGCCTGGCTTCTTGTTGTCGTCATTATGTGCTACTCTTGGCCCCTGGTCTCAGACACTCTGGAATCTTATTCCTATTGGAAGCAGAGAGCCTAGTTCCCATGGGAGCTACTTCAGTTCAATAAAAACAAGCCTACAGAAAACAGTCACCGATGAGCTCCTCAGAGATGCCAGAGACATCCTATTGTTCCAGTGCTCCCATGAAGAAAGTATCTGTGGGCTGTCCAAGAAAACATAACCAGGTGGCGGGCTTTGTAACCCCATGTAAAAATCTAGAATTTCCATCTCCTTAAGTTCCCAGATCCCTTCCTTAATGCTCTACCTAGGCAGTTCCAGGAAGCCTACATTATCTTACTGAAAGTCCAACCACTGGACAGCTATGCCAGAAACACAGACTGTCTTCACATGCCCTTGTCAGGAGTTAAGTCCCAATCTGTAGGACAGGGTTCCTACATCAATGAATTTTCCCCTAGCAGCCTTATGTTTCACTGTGCTCATGGGCCTGGTCCATGTGAGTCAAATCTTGCCATTCTCTGAAGATGCTTATTTCCTTCTTGCTCTCCTCAGGCCACTTCTATCATAATTAGGGCTTTTGGAGGCAGGGAAGTGAGGATTGCATTGAATGAGGACAAGCATCCTCCACCTAAGGAGGGAGCAGCATCATGTGAGGGGCCTTCAAAGTCTCCATAAGCAGCTGTAGTTCATCTGGCAGCATGCAGAAACTTCTAGCCTAGAGGCTTCAGAAACTCCATGGCACCCACAAGAATTTAAGGCTCCCAGACTCCTCTCCCCCAAATCACTATCCCATATCTCATCACTATCCTCCTCTTTTCTGACTCTAACCCTGACTGTGGCATGAGAGACCTGTTGCAGCTACAGACTGTCTCCTTTCGGGCTCTGTACTCTGAGAGTTAAGTCAAGCAGCCTGTCCTGTGTCTATAGGAGACAAATGTCTCTTAGACAAATGCCAAAGAGGCCTCTGGCTCCCATGCTGACAGCTGTCTGGTGGCTAAGATGTATCATTTTTTCATTTCTTTTTTTAATGATTTAAAAGAGCTAATAATATTTAATAATATTTAAAAGAATATTTAAAAATAATAAAACAAAAATTTTAAAAGATTGTGAAAAACATTCTACTGGGATGACTCCCACTTCCTAAACTTTAATTTCTGTTCCTTTGCTATTTACCACAGTTGTGGGAGAAAAGGAATGTTTTTGAAAGGAAAAACAGGAAATAAGCACTGAGAGAGTGGTCTACTATTTTCCCTAAAGTACAGACAGAGGACCAACAGCCCCTTCCTCCATGCCCCCATCCCCTTGCAAAGAACACAGACCAGAAAATCTTGGGCCCCCAGAGGAAAGGAGAGGCCACAGACTTAGCAATCTATGCGCTTGTCAGTTTAGAAGTATGCACCCACTAAGGACCTTCTAGCCATCACAAAGCCGGTGCCCTCTGGTAGGTAGGTACTGGAGAACTACCAGACTTCATGAATTAATGCATTTTGTTATTGATTTTGAAGTATATGATAATCTCTACCAGTTAGACATTTTTCCACTTAAATTTATTTATTTGTATTTTATGTATGCAAGTGTTTTGCCTGTATACATGTAAGCACATTCCTGTCATGCAGTGCCTGCAGAGGCCAGAGAGGACGTCAGATGCCCTGGAACTGGAGTTATGGATGGTTGTTAGCTGCTATGTGGGTGTTGGGAACTGAACCTGGATCCTCTGCAAAAGCTGTCAGTGCTCTTAACCTCTGAGCTATCTCTCCAGCTCCACATTTTTCCTTTTTTAGCTAGAACATGAATACATGAAATATGACTCCACTATGAGAAATTAATGAAAGTCATGATAATGGGCCTAAATATTGAGGGAATGATGGGGACCTCCTCTAAAATGGACCATTTCTCTGAGCCCTAGAGATGATAGGCCCAGAGTTGCTAGAACTCCAATATTTCCCAGAGTACCCTGGTGACCAGGATTTTAAAGTGACATTTCCTGATCATTAAGTATTGGCAACAAGTACCAAAGTCTTAAAAGTGCCATGAACAAAGGAAGCAGGACAGCAGACCTCCAAGGATGCAGATCTGAGAGCATTAGAACAGGTGGGTAGTCAAGGAAGACGTGGAGCTGATGGCAGACACAGGAAACCGTCCAAGAGGAAACCAAGTGGGGCTCAGGTCAGATTCAGCTGGTGGAATAATAAAATGACAACAGGAATCTTATTTCTTCTTCTTTTAAAAAAATTTATTTTTATTTTATGTGCATGCATGTATTGCCTGCATGTAGGTAAGTGCACCTGTGTCATGCAATGCCCAAGGAGGTCAGAAGAGGCTGTCGGATCCCCCTGGGACTGGAGTTACAGACAGTTCTTAGCTTCCATGTGGGTGCTGGGATTCGAACCCAGGTCTTCTGCAAGAACAGCCAGTGTTCTTAACCACTGAGCCATCTCACCATCCCCCTTCTTTTTTTTAATGTTAGAGAAAATGTCTCAGCAGTGAAATTGGAAACATCAATATTCACAACACAAATAAAAGCTCTGAGCCTTTAATGGAGCGTTAACCGAAGAACAGTAATGGCCTGGAAGGAATCACCTGTGACGGGGCCAGCATGAAAACAGAATGCTAATAAGACCAGCTTGAGGCTGTGGCTTCACACCCTCTTAAGTTGGAAACACAGCTAAACAAGTCACAACGTCTTTGTGAAATATATGGTAATTAAAGTCTATTCTGTCTATTGACATTACTTGTATGTGTACTTACATGTTCAATAAGCCCATAAACAGCCCATCCATATTGTTACTTGATTCTTGTAAGCTAATTCATTTACATGTTCCTAACAAAGTCCCTTCTGTACAGAAGTGGACATATCTAGGACCCAGACATGCCCCACCTTCTGACATTGTGACATGATATTGTCACCAACTGCACAATGGGGTTACAAGGAAAAAAAACTACATTCACAGCTATCCTAGGCCTCATGCAAACTGCAGGCCTTGGGCTGGATGTGTCTGAAAGCCTTAATAAACAAACACAGTATTGGAGCTGTGAAGAAAACTACAAGGTACAGATTGTGAACTGGTTTCAGGACCAGAGGTGTCTTTCTGAGCCCCTCTGATGCCGGCAAGTCAGTGGACAGGAGAGGGAAGGCTGTTTGAGATACCAAATCCACACAGTATGGCTCACCACCCTTTGCAGGGGCAAGCACTTCTACTTTGGGGTTAGAAGGCCCCAAAATGAGAAGTTCCCTGGGCACCTCTCAGTTCACTCCCCTGACTTTTCAGCAGCCATCATCAATATTGACACTGTCCTTCCATCAAACGCCTGTGGCATCATGCTCTGCATCTTCCAATCTTTAAGGACCTGCTTCCCTTGCTCCCTCTTTGCTTCCTTCTCATCTCTTTCATCTGGGTGTTTGGGTTCTTTGGAACTTTTCCTGTCATATCCCTTCTCTTCCAACAGCTCCACACGTGGTAATTCCAGCTTTAGCCAGTCTGACAGGTATACTTTGGAACCTCAGAGTTCTGCTAAGCCAAAGGGCCAAGAACTGTAGTCCTTCCTCCCTCCCTCCCTCCCCCCCCACAACTTGCCCTTCCTGTCTCTGATGGTATCAGCATTCCCTCACTGTACAAACACTTGTGTTGTTCTTGACACCCTTCCCTCTCTGTCTCAGCCGTAATCCACTGCCACCCTCTGACTGTTCTGGTAACAAAATATATCAAAACAAAACAGTGCCTTTCTGCCATCTCCCCTGCTCCTGCTGAGTCACAGTCACTGTCACCTCTTAACTGTCAGCAGATCTTTCACTGTCTCCTGCCATTTTTGCCTCTTCTGAGCCATTTCAAATGCTGCCACCAAAATGAGCTCTTATAAACCCAAGTGCTAGTGTATCGCAGCTTACTACATTTCCTTCTGTGGCTTCCCATTGCACTTGGAATAAAGTATAAATTTTCAGCCCATAAGGGACCCATGTTCTGACTAGCTGGCTAAGCCATCGTCTGTGAAGTTCACCTGCAAGGCATACTCTCTCCATTCCTTAAGCAGCCCAGGTGCTCTCTCTCCTGCCTCATCAAGGCAGTCTTTCTGGAACACTGCTGCTCCCTGATCCTTCGTCTGACCCTCCCTAGTTCTGGGTAGACCTTGCCCTCCAGATCTCAGCTCAAGGTCACTTCCTCAAGGCCAGTTTCCCTGAAGCAGCTTAGTTTCTCATAAATGAAGGGCTCATTCATAGCACTTCTTTATTTGATGATGGAGTCCTCTGTCATACACCAGTGTGTCTCTAGTGCCCAGACCCATGCTCGAAGCTGAGCAAGCCTTAGCTGTCCATATGCACCTGAAAGTTGGGTAAGCATGGCAAAGACATACTCCAGACAGAGGGAGGCATATGGACACTCCTTCTAGAAAGCAATCTGACCATATCTATTTAGGGCTATACATTTATAATTTGGAGTGCTAATGATATCCAGCTAACTTTAATTCATTCATAGTTAATGAACCATTAACTTTTTGTGGGGGGACAGTCTCATGTATCCCAGGCTAGCCTTGATTTTTCTTAAGCCATTAATGATCAGTTTTTCCAAGAGATATTCCCTGGACAAGCCCTCGTCCTTAGACCAGGAGCCCTTTGCCTCTATTTTTGTAACATTTGTCATTTGTGTAATCACTAGTCTGTCTTCCCTCTTGCATTGGGAACTTTCTGAGAGTAGGGAAATACTGGCTTCATTTGTCTCTTTAGGGCTAGCACAGAACCTTAGGTAACTTTAGATACTAAATAAGTGTTGACAACACAGTGGACAGTAACAGGGTATATGGGCTCCAGTGGGGGTAAATATGGGGGGTGCCATTTGGGATGTGGGTATACAGATGAATATGATTGTTTGGGATGTTCTGTATGAAGTACACACAAAAAAATCAACAAATTAAAAAAATGACATATTTGAGGAGGAAGTACCGAGTAAGACAGAGAAATAATCTTTTAAATAAATTCAGTCAAATGGTAACAATGTGTCCTAGTTTGCTCTCTGTTACTATCATAAAACAATGGTCAAAACCAACTTTGGGAGGAAAGGGGTTTTTTTCTGCTTATTTTTCCAAGTTACAGCCCCACACTGAGGGAAGGCAAGGCAGGAAATGAAGCGGAGACCACTGAGGCATGTTGCTTCCTGGCTTGCTCCCTGTGGCTTGCTTGGCTACCTTTCTTACATAGCCCAGACGCACTTGCCCAGGGATGGCACTGTCTATAGTAGGTTGGGCCTTCCCACATCAATTAACATTTAACAATTCCCACATCTTAACAATTAAGAAAATGCCCCACATACATGGTCACAGTCAATCCGTTCTAGGAAATTCCTCAACTGAAGTTTCCTCTTCTCAAGTTTCACTGGGCTGTTTCAAGTTGACAGCTGAAGCTATGACACAGCATTAATAACAGGTGAACGCATCTGTTGATGTTTGTGTAATTGTACTGTCTTTGACCTTCCTACTTTTGCACATGGACAATTTAGGCTTAGGTAAGTTAAGCAGCTTATTGAAAATTAAAGTCAACCTTTTAGTAAGTTGTTTTTCAAGACCTCATTCAGCTAGGTGTGGTAGAACATGCCTGTAATCCCAGAATTTGAGAGGCTGAGGCAAGAGGATCATGAGATCAGAGAAAGCTTGAGCTACATAATAAATCCGTCTCAAAAAGAACAAAAAATAAAAACAAGCCTTTTTATACTAACCCCAATTGGAAAGAACCCACAGGTTATCTGAATAGAATTGCATAGCTGTTAGCTTTCTGAAGATGTACAGTAACAACAAGATGGGTAATGACAGCCACTGGTCTACTCCAGAAGAATGAATACTGTTGGAACAGTGCCATGGTGGCACCCTAGCTCGGGTTACCAGGGCATAGCAATGACTTTTAGTGCAGACCAGCTGCATCAGGATAGAGTGGAGGCTGGTGGACAGAGAAAGTGGCATCAGGTCATGGAGTGTATTTGAGAGAGGAAACACTGAACGGTATGGTAACAAAAGTGGCATTCTGTGGCCTGGAGGGTCCTTAGTTCTGAGACCCGGATGTGACTCATAGGCTGTTTTGGTTTGCATGACAATATTCTTTCCAAAATTCATGTTGAAACTTAAGCTCAAAGAGCAGTATTAAGAGGTGTGGCCTCTGAGAGGTTCTTAGGGCATGAGGGCTCTGCCCTTAATTGGAATGCACACCATATAAAAAGATCTCCACTGAGCCTCCCTGCTGGTGTAGCTCAGAGGTAAAGACTGTGCTTAGCATGCACAAAACCCTGGGTTTGATCCCCAGTACTACATGAAATAAAGAGTAAAATAAAAGGGTTCGATGCTGAAGGGAGAGCTCACTTGCCTTTCTACCTTTCACCATGTGATGATGCAGTACAGCCATCTTAGAAGGTGAGAGCAACCTTCCCAAGGCACAGTGCTGGCACCTTGACCTTGACCTTTCCAGCTTCTGGTTCTGTAAGAAATACATTTCTGTTCTTTATAAATGAGCCAATCTTAGGCATTTTGTTCTAGGAGCACAAACGGACCAAGTCATGAGCCATAAGGTACTTTGGGTGGTTGTGCTTACTTTGTCAAAGGCAGTATGTAGAGCAGGAATTTCTCACCTCGAAAGCACAGAGGGATTTCACAAAGGAAATCACTGATTTTGGTACCTTCACAAGGCCCAGACAAATGTGCTCTGGCATGCAGTTCAAGAGCTTCAGTGCTTCTTCCTCTATCTTTGATCATGTATGGAGCATCTGCTTGCCTGTGTGTAAACCCTCATCCATAGTGGCATTATTCATAACAGCTAAGTTTCAGACCCAAGTATTCATCCATCAACAGATGAATGATAAACAAAATGCGAGGTAACTCAGCAGGTAAAGGTGCTTGCTGTCAAATCTGATTACCTGGATTTGATCCCCAGAATCCACATGGTAGAAGGACAGAACCAACTCCCTTGGGTTATTTTCTTTAGCCACATAGGTGCTGTGTTACAAACATCCCCAACATAAAATAAATCATGTAATTTTTTTAAAGGAGGTATTGATCTGTGTATAACACAGATGACTTTTGAAGACTTTGTGCTATGTGAAATGAGCCAGTTGCTGAAGGACAAATACTGTGTTATTCTATTGCTATAAAGTACTAGAGTAGTCACAATCACAAAGTCAGAAAATGGAATGAAGACAATAGTGGCTTTGTGGGAGGAAACTGAGCATTCTTTGGCAGACACAATGTTTCAGTTTTGCAAATGAAAAGAGCTTTAGAGGTAGAGTGGTTATCATTGCCTAAATATGAATGTACTTAATGTCAGTGGACTACACATTTAAAAATGCTTAAGATGGCACATTTTAAGTTGTGTTTTATCACAATTTTTTAAGTTGGGGGAGAAAAGCTATATAATACACACTTGACTGCAAAATTCTTATGGAAAATTATTTAGTGATTGTGATGGTTTAATGTGAATTGTCCACCACAGCTATGGGTTTGAACACCTGGTCTCCAGGTAGTGGCATTTTTTTGGAAAGTTGTGGAACCCTTAAGAGCTGGAGCCTTGCTGGAAAGGGGGTTACTGGGGGTGGGACTTGAGGTTTTATAGTCCAGACCCACTCTCTGTCCACTCTCTACCATCTGACTGACAAGACAAGATTATCAGCTGCTTCACACTCCTGCCAGGATAGACTGTATCCCTTTAGAATGTAAGCCAAAAACAAACCCTCCCTTAAGTTGCTTTTTGTCAGGTATTTGTTCACTGCAATGAGAAAATAACTACTGTGATACTATCAAAGATTCAGAAAAGAGGAGCAAAGTGCCTGTGTTAAAACCACCCAACAGTGACAGAATGGACCCTGGTGGCGGTTAATAGATCACAAAGCAAGAATGTACTGCAGAGAGGGAATCCAAGGGCAGGTTTCTCTGTGGTTTTTTTCTTTCTTAGTTCTCTCTCTCTCTCTCTCTCTCTCTCTCTCTTTCTCCTCTTTCATAAAATAGATCAGTGTCTAGTTATGCTTCTGATTATGTACAGAGAGGCCAGGAAACG
The DNA here is from genome assembly GCF_000622305.1 of Nannospalax galili. NCBI lineage: Eukaryota > Metazoa > Chordata > Mammalia > Rodentia > Spalacidae > Nannospalax > Nannospalax galili. The sequence goes on from NW_008335287.1 coordinate 1,455,796, forward strand.
AAGAACATGAGTTTTTTCTGCTAAGCCAGCATTTACCCTTACCTGTATTAATTACTTTTCTTATTGCTGTGACCAAACACCTGACAAGAAGCAACCTAGGGGAAGAGGGACTTATTTTGGCTTGCAGCTCATGTCTATTCTGGCAGGAAATGTGGCAGCAGGAGTGTGAAGCTGCTTACTCACATCTTGGTGCAACAGGAAGCAGAGAAAGGAGGATGCTGGCACTGAACTCACTTCCTCTTTTTCCCTTTTCATTCAGTTTAGGACCCTAGCCCATGGGAGGTGCCACTCCCATGCAGAACTAGTCTTCCCCCCTCAGTCAGTCCTCTCTGGAAACACCCTCACAGAGACACATCATTAGTGTGTCTCACTAATGTGTTTCTTCATCTAATCAAGTTGGTGATCTAAATCAACCTTGGCCTTCTTTTCTAGACACATGCACAGGCACATCAGATTAGACAGCCTTCCTTTCTTCCTGTTTTTCAATGTTTCACCAGTCTAGGAAACTGCTCACTCTCACATTTACAAGACATTGTGGAGTGTCTGTTATGCACTGGGTCCACACTGGGGGTGCTGTGACATAATTTTGAGTAAACAAGAGGACACAGTTTCTGATGCCATGGTTCTTATATTCTATTGGATTTATCTATTATATTTATAGGTATCTGTGATGCTAGGGAACACTAAATGACTAAATTCACAGTAATTTCTAATACATATTAGTTACTACTTGGTGACGATGAAAGTGTGATCTGGCAGGGCACAGAGCCAGTGGAGGGAGATCTTAGGAAAGGGCTTGACTCAAGTCTTCAAGGTAGAACTTGTATCAACTTAAAATCCTTTTTTTTTTTTTTTTTTGGTCTTTTTGAGACAATGTCTCCCTGTAGCCCCAGCTGTCCTGGAACTCACTATGTAGACCAGGCTGGCCTTGAACTCACAGAGATCCGCCTACCTCTGCCTCCCGAGTGCTGGGATTAAAGGCATGCACCACCAGCCTGGCTCAAAATTCCTCCTTTTACATTCCCTTCAGACATCATTGCTTCATAAACCACCTGCGTTCTAGTCATGTTTTATTTACAAGTCACCAAGAAACGGTCCACAGAGAGAGATCTGACAGTCCTGATCACAACTTCCTTTAATCCAAGAAATAAAACTCCTGAAGGAAATCTGCTTTCTTTTGATTGGATCAAAATTAGAGAGAGACTCTTTCATAACTCAGATTTTCAACCCTGCCTTTTATGTTTTCAGCAACTCAAGCATCCCAACCTTGTGAACCTTCTGGAAGTCTTCCGGAAGAAGCGGAGGCTTCATCTGGTGTTTGAGTATTGTGACCACACAGTGCTCCATGAGTTGGATAGATACCAGAGAGGGTGAGTGACCCATTCCTTACTACAAAACAAATAAGGCACATGAGGATTTGAGAGAGAAAAGTAGCAGCAGTGACTCTTTTTATGACTAGGTAAGAAGCCATGTGGGGGTGCACCCATGATCTCAGCACACAGAAGACTGAGACAGGAGAACTGCCAGTTTGAGGCCAGCCTAGGCCATAGACTCTGTCTCAAAAACAAAAACAAACAAATGAACAAAACATGTAACATGCTCTGCTGCTGGGCTGACAGCTGAGAAATTTCCAAAACATTATGAAAGAAGTTATAATTAGCTATTTTTATGAAGAAATCAGCAGTAACATCATAGATTGAACTTGGCTTCTTTGGCACAAATTTTTACAGTGAAATTATCTCAACCTCTCAGAAAGAAAGGGGAGGAGGATATTTGTTGTTCTGTTCCTGGCTGACAAAGCTTGAATTATTAAAAAAAAAAAAACAGTTGGAGCTGGAGAGATGGCTCAGCAGTTGAGAGCACTGACTGCTCTTGCAGAGGACCAGGGTTCGATTCCCAGCACCCACATGGCAGCTACGAACCATCCTTAACTCCAGTTCCAGGGGAATCTGAAGCCCTCTTTTGACCTCTGTGGCATTGCACAACACAGGTGCACTCACATACATGCAGTCAATACACTCATACACATAAAATAAAAATAATAAATAAAATATTTTAAAAAATAGTCTCTAGTGCACAGTGACACATGCACACCTACAATCCCAGCTCTTGGGAGGCTGAGGCAGGAGGATCACTGGTTTGAGTCCTGCCTGGGCTATATAGCAAGAAGACCAGGTCTCAAGATAAATAGGGGCTGGAGAGATGGCTCAGCAGTTAAGAGTACTGACTGCTCTTATAGAGGACCCAGGTTCAGTTCCCAGCACCCACATGGCAGCTAACATCTATCTGTACCTCTGGTTCCAAGGGATACAACACCCTCTTCTGGCCTTCAAAGGCAATGCACACAGGGGTGCACTTACATAATTGTAGGTAAAACATTCACACATGTAAAATAAAAATAGGTAAATTTAAATAAACTAATATATAAATAAATAAAATTTTAAAATAAGAAAAGAGTCTGAAAGTCTGGATTAAGAGGAAGTTTAAGGCTAGATGCAAGATGGCTATCATATAAAAGCAACTGAAATATCTGATGTGCTATATTAGTCAGGACTTTTTTGGTAAAAGTGACAAAAACCCAACTTAAAGCCAGCAACAGGCAGAAAGCATAGGTGTTAGCAGCTCTAACTATAAGGATATGAGTGACTCTGGGTGTGTGTGGCACATGATAGAAAGAGTTAGGAAGGGGACATGCAGAAGAGAGCTTGGCCACAGGCCTGGAAGAGCCCATGCAGCTGTTCCATATGAAAGGTTCTTCTGAAAGAGGCAGCTGCCCATAAAGCCCATTGAAACTCTGATTAGCCAGCTAGCTAAGGTAAGGCAACATTCTCCAGGACCAATCACTGTGACTGGAAGGAGAGGGGAAAATAACAAGCAGGCCATGAGTCAAAGAAGGCTTCATGGTGGGGATAGTATTCAGGTTGAAATGGGGAGAATTTAGAGAGGTCAATGTGGGAAGAATATCCCACCCTCTCCTTTTGCTCTATTCCTGGGAGCCCATCTTTGGCTGGGGAAATACGAGAGTGCTGACAGATCAGAGCTGTGGAATGGTGGCCTAGTCCCTGCCCAGGCCCTCACTCCATTGGCTGGAAACCAAGGCCTTCCTCACATTTCTTTCCAGCCTTGGCAAAGGGCTTGTTCTGCCCTGTGATGCGGGTAATATATGATCTGCCATGACCTCCCAGTAAATGGGATTAAAGTGGCTTGTGGTTTGTTCATGTCCATGACACATGCTTTTCATGTTCCAGAATGTTAGAGAGTACCAAGAGGCCAGCACCTCCCTTCAGAAAGTCTTTGGCACAGAGAAATTGTATTAAAATGAGAAGACATTTCCTATGTTGATACTTGCTCTTTTCATAGCTTGCAATTAAGATGCAATGAGCCAAGCATGGTGGTGCGTGCCTTTAATCCCAGCAGTTGGGAGACAAAGGCAGGTAGATCTCTCTGTGAGATCAAGGGCAGCCTGGTATACATAGCAAGTTCCAGACCAACTCGGGCTACAGGGAGACCCTGTCTCAAAAGAACCAAAAAAAAAAAGAGCACTCAATAACACTAGTATAGTAGCTCATGGCTACTTTGTGGTACATGGAGACTTCACAGGTTGGGCCTTTTCTCCTCTATTCTTATACCATAATCAACACATAAGACTTCTGGAACCTCAGAAGGCATGGAATCTCTCCAGCAACAAGCACGTCAAATTTGCAGTGGAAAGTAGCTAGCTGGGTTCTCTTAATCTAATCCAGTCCTTACACCGTCTACCTGGAAACAACAACAGATCCCACATGTTCATTCCTGCTGTCTAAGACTGCCCCTCTTTAGATGCCAGTCACAGACCCAGATTATTTTATCTGTGTTTCTGAATGGCTGGCTATGAACTAGGGTACTCATGACACATCCTTGAGTTTGATTCGTTTGCTCCAGTGGCACAGAAAACCCAGGGAAACAGTTACTTACATTTGCTGGTTTATTATAAAGAATGCCACAAAGAATACAGATGGAAGATGCATGGTGCAAAGTAGGGGAGAAGGAGTGCATTCCACACCGTCTATGCGTGCACCACTCTCTAGGAACCCCCACAGGTTTGGCTATTTGCAGGCTCTCTAAACCCCATCCTTTTAGGTTCTTATGGTGACTTCACTGCATAATAGACATGGTTGCTAATCAACAGAGTGGGGAAGTCAGCAAGAATTGTCTGTGGAGAGTTTTCTTGGCCTCTCTGTGATGCATTCATTTCCCTAGGATATGGGACAGGACCCCTGGGGATGAAGAGGGTCATATGACCTACTACTGAATAAGAGAATATCAGTCAATTTCTTTATAACTATCTCTAAGACAGAAAGGCAGGAAAGATCTGAGCTTTTAAAAATTTTGTTATTATTTTTATTTTATGTATATGAGTGTATTGCCAGTATGTAGGTAGGTGTACCTATGTTGTGCAATGCCCGCAGAGAACAGAAGAGGGTGTCAGAGCCCCTGGAACTGGAGTTACAGATGGTTGTTAGCTGCCATGTGGGTGCTGGGAATCGAACCTGAGTTCTCTGCAAGAGCAGCCAGTGCCCTTACCTGCTGAGCCATCTCTCCAACCCCAGATCTGAGTTTTTATGACTCACAGGAGGGAGTTATGAGCCAGGAATGACAGATGATAGACAGACAGATGATAGATAGATAGATAGATAGATAGATAGATAGATAGATAGATAGATAGATAGATAGATAGATAGATAGATAGATAGATAGATAGATAGATAGATAGACAGATAGATAGATAGATGATAGATAGATAGACAGACATATATATGTATGCGAATGTGTGCCTTAGTTAGAACATTTGTCTACTGTGACAAATACATCAGAGAAACAGCTCAGTTTAAAGGAAGAAAGATTTATTTGACTCATGATTTCAGATGTTTTGGTCCATGGTTGGTTGGCTCTATTGCTTGGGGCCTGAGGCAAGGCAGAACATCATGATGGAGAGGATCTGATGGGGCAAAGCTGCTTACTCGCGAATGTGTGCCTTAGTTAGAACATTTGTCTACTGTGACAAATACATCAGAGAAACAGCTCAGTTTAAAGGAAGAAAGATTTATTTGACTCATGATTTCAGATGTTTTGGTCCATGGTTGGTTGGCTCTATTGCTTGGGGCCTGAGGCAAGGCAGAACATCATGATGGAGAGGATCTGATGGGGCAAAGCTGCTTACTCCATGGCAGCCAGAAGGCAAAGGAGTAAGAGGAAGGGGCCAACATCTACCTTCAAAGGCATGCCCCCAGGGACCTCTTCCTTCAACTAGGCCTCATTTTCCACAGTTTCCACTCTCCTTAGTAGTTGAATTTGAACCTATCACTCAACTAAACACTCATTAGGTCAGAACCTTCATGGTCTAGTTGTCTTTGGAAAAACTGCCACAGACAGAGCCAGAGGTGCACTTTACTAATTCTCCTTGGCACCCCTCCATCCAACCAAGCTGACAATCAAAATTAACCATTACAGCAGAGAGAGTGGGGGTCAGGATCAAGGCAACCTTAAATAGAATAACTGCCAGCTTTGTTAGATTTGATTAGAAACACTTTATCTAAGACATAGTTCTCCCTAAATGTGGGGATACATGTGACCAAACTATCTCACTGTGATGCTAAAAAGTCGAATTGCCTGCTTTCCCTAGTGCCAATTATTTACCCATTACGTAGATTATAAACTGATTTTCTTTTGAAATTGCCTAGCATGAAATGGTACACAGGATTCATACATGAATAAGTTGGCACTTTGGTTTTATATGTCAGGCTAGTAATTTGCTTAATGTTCACCTTGCTGCTATGAAATGGATACTGTCTTGGTTTGTCTATAAGCCTGGAGACCACAGCAAAAGCAGCCCACTTGCCAGCTGCTTTCACAGAAAGCACTACATGCTCTGTGCTCTGTGATGAGCTCTCTAAGTTGCTAATATTGTTTCATAGGTATTTTATATACAGTGAAATATAATCTTTAGACATATTAACAACTACAAATTGTTACATTAAGATATTACATTAGATTATATCTAACTACCCCTCCGTTATTGAATAGTGAAGTTATTATTATTTTTTTGTCTTTTTGAGACAGAGTAGCCCCAGCTGGCCTAGAAGTCACTATGTAGACCAGGGTGGCCTTGAGCTCAACAGAGATCTGCCTGCCTCTGCCTCCTGAATGCCGGGACTAAAGGCATGCACCACATGTCCCACCTGAATATTGAAGTTTTAAGTGTTTGGTTTGATAAATGCTTCCGCTATAAATTTTCCAACAAACAGATTTTTCTTCTTTTTTACTTTTCCTTTAGAAGTTCTAAAACAAGGACTCTTAGGTGTACATTTTTCCAACTGAACAAATTTATCTTACCATCCACGGTGTGATCTAATGTATGTTTCCTTATAATCTTGCTAGCTTGAGTTCTGTTATTACAATATTTTATGTGTGAAGTCTATCAAACATATAAGGAAGAAATAGAGCAACTCTTCTAGAAAATGTAGGTGAGACATTTCCCAAGTCATTTTCTGAGGCCTCCTCTATCCTGATGTGAAACTATATGAACACATTTCAAAACAAAAAAAGGAAAATGAATATTTATCATGAACCTAGGTGAAAAGTCCTCAACAAAATTATTAACAAGTCAAATCAAGCAACATAATAAAATATAAAAGTGGATGCTTTCCTTCTAAACATGGCCACCTCTGCGGTGAGGAGCGCTGTGGGGCTGTGAGTGAAGAGCCGATTGCTTTTATCTGAAGAATTCCTTGGAGCACAGCATCCACTTGTAGTGTAGTGGTGGAACTGAGACCTACAAACGACCAATACACAGTTGGAGCAGAGACTTTTAGATCAACTAGGAGGCACAAACAGGTGAGCAGAGAGCATACTTTGCTCAGTTTGGCCATATACGAAAATGTACTGTACCTTTTGTATTATCATAAACACACACACACACACACACCCAAGTATGGTATAGCTCAGTGGTAGAACACTTGCCTAGTATGTATGAGGAAGAAGTGTTGTTATCCTCTAATCCTTGATTTCTTTTATCAAAGCATATACAATATACTATTAAGTAATAGAGTGAAACTGTTCCAAAGTCTGTTAATAAAATTATGGGTGATGCTGTTAAAATATACAAGACTTAATCATAAAATATATATATACAAAATAGTGGCATACTGATATTTTTAATATACCCATTTTTAGATATTGTAGGCTTCTTATTTTCATAGGCAAAGATTTAGCTGTCTTAAACCATTATGCCCTCTACTTTCCTACCCTAATCCTACAAAACATTATTAATATAACATTAGCTATTCATATTGTTATACCTATATAAATATTAAATACAGCTGAGCATTGTACTATACCATAGATTCTTTTTATATTTTTTCCTCAAATTAATATTTGCCTTACTTTTAAAATATATTTTATTTATTATTTTTACTTTATGTGTATGCATGTATTGCCTGCATGTAGGTAAGTGCACCCGTGTAATGCAATGCCCACAGAGGACAGAAGAGATTGTCGGAGCCCCTGAAATTGGAGTTATGGACAGTTGTTAGCTGCCATGTGGGTGCTGGGATTCAAACCCGGGTCTTCTGCAAGAACAACCAGTGTTCTTAACTGCTGCAACTATCTCTCCAGCCCCCTATATTTACCTTACTTTTAAAATTTGCTTAACATTCTTTAACTCTACTGGCAATTTTCTCCATTTGTTTTTTAAAATTTTTTAAATTCAAAATTTTATTATTTTTATGTGTAAGAGGGTATTGCCTGCATGTGTGTAAGTGTACCCATGTTGTACAATGAGAAGAGGGCATCAGATCCCCTGGTACTTGAGTTACAGACAGTTTTTAACGGCCATGTGTGTCCTGGGAATCAAACCCAGGTCCTCTGCAAGAGCAGTCAGTGCTCTTAACTGCTGAGCCATCTCTGTAGCCCCAGGGTTTTTTGTTTTTTTAATTTTTAAAAAAGATTTATTTTATGTGAGAAATGTTTTGCCCAAATGTATGTATGTTCACTACATGCATGCCTGATGCCTGCAGAGAACAGAAGAGAGTATGGGAGACCCTGGAACTAGAGTTATAGACAGCTGTGAACCACCATGCAGGTGCTGGGAACCAAACCCGGATTCTCTGCAAGAGCGGCCAGTGCTCTTAACTGCTGAGCCATCTTCTCCAGCCTAATTTTCCCCATTTTAATATAGGCTCTTATATTAGGTCATAGGACCTAAGTTCAGTTCCCATCATTCCACATCAAGTGGAATGCTTGCATAGTGGAATACTATACTTTTGCATAGCGTACTCACAGCAGATTCCACTAGTTCCTTCCTATTTACTTTCTTGGCAATGCTCTTTGAGGCCCCTTCTTCTGACTGACTTGTGTTCAAGGCCTACTGTCCAGCTGTCTTTCTGGGACTTCTTTTTGCTGTCATTTTTGGAATGCCCTCCACATATCTCTGCAGTTGGATTCCTTCCTTCCTTCCTATGTTTCCTGTATCCTCCTTCTGCGTTTACTTATTTTTTCAAGTATATTTATCTCTAATTGGTGAAAAAGATGGTACATCACTCAGAAATCTAGACTATAGACATTTCTTTTTTAAAAGATTTATTTCGGGGCTGGAGAGATGGCTCAGGGATTAAGAACACTGGCTGCTCTTGCGGAGGACCCAGGTTCAATTCCCAGCACCCACATCGTGGCTATGAACCATCCTTAACTCCAGTTCCGGAGAATCCGAAGCCCTCTTCTGACCTCCGTGGCATTGCACAATATGGGTGCACTCACATACATGCAGGCAATACACTCATACACATAAAATAAAAATAAAAAATATTTTTTTAAAAAGATTTATTTCATTTTAATTATGTGTATGTGTATAGGGAGGGGTGGTTGTGCATGTGAGTGTAGGTGCCTAGAGGCCAGCAGAGGGCTCCCCAGGAGATGGTGTTTCAGGCAGATGGTGTTGCATCCCTAAGTGACAGTGGAATAAGGGCTGAGGGCTATAGCTTAGTAGCAGAGCAGTTGCCTAGCATCTGCAAGACCATGGGTTCAATCCTCTGCCCCATACAGACACACACACACACACACACACACACACACACACACACACAAATAATAAAAAAAAGTCCAGTTCAAGATTTCAATACCCATATAAAAGAAGTTCCACAAAATAAAGAAAACAAAGGATAGGAAATCAATAACTAAACAATTTGAATACATTTTGACCAACAGAAAGGGCCCATCAAGGTCCATGAAACTTTGAGAAAAAAGGAAAGTCTCTCCAAGGGCTTCTGGAATTACAAAAGAAACAAAACAGAAAGTAGAGTGGCATCAGATTTCTTACCAGCAGAGAAGACAGAAGGCACAAATGCTTTCAGATGTTTGAAGGGATTTTTCAACCAATCAAATAAACAACCCCCCACGCAAACAAAATATGAATCAAGTATGAGAACAAAGGTGCAAAGGCAAATCTCAGCCTCCTAGTGTTTTCCTTGTACCTCTCACATACTTTGTCAGGAAGCCCTTGGAGGCTGCATTCCTCCAAAATGAAGAATGAGGGGCTGGAGGGATGGCTCAGTGGTTAAGAACTTGCTGCTCTCCTGAATGATCCAGGTTCAGTTCCTAGCATCCACATGGCAGCTCACAACTGCCTGCACACATGTGGTGCACATACATATACTCAGGCACACATACATACACATTAACTAAATAAAATTTTAAAAGGAGAGTGAACTGAAAATAAGTTAAATGAGATGGAGGAAACTGGAGACTTAGCACAAAAGGGAAGCAGAGAGATCTCCAAGAGAGCAGTAAAGGGAGGCCAGAGCCTAACTAACTGCCTTCCAGGCATGAAAAAGCAACCAGTCCAGATTGGAACAATGTGACTCAAGGGCCAGGAATGCTGAAGGTTGTCTTCATGCTTTCTGCCTTCTACCATCTTAAATAAATATGAAAATACATAACTAAAAACGGAAAAGCTTTGGAAAATGCTGCACGATTGGCTGAAGTCCCCAGGCTGAAAGAGACATTCTTAAAGCCGTAGCCTATGTTGACGATGCTCAGAAGCTCACTTTGCACCACAGTATTGGTTTCCATATTGGTACTAAATGGTGGGCTTGCTAGGCTCTGGGGAAGAAAGCAGAGGATTAGAACAGGGGTAAAGGGAAAAAGCCAATTCCCTCTCATTCTTTCCTGCCCCCAAAGAGCCCCACTGGGGTTCCCCTCAAAGACAAGTTCTTCCCTAAGAGGAATCACATATCTGCTCAAACTTAACTTGGGATAAGTTGGGTTCTGGGTCTCTTTTGACATGGGATTATGTGATTGAACCCTAGACAAACCATATCGTCACTTCTTTTTAGTAAGCAGTGCCCAGAAGTTGACAATCAAGCCTGGACCCCTTGGACCTCCCAGACACTGGGCCTGGTCTGGTGGGATTTGTGCTTCTGAAGAGTCTAGGTAATGCACATGAGAAAATCGGGCAAGGACAGTTCTTTTACTTTTTGTTCCAAACCAAGACCGAAGGCATGTGAGAAGACACAACGTTCCATGGGTAGTCAGGTGGTTCTCCTTAGGTCGGGGAGTTGCATTAGAGAAAGCTATAACTGTCCCTCTGGAGCCCACTGGGTTGCTGCCCTGCTCCACGGAGGTCCTCCCTCTAGGCAGGGTGGAATGGAATCCATCCGCCAATGTAGAGATGTGGATGAGAGTCACACCCCTGAGTCCTCTTAACTGCTTTCTAGAATCCAAATGCATTTTTGTTATCTCTCCTATTTTCAACCCATGAGTTTTTGTCTTCAGTGTATTCTAGTCAGGTTTTGGGAGGGAATGGAATCAGGGGACTTGTTCAAGCCATCACCTTCATTCAGCTAGCCTTTGAACACTGTAGTTGCCATCTGTGGTGTGCCTCCCTTACACATTTTCCCTCACTTCATGATGAGCTTAGCCTCCCTTGCCGGATGCCCCTCCTTTTCTGACTCTGAACTTTGAAGAACCTCAGAACTGACTTCAGAACTCCTCATCATTCTCTGGTGCACATCTCGGTTCAATTCAGAACACCACCAATGTGTTGTTTCTCAGTTCTATGTTTCCAGCCTGGCCTTCCTTGTGAATTGCACTGCCTGCTCAGTCTTCCCTAGATGTCCACTAAGCACCAATGCTCTTCTTCCCATCCATTCCCTCAGAAAATCCTGACACCATATCCCACATCTGGCCACTTGCTCTCTCCTCTCCTCTCTCCTCTTTTTCCTTCTGTCTATCCTCACCTTCCCTCTCTTCCTCTTCCTCTTCCCCCTTTACTACTCCCCCCCATTCCTCCTGTCTACACACACACACACACACACACACACACACACACACACACACACACTTCCAGTTCCATCCCAACACATCAGAATCTATTCTTCTTTTTTCCTTTCTGTATCTTCCCCCGTAAACACCTGACTCCTGGTATCATTGAAGTGTTGCAACTAAAAGGGGATCTTAGACTCTGAGGCTCCCATGTTGCCGGAAAAGTAATAAAAGAATGAAGGGAGTACCTAGCCCAAGGTGACACTGTGAACTTTGTACAGAGTTTCTATGCTTGAAAAGTCTATAATAACGTGCCCAGTATTCGATGAACATTAATGAGGATATTATAATTCACTTTAAATACTGCTTTTGCATAATTTCATTGGGGAAATATCTTTGGAGACTAACATGATAACCTCATTCTAATAATTCATTGAAACCACATGGTCATCTCAATAGATGCAGAGAAGGCCTTTGACAAAATTCAACATGCATTTATGTTCAAAGTCCTAGGGAATTGGACTGGAAGGAACATATCTCAACATAATTAAAGCCACATATAACAAACCCACAGGCAACATCATTCTAAAAGGAGAAAAACTGGAAGCATTCCCATTGAAATCAGGAACCAGACAAGGC
>NW_008335287.1:1467911-1468535 GCF_000622305.1 Nannospalax galili
CAGTAAAGTGGCAGGTTACAAAATTAACCTACAAAAGTCTGTAGCCTTTCTATATACCAATAATAATCAATCAGAGAAAGAGCACATGGAAACACTCCCATTCACAATAGCTGCAACATTATCTCGGAATAAACCTGACCAAAGATATTAAAGAGCTCTACAATGAAAATTTTAAATCTTTAAAGAAAGAGATTGAGGAAGACATCAGAAGATGGAAGGACCTCCCATGCTCATGGATTGGAAGAATTAATATTGTGAAAATGACCATCCTACCAAAAGCCATTTATACATTCAATGCAATGCCAATCAAAATACCCATGACATTTTTCACAGCATTGGAAAAAAAAACATCCTAAGATTCATATGGAAGCACAAGAGACCTCGATAGCCAAAGCAACCCTGAGCACGAAGAGCAATACCAGAGGGAATTACTATATCATATTTTAAGCTGTATTACAGAGCTATAGTCATAAAAACAACATGGTACTGGCACAAAAATAGACCCATAGATCAATGGAACAAAATTGAAGACCTAAATACGAGTAAATGCAATTTCAGCCACCTGATATTTGATAAAGGGGCCAAGAATATTCACTGGAGGAAAGACAACATGTTCAGCAAATG
>NW_008335287.1:1468594-1469507 GCF_000622305.1 Nannospalax galili
AAAAATCAGTTCCAATTACATTGGATCAAAGACCTCAATGTAAAGCCTGAAACTCTGAAACTGTCAGAAGAAAACATTGGCAAAACTTACAAGATATAGGTATAGGAAAGGATTTTCTAAACCGGACATCAATTGCTTAGGACACAATTGCAAGAATTAACAAATGGGACCTCATTAAACTAAAAAACTTCTGTACATCAAAGGAGACAACCAGGGAAACGAACAGAAAACCCAGAGAATGGAAGAAAATCTTCACCAGCGACACATCTGACAGAGGTTTAATATCCAGAATATATAATGAACTCAGAAAAGAGAGAATCAAGATAAGAAGCAACTCAATTAAAAGATGGGCGAAGGAGCTGAACAGAGTTCTCAAAAGAAGAAGTAAAGATGGCTATGAAGCGTCTTAAAAGATGTTCAACATCACTAATAATTAGGGAAATGCAAACTAAAACCACTTTAAATTCATCTTACCCTTGTCAGAATGGCTAAGATCAAGAGAACAAATGATACCAGATGTTGGAGAGGATGTGGGGAAAGGGGAACACTCATCCACTGCTGGTGGGGCTGCAAACTGGTTCAACCCCTATGGAAAGCAGTGTGGAGAACTCTTAAAAAACTACAAATGAACCTTCCATTTGACCCAGTTATACCACTCCTTGGCATATACCCAAAGAACTCATCCTATTGCAGAGACACTTGTACATCCATGTTTGTTGCTGCTCTTTTCACAATAGCTAAGAGATGGAAGCAACCTAGGTGTCCCTCAATTGACAAGTGGATAATGAAAATGTGGTTCATTTATATAATGGAGTTCTATTCAGCAGTAAAGAAAGATGAAATAATTAAACTTGCAGGTAATGGATGGATTTTGAAACTGTTATACTAAGTGAAGTAATACAGACTCAGAAAA
>NW_008335287.1:1470650-1471337 GCF_000622305.1 Nannospalax galili
GTGACCATCCTAAAACAAAGACCTCTAGATAGGCTGACTGGATTCACCAGAAGGGCAAGTAGTAGGGAATGGCTAGGGATGCCGACAACACAGCAGACAGTAGCAGGGATATCAGAGTATAAGGGCTCTAGTTGGGGGGAGGGAGGCTATGGGAGGGTGCCATCTGGGAAGTGGGTGTAGAGTTGAATAAGAGGGTTTGGGATGTTTTGTGTGATACACACACACACAAATCAACAAATTTTTAAAAATGTATTATATTTGAAGAGGAAGCATGGAAATTTAGATGATGTTAATTGGTAGAGGTGATAAACATTACCACTGAAATCTACCCGATGACTTCATAGACATAAACAGGCGCCAAGGATCCAAGTGCACCCAATTATGACTAGTAATAATCAGATGCATACAGATTAGATATGCATGTGCCAACATCTCAGCATTAGTAACAATCAGATGCATACAGATTAGATATGCATGCGCCAACATCTCAGTGTTAGTAGAAAAAATGAGTCTTTCTGCAAGGAACAATATATTCTAAAATGAAATGGAGATCTTTTATAATGTTAAAAGCTCATCCAATTTTATGTCTTACAGGGCTTATACTGAGTTCAATAATATATAACTATACTAATTCAACTGTGAACCTAGATACTTCAACCCACTTGTGAAAGAGATGTACTGTTGCTC
>NW_008335287.1:1471364-1477094 GCF_000622305.1 Nannospalax galili
AAATCTACCTGATGACTTTATATCCATGCTCAGATGCCAAGGAGCTCAGAAAGTAACCGACTGTGATTGTTGATGATCAGATATATAGAGGTTAGAAATGTATGTGCAAACGTCTCAATGTTAATTGTATTAAAAATGAATTTTTCTGTATGAAACTGTGTATTTTAATAAGGAAATGGAATCTTTTTTAAAGGTTAAAACCTCATTTAATTTTAATTTATGTCTTATAGGGTTTATACTGAGTACAATATTGTATAACTGTATTAATTCAACTGTAAACCTAAAAATTTACAGGCAATTGTGAAAGAGAAGCATCTTAGCTCCTCTGGAAATTGTTGAATATGTCAATGCTATTGTAATAGAATGCTTCTCCTAATTGTGTGGTTATTAAATGAATAATTAAAAAAATAATTTGTTGAATAACCACACAAAAGATGGAGGCTGGGGAGCCTGAAATACCACCTTTTTTCTAACCTTCTAGCCGGACAGTAAGTTTTCTAGTGTTTGTGCCTATACACTATGAGTAGAAGGAAGGAGAAAGCTACTTCAAGCCTGGGGACATAGTCCTGATCCAAAAATGTCCTGGCTCTTCTTCCTGTAGGTGACCTCTCCATTTCCTCCACTTGTCCCCTTCTGTTCAAGCATCCTCTGATTTACTGGAAAGGATTTCCTGCACATCTGGTTTGTGACAACAGTGGCCTGATGGCCTCTCTTGGAGAGTAGAAGTGACTTTGTGTGGTCATCTTTTACACACAGTTACATGTGTTTCCTCCCAGGCCTACTTATTAGTTTTGCTGAGGTCTACAACAACATCATTTAATGTTTGATTCATAAAACACTAAGTTCAGCTGGTGGCGGGGGTGTTCTCTGACAATAAGCACACTCTCTCTAGAGTCAATCACTGCCCCATACTTTAAAAAGATGCTCTCAGATGAGATGCTATTTTCCAAATTACCCAAAGCACCTGCTGGGGCTTCTGGCTGTCATGATTAAATTAGCAGCAAGTCAGGGGGAAAGGGGCAGGAAAAGCAGCAGAGCTAGATGTTGTGATGGAGGAAAGGGCAGAAAGATGTGAAGGTAATATAGCTGGTGAGGAGAGAGGAGCAGTTTGGGGACAGGATCAAGATGCTTCTCTGGGTTTATAATTTATACTTTGTCATATAGTATGAGATATAAACCTCTTCCATGTTTCCCCTCCCCCCAAAGAAAACAAAGGAACTCAGGAATCTAGAAACACTGTTTGTACAAAGAAGATGAGTCTTGCTTCAGGACCATCTGTTCTGAGCAATATGAACAAAGAAAGTGTCTTTTGAGCTATATAATAACTAGCTTTACAGCAGCAAAAATCTCTGTGTGGAACTGGGGCTTGGCAGAGTTAAAGTTTCTAGGTAGAATCCCAGTAGTGTTAAATGTTTACGCAGGTGGTCACAAATGCTTGTTGAAATCCCTGTGTGTTTTCGTGGTCCTCCCTTGTAAAAACTGGTGTTTGTGCTTTTGCTAATCTACAATTCAGTATTGTGCTGGTCACACATTCTTAACACTTTGGACTTGTATGATAACTGAGTGTGGAGGGAGATGACTTTATGTGTCTCCTGGGATTTCTTGATATTGAAGTCTGTCTTGATTTGCTTTTGTTACTTGAGTTGAATCCCATGGCTACACTGAAGAATGTGTTTGTGCTGTTTCTTTGTCTTATTAGGGTACCAGAACATCTCGTGAAGAGCATAACTTGGCAGACACTGCAAGCTGTAAATTTCTGCCATAAACACAATGTAAGTCTCATGCTCTTTGAAAAATAGACTGCTTTCCTCAGGCTGAGGTTGAGGCTTATTCATTTATATCATATCCTTGTGGGTATAATTTTTTACCCAAACCTTCTTAAGCCTGTTTGGGATAAGAGGCTAAAAGTGCCAGCTTCATTATTCCCTTGTACTCAGATCTTATAAAACATGCCTTTTAAAAATGAGTTTAAGAAACCTACATATATTTTTAACCTTGTAAAACGTGAGGCAGAATTCCATTTACTTGGAGTATATATAAGGACTGGTTCCCCCAAAGACTTTAAAATTGGGAGAGGTAGCACCAGAGGCTTCCTGCCTGTTCAGCTGGAGTATGCCAGTGGCAGTGGGTGGAGGCCCATGCCCAACTTGTGCTGGTGTCTGCTTTGGGGAGATAAGAGTACCAAGTCTGGGTTAAGGTAGGCCCCTTGCTCTCCTGGCCACAGCTGGACTGGAGGGAGGCACAGTGGGTGACTGTCCAGGTGATATAACTTGACAGATACTAGAAAACCTGCTGCCCACCCCCCCAATACAGTGCTGCTTACTTCCTGTATTTCCTGGGCTGGAGCATAGCTCTGTGGTAGAGTACTTGCCCAGAATGAATGAGGCTTTGATCCCCAGCACTGCAATCAATCAACCAACCAATATAGCAAAAAGAAAAAAAAAAATCAGATTCCAAGCACCAAAACCAAACAACCCAGATCATAGTGTTGGGGTTTCATTCTGGCCACAAGCACAATTTGACTGCAGCCATCTGTCATCCCAACTGCCAGGGTCGGTTGAGCCTGTGAGGTTAAATTCCCTCTGTGTCCGTTCCAAGTAAGCTTTTCTGAAGCTGCATTTCCAGACAAAAATATGAGAACAGCACTTCTCTCCTGGACCTTCATTAGCTGAAGACTAGAATGCTTGTTGGGGCTGGAGTGTAGCTCAGTGGTAGAACTGCTGCCCACCATGCATGAGGACTTGGGTATGACCCCCAACCCTGAAAAAAAGGTACCATTATACAGCAAGGAGAGTGGACACGTTGTATTACTAGTCACTGTGAGTAATGGTGTGATGGTTAGCACTGACAGAGGTTTCAGCATGAAGGTGGGGGTTGGAGAGGGAGGGAGGGGAAGGAGAGAGAGAGAGAGAGAGAGAGAGAGAGAGAGAGAGAGAAAACATGTGCCCTAGTAATATAATGCATACTACAGTTCCCTAGAGAGCCAGAAATGTTCTGCTGGACTCCATGCTGATGGGGAAGGGTACAGAAACTTGTAAAGAATTCCCAAACTGCGTAGGAGCACATTCTTACTTCCAAGTCCTTCTGCCTATATGTCATCATGAGATTCGTGGATGGACCCATTTATAGCAATACGTGAAATGACTGGTGAAACATTTGAGACTCCAGAGCCATTAATTATTGAGAATCAGATAGACTGTAATAACAATTCAAAAATGCCTCCCTCAATTTTTTCCAGAATAAAAACTGCTGGTGGGAAAACATTGATGCTGATCTCTCACCCTAAAGATTCTTTGGAGAAGGATCAGGCTGGGCCCAAAAAGAACTTCTGTCCTCTTTCCAGACTCTAGAAAGTCAAGGATAACCCCAGGGTTTCAGGCTCCAGGCCAACACAGTCTCTTGGGTTGTAGAAAGATCCAACATTCCCAGCAAAAAGGAAAACCCTTGGGAGAAGGACAGATCACTAGGAGCCCTGAGCAGGGTTTAAAAACTCTAAAAAATTTAAATGGGATTGTTAATTAAGTTGTTGATTTGGGTTCTATGTTTTGTTTTGTTTGCCAAGAAAATTGTCATTTAATAAGAAAGTCACGTAAAAGTCTCAAGCATTCCTCTCTGTAACTTCACCCAGTTCAAGAATGCAATCTGGAAACCAGGTGATCAGAGTCTAAATGACAAGCAGGAGCCTCATCCTGAGGGGAGAAGGCAGTGCTAAGAGCCCTGATGTGCTGTGGGACAGAGCTGACATCTAGCGCTCCCCAGAGGGTGAGGCTCTGCCTGCTCTTGTTTATCTTGTCAGAACAAATGTCAGAACTGGAATGGAGATCTCCTGGCAAGATCTAGTTCCCGCCTTCTCTTCCCAGCTTATCTCAGCAGGCCCAGGGCTTGTCCTGTTTACCAGCAGATGGTGTTCTCAGCTTAGCAGCTTAGCTGGGAACTCTGCATATGCACCAGGTCCCTGCAACAGAAGCACAGGCCTCTCTCAGAGCCTTTCAGTATTTTCCTTTCCAAAACAGTTGTCAGATTAAGTACAAGACTCCCAGTTCAATATGAAGTTCCAATAACCAGCATAATTTCCCAATATAGGTGTGTTCCAAAGACCGTATGAAATATACTTAAATTATTTGCTGGGGCTGGAAGTGTGGTAGAGCGGACACAAAAGGCCCTGAGTTTGATCCCCAGCACTGAAAATAAATTGTCAATTGTCTGAAATTCAAATGTGTCTAGAACTCTCAGGTATTTTTATTGGCTGAGTCTTGTTCCTCTACTTTCATTTTTCATTACACTTCTTGGTCTTTTGGGGTCCTTCAGGAATTTGGGGGTGATTCTGTCTATAGATATGGAACTAATTTTATTTTTAGGCTGCTGTTTTATTATCCAACAGGCCAAAGAGATATTAAAGTGATTTATCCAGTATTTGATAAATATAGCTGTGCCTTCATGTCTTTGCTTTGATTTTTCAACTAGTGCATACATAGAGATGTGAAACCGGAAAATATCCTCATCACAAAACATTCCGTCATTAAGCTTTGTGACTTTGGATTTGCTCGTCTTTTGAGTAAGTACTGAATTTCCTACAGTATAAAAGAAACATTCTTGCTGTGATAATGGGTCTAGCCGCTTTAGAAAGCTGGTTCTTGTATTCTATTCAGGGCATAACCTTGCTATAAATTATAGTCCTTGACTTGCAGAATTCTGTAATGGAATTATAATTTGAAAAATGTATAAACTACACAGTGGTTTAGATATGTATGCTGTATATAAACTGTGCCACAGTAAAGTGGTTATAAAAAAGCATGCTAGGAAGGAAAAAAAAAAAAAGCATGCTAGGGCCAGAAAAAAATTTCTCAGTGGGTAAAGGCATTTGCCACCAAGCCTGAAGACTTGAGTTAGATCCCCAGGACCCAAATGCTGGAAAGAGAGAACAGACTCCTGTAAGTTGTCCTCTGACCTCCACATGTACACTGCAGCATTCACACATGTAAGCATGTACACATACGCACACATTAAATAAATAAATGTAATACAATTTTTTAAAAAGAAAAACATGCTGCTCACCTCCCTCTGCTTTCCTTGGCCTGCACAACTCAGGCCTCTCTCAGGGGTAAGTCGATCGCACCCTCTGGGCCTGACGCCCCCAACCTCATTCACCCTACCACCTCCCCCACCCATCTCTCTTCCTAGCCTGGGACTGTCCCAGTCCTTGTCTTGGTGCCCCATGCACCTGGGGAACCACCACTGCTTCCTGATCCTTTGCATCCAGACCAACCCAGTTCCTTCTGGGGTCCCCAGGAGCCCCCTGGGCCTGGCCCCACCCTCACCTCCCTCTGCTTCCCTGGGCTGCACAACCCACCAAGTCTCTTTCCTGGACTCCAGGGATGACCTTTGCTCTTCCTGAACCTTTGCATCCAGACCAACTCAGTTCCTCAGTACAATCCCCAGGAGCCCTTGGGGCCTCTTCCCACCCCCATCTTCCTTTGCATCTCTGGGTGGCATGGTCACTAGCTGCCCCCTAGAGCAGCATCTTTCCTGGGCCCAGCTCCCAGGCCAGTCCAACTCCCAAATTCCTGAGGCCAAAATCTTTCCTGGAGGAATCCAGACCTTAGGAAAAAGGCTGAAAGTATCTGATGCTCATCTGACTTGGGACTCTGTGGGAACCCCAAAAGACAAAAGCAATCTGGCCACTCCAACATAAAATCAAAAGAGACACCTGGAAGCTTAGAGGAACCAGCT
>NW_008335287.1:1477429-1477848 GCF_000622305.1 Nannospalax galili
AATGGAAAACAGAGTATCAAGACTGGAAGATAAAGTGGATGAACTAGCCCACTCAAGCAAAGATTATCAAAAATTTAAGAAATCACAAGAATGGAATATGCAGGAATTGTGTGACGCAATAAAAAGACCAAACTTACGAATCACAGGAATACAGGAAGGAGAAGAATCCCAAGATAATGGCATGGACCAGATCTTCAACAAAATTGTGAAAGACAATTTCCCAAAATTAAAGAAAGACATGCCCATACAAATACAAGAAGCATATAGAACACCAAATAGACAGGACCAGAAAGGAAACTCTCCACGGCACATCATAGTAAAAACAGTAAACGTACAAAACAGACAATACTGAAAGCTGCAAAAGAGAAACAAGTCACATATAAAGGAAAACCCATTAGGATTACAGCTGACTTTTCAAT
>NW_008335287.1:1478514-1478899 GCF_000622305.1 Nannospalax galili
AGCGGTTCTTAGAGGGAAGTTTATAGCTCTAAGTGCCTACATCAAAAAATCGGAAAGAACACAAATAAATGACTTAACACTGCAACTCAACACACTTGAAAAGCAACAGCAAACAAAACCCAAACCCTACAGACAAGAAGAAATAACAAAAGTTAGGGCAGAAATCAATGAAATTGAATCAAAGAAAACAATAGAAAGAATCATCAAATCCAAGACCTGGTTCCTTGAAAAGATAAACAAGATTGACAGACCGCTAGCCCAGTTAACCAAAAGAAAGAAAGAGCACCTCCAAATCAACAAAATCAGAGATGAAAAGGAAAACATCACAACAGACACCCAAAAGATACAGACCATTATAAGGGAATATTTAAAAAACCTAAATGAT
>NW_008335287.1:1479082-1479728 GCF_000622305.1 Nannospalax galili
CAGACATTTAAAGAAGATCTATATCCAATACTACTTAATTTGTTCAAAAAGACAGAAATGGAGGGAGAATTTCCAAATTCCTTCTTTGGAGCCAGCATCACTCTAATACCCAAACTAGGTAAAGATACAACCAAAAAAGAAACCTATAGACCCATATCCTTAATGAA
This sequence comes from Nannospalax galili, assembly GCF_000622305.1. Lineage (NCBI taxonomy): Eukaryota > Metazoa > Chordata > Mammalia > Rodentia > Spalacidae > Nannospalax > Nannospalax galili. The sequence continues at coordinate 1,479,250 of NW_008335287.1, forward strand.
CATAGATGCAAAAATTCTCAACAAGATACTTGCAAACCGCATACAGATACACATAAAAAAGATCATCCACCATGATCAAATCGGCTTTATCCCAGAGATGCATTGATTGTTCAATATACGTAAATCAATAAACATCATAAATCATTTAAATGGGCACAAAGACAAGAACCACATGGTCATCTCCATAGATGCAGAGAAGGCCTTTGACAAAATTCAACAAGCATTCATGTTCAAAGTTCTAGAGGTAATTGGACTGGAGGGAACATACCTCAACATCATTAAAGCCATATATAAGAAACCCACAGCCAACATCATTCTAAATGGAGAAAAACTGGAAGCATTCCCATCGAAATCAGACAAGGCTGCCCACTATCTCCACTTCTCTTTAACATAGTGCTTGAAACTCTTGCAAGAGCAATAAGACAGGAGCAGGAAATTAAAGGAGTAATAATTGGAAAAGAAGAGATCAAATTATCCCT
>NW_008335287.1:1481642-1496581 GCF_000622305.1 Nannospalax galili
AGAAAATGTAGTACGTTTACACAATGGAGTTCTACTGAGCAGTAAAGAAAGAAGAAATTCATAGGTAAAAGTGCATCTAGAAACTGTTATACTAAGTGAAGTAATACAGACTCAGAAAAACAAAAGACATATGTTCTCCTTCATTTCTGGAACCTAGCACCAAATCCTTATAAGTGAGTACATATCCAGACATAAGTACAGTCACCAGGATAATGGAAAGGAAACAGGAAGGTAAAGGAAAAGAAAGTCCCTGAAAGAGAAGAACAGTAGGAAACAGGCCTTAATAAGGGAGATATGGATAAAAATTGGGTTAGTTTAAGGGAGGGAAGGGTATACAAGGAACCTAGGGGATAAAGGGAAAGAAGGAGCTCAAGAGACGTAGGATAGTAGGAGAAGGGTATTATTAAGGGAGAGAGGGGGAAATGGGGGCACCTTAATTGAGGAAACCATGATGGAGGGGTGAGACAATGCAAGAGATAAATAATGTCTAGCTAGTTTGGAAAACCAGAGGCAACCATATTACTCCTACAACCTACTGACAAATTATACATAGCAGATCAAGAAATATATGTCTAAGTAAGGTTTATCTGAGAACAATTGCTCTTTGCCCAAGATTTATCTGCATGGCACACAGTAATTAAAAGTACAAAACTGGTGGAACTAACCTTCCTGGATTTTTAACAGACATACTTTGAGGCCTACACTAATTTGGTTAGAGGGACATAAAGGACAGTTTTTGCTCCTTGCCCTCCTAGGTCAACTAGTTCCAGATCAGAGGGACATACAGGACACTTTTTGCTCATAGCCCTCCTAGGCCGACTATTTCCAGGGGACTATGAGCTTCTCTCTAAATGTCCTCTAATGGTGATGGATTATCTGTCCTCTTGATCAAGGAGGCTTAGGAGACCTCACCAGATGGACTTGAACCAGTGTCCAGTCTACAAAGAGGATGGTCAACACAGAGTAATCATTTCCTCCATGCTTCCAAGTGAAGCCAGCCATGGTCGAGTAGTACCTTTGACTTATCTTCATATAGGTGGAACTGGTAGAAGAAAGGATCCAGAGGCTCCTCCCAAGCCCATGTGACCCCTAAGGAACAGATCTTCTAACGACCTTAAGAGTAAAAATAAATTTGTTTATCTGGGCCAACTGTATGGACTTAAACACCCAAAAGGAAAGTATAACCAAAGATTAAAGGGGCCAATATAATTTTTTAAGAGACCACATGTATAGCTAAATGCTACATAACAAGCAATAATGTCAGATAGGAGAGACCTTCTTTGGAGTTGTTGGCCAGGGTGGCCAAAAGGACTCCCAGATAGTAACCCAGCATAGAACTGGGAAAATGAACAGCAGACCCCAATCTTACCTAAAGGAATATTGACAACTGATTGCTGCTAGATGAGGAACAGCTGACCTTCCTAAAACAAAGACCTCTAGATAGGCTGGCTAGATACACCAGATGGACAAATAGTGGGGAATGGTTGGGGGTGCTGACAACACAGCAGACAGTAGCAGGGATATCAGAGTATAAGGGCTCTACTGGCGGGAGGGAGGCTATGGGAGGGTGCCATCTTGGAAGTGGGTGTATAGTTGAATAAGATGGTTTGGGATGTTCTGTGTGATATAAAAAAATTTTTTTTAATCTTTTTTAAAAAGGTGAAAAAAAACCTCATTCAATTTTATGTTTTACAGGGATTATACTGAGTTAAGTATTGTATAACTGTATTAATTCAACTGTGAACCTAGAAACTTACAGCCACTTGTGAAAGAGATGTACTCTTGCTCTGGAGTGTGTTACTGAATATGTTAAAGCTGTAATGAAATGCTTCGTCTAATCATGTAGTTATTAAAAATTTTAAAAACACATGGTAATCTCTTCATTTCTACCTTCTTTATCCCCCGCCCCCAAAACAGTACTTTCTAGAAATACTATTACACAAGGATGTTTTTCAACCTTGGCTGCAGATTAACATCTGGGTAACTTTAAAAACTATACTGATAGCCTTAGGCCCTAAGAATTCTTATTAATTGGACTGGTGCATGGTCCAAGTATCACTGATTTTAAAAATACTATAGACAAGTGATTTTAATGTGCAACTAACATTGAGAACAGTGAGTTTGAAAAGCCTCACCCTTGACTTCTTAGGTGTTGCCTTCCCAGTTTTAGTTGGACTTCCATCATTGTGTTTTCCATGTTCATCACTGACCAGCCGGACCAGGTGACTACTACACAGACTATGTGGCCACCAGGTGGTACCGCTCCCCTGAGCTTCTGGTGGGGGACACACAGTATGGCCCCCCAGTCGACGTTTGGGCAATCGGCTGTGTTTTTGCTGAGCTGCTGTCAGGAGTGCCTCTGTGGCCAGGAAAATCAGATGTAGATCAGCTCTATTTGATTAGGAAAACCTTGGGTAAGTGGTATTCTTGTCACGACTTTTGGGCTTTAGGGGAACTGACTAGTTTTATCCATGTTGGTGCATGGCACAGCCATGTTCTTAGCTCATCTGAGGCCATTAGGAAAGGGGAACTTTGAGACCTCACTGAAATGGCTCTATTAAAAGTGCCTGTGGTCTGTTTAAATAAAATTATTGAGTCTTTACTAATTGTCCAGAAGACATAGATTTATCTCTTGAACATAAAGATCCAGTTTGGATCCAGTAAACTTCTAAAAAAAATTATCAAGGCAATACAGAGACATTGTTGAAGGACTTAACTGTTAACTGTTCACAGATTGCTTTCATGGTTGATTTCATTTATAGGCTGAGTATATCTCATCCAAAATGCTTGAGACTCGACATGTTTAGAATTTTGGATATTTGCATGAGATATCTTAGGGAATTTTTAGACCCAAGTATAAACTCAAAATTCATGTTTCATGTAAAATGTATTCACATATTCTGAAGGTAGTTTTATACAATAGTTTTAACATGCCTGTGTTTGACCGTGAACCATCATATGAGGTCAAGTGTGGAATTTTCTATTTGTGGTATCATGTTGGGGCTGAGTTTCAGGCATTTTTTAAATTAGGGATGCCAAGTCTGATTATGATGTAGAAATTCATTTAGATGCCCTTGACTCCAGCCTGCCTGACTAGTTTGGATTATTCAGGCTCTATAGTACAGGAAGATTCTCAACCTTCTAAGCATCAGAAATTAAGGCTGCTGCTTCTAATGTCACTCTTCTGGTCTTGCTTTCTCATCCCAAATGCCCTTTCCTTCTTCTCTGTCACTGGGGAGAATCATAAGGATAGAGGAGGAAAAGAGGGAAGGCAAGGGACAAATGAAGAGATCCATAGGCGAGGGATGTCCTTTTCAAAAGCCAGGGAGTTCAGATACTACTCTTCTAAGCAGCCCAATTCAAAGCAGAATTTCCTTCCTTCATAAACTCTTGCAGAACCAGCAGTCACTATGTAGTTTTACCTTCCCAAGGGTACTGTAAGCTGTCTGAAGGTGACATTGTGCATCATGTTTCTGTTTATCCTCCAACGTCTTGTACATTGTAGTCACCTTGTAGCCTAATAGCTAGGGTCGCTCAACCCTCCTTGGCTCTGTTTCCCCTAGTGACTTTAGGACATGCTCCTAGGACTTCAGACAATCCCCTATGGAAGAGGCTGTTGGGGCATAGGGAATTGTGTTCATGATGAAGCTTACTGGGATGTGAGGAGGCATAGAGGGTGTATGTGTGTATATGTGTGTGCTTTATGTATACATAATTAAAATTTAAAGCTAGCACACAAATAGGTTTAATTACAACATTTTCATACATATGAGTAATTATACGAGGGGCTATATTTTTGCCTAACTGTCCAAAATAGAGAAAGTTTCTGGATTTGACTGTGCAGGTGTGCAGGCGCCCAGATTTTTTTGCTACCAACTCTGCCCTCAAAAGTGCCTGGCTTACCCCAGGGAGCACCTCCTATTTTTTGAACAAAGGTCTTTTCTATGGTACTCATCCTAGGCTTTACATGAAGGCTTTTACTTTTAGCTCATTTGGCTGTGATGGCTACAGAATGAGCTTGTTTAATGGGGATGTAGAAAAGTTCTTTTTGTTTCAACTCTTCAAACTTTATGTGGTTCTAAACAGTTGATGAGATACTATTTCCAATAGATCAGTGAAACAAGAAAATGGTTCCATTTGGAAACGTTATCACTTCAGATAGAAAATCTTCCATTGGCTTGATTTGGTTGAGATTCCGCAAATGCACTGCAAACCCTCCAGGGCAAAATTCTTGCAACCTCCAGATTCTGATGCTTAACACCTGTGCTTGATTGCTTGCCTGTGTCTCCTGACTGGAAAAGAAAACTGCAGCTTGAGCAGGCCTAGGCTAGATCTACACTGCTTCCTCAGAGGGAAACCACAGCTGTGTTTCCTGAGCAATCGCACTTACCTCTCTCTTTTGTCCAAAGGGGATCTCATTCCCAGGCACCAGCAAGTATTTAGCATGAATCAATACTTCAGTGGAGTGAAAATTCCAGACCCTGAAGATGTGGTGAGTAACTCATTTTGGAGAAAGCTCTTTAGATCAGTCTAGCTAGGTTTTGGTAGTTACTCTCTTACGTGGGCTCCATGGCTCACCCTACACTGAAAAGAAAATTCAGAGCAAGTTAGGGAGCAAGGCTTTGGCCTGCCTGGTTGTACTGGTCCTTTATCACTGTCATCAGTTGAACACAGGTTGCTCAGAGCCAATCAGCTTTTAAGCAAACCTAAACTTGGACTCATCCAGTAAAAGCAGGCTTCTTTTCCCCAGCATTGTCCAAATTCCCTACTCTATTGCACACACACTTCCACAGGGCAAAGCCATAATAATACTATTTGGTCAGCCTCATTCTGTTGCCTGTCATTTACAGCTAATATGGGGAAACACTCCTTTTTAAAAGACTGGAAATTTTAAATGTTCAAATCCTCAACCCACTTTGAATAAATTATTCCAAAAAAACAAATAGACAAGGGTATAAAGATGTGGTATTCTGGGGATAGAGAGATGACTCAGAGGTTAAGAGCACTGGCTGCTCTTGCAGAGGATCTGGGTTCAATTCCCAGCACCCATATGGCAGCTAACAATCATCCGTAACTCCAATTCCAGGGCATCCGACGCTCTCTTCTGTCCTCTGACACAGGTGCACTTACACACATGCAGGCAATACACTCACACATAGAATAAAAATAAATGAATAAATTTTTTAAAAAGATGTGGCATTTAGAAGAGATCACTCCCTTAAGTATTCCTTCAGTTGGGGATTAGGTTCTAGTACATCTATACGTTAGGTATCATGTGGAGAGGAAATATAATTAGATTTGTATTTACTCATCTGAAAACATAGGTAATAAAAAAGCATGATTTCATATAATTCTAATAAAATACAGACTATATATACATATTATAAAAAAATATGGAAACCTCTGGGAAACCATGAAAAATTTTATTTATTTATTTTTTTTAAGATAAGGTCTCATGCTATGGCCTGGGCTGGCTTTGAATTTTTGATTCTTCAACCTCATGATCCTGAGTGCTTTCATAGGCTTATGCCACACTTAGACCATGTAAACTTTTTGTTGAGTAAATGGCTACAAGGATATCTTTCTCCTTTTTTTCTTTTTTCTTTTAGATAGGGTCTCATGTAGTCCAGGCTGGCCTTGAACTCCTGAGCCTCCTGCCTCTACTTCCCAAGTGATATCTAGCACTGCAAAGAAAAAATAACAAAATAAAATTTCAGAGCATAGTAACTGCTTGTGAGATCCAGAGTTTCTACTGCCTGAGAAAGGTGCTTTCAAATAAAAACACCCCAGTTTCCACATGAAAGTTACACTTGCAGCTGCTTTCTGTCTTGTCCTTTGCCTCTTTGGCCTGTCCCACTGCTGGGCTTCCGCTTCCCCACAGCCTGAAGCACCAGCATTAGGAAAAGTGGGTCATCCTGGGACAGAGAGGCAAAAATAGCACCTGGCATATGGGAGGCAACCCAGCTGACTGCCTTGTGACCTGGACATTCCCAGTTCTGTACCAAATATCCCTTAGCAATTTCCTGTTTGATTGCCTACTGATGAAGCTTCAGAAAAAGCCACAGCTCCATAAATGTGAAGAGCTTCCCTTAGTTTCTCAGAAGTTGTCCTGCAAGAGATTTCCTGTTGACAGAAATACAGGAAAAGTAGCACAGGGCTGTGCTAGTTGAACATCTGTGGTTCTGTCCCTGTCAGTAACCCTGCCCTGGTAGGCCTGCTGACTGCAGGGGCTGGGAAACTGGTTCAGCAGGCAGGATGGGCCTCAGCACATCCATATCACAGACAACCAACTGGCCTCAGCCCAAGCACTGTTGCTAAGACGGCAGGGTTGACATTAGCCAGGTCAGTCTGAAGCAGTGCACACATTCAACATACCCAAAGAACTAGTTAAGTTGTAGGGGCAAAGGCTACTCTCAAGGACTAAGACAAATGTACTTCAGGATCTTTTTTTCTGGCCAGGCATGGTGACGCACACCTTTAATCCCAGCACTTGGGAGATAGAGGCAGGCAGATCTTTGTGAGTTTGAGGCCAGCCTGGTCTATATTACATAGTGAGTTCCAGGAGAGCTGGGGCTACAAGGAGACCCTGTCTCAAAAAGTCAAAAAAAAAAAAACTTTTTTCTTCCCATTGAACTGAGGCACTTGTCTCTTTTATCAATGATTAGCACATGTGCAGTTGAGAACCAATTGAGACTGGCTCCCTGTCTAAAATAATACTGCTCTGAAGTTCTGGACTACAACCTTAACCCCACTCATGAGATGAGCCTGGCCAGTTGCTAAAGCCCACAGCTCACACCCACCATTGTTACACACACAATGCACTGTGGTCATTTGTTCTGTTCTTCCATCTTTTCAGTAAGATAGTTTTGTTTGTTTGTTTGTTTTGTTTTTGTTTTTTGACAGGGTCTTCCTGTAGCCTAGCTTGCCTGGAACTCAATCTCATAGAGATCTGCCTGGGTCTGCCTCCCCAGTACTGGGATTAAAGGTGTGCACCACCATGCCTGGTAGTGAGATAGCTCTGCCTGTTTATTCCTCTCATTCGTAGTGTGATTCCTAACTGACTCTGGCATATGATTGCAGCAAAATAGCCTTGTACGGGCAGAGGGAGAACAATGAAAGCCTGCTCAGGAGACTCTTTAAACGATGGGATGATCAGGAAACAGCAGGCACTTGTGGAAAGAGACAAGAGTGTTTATTCCAGAAATCCAAGAAGCATATGTTCATCTGGATAGGGATAAAATGTGTCTTGAAGCTCCCTTTATGCTCATGTCAATAAATGCAATAATTAGTGGCCCTTTTATAATGCCATTTTAAATGCCAAAAGCTATCAGGAAAGGCACTTCATATAAAATGAGGTAGAGAGGAAAAAAATCGCTTGGCAAGTGTGTTGCTGTTGTTTTCTTTCATTAGTGTTTACTTATAATTTCCTACCTTCTTCAGGAAGGGAAGAGAATGATTAGGAAATAGATTTGGAAAAACAATTTGGAGGTGAAGAGAGAAGGGCTGATGACACCGGCTTCAGAAGCTTAATACTGGTGGGAGGTGGAGTGGAAAAGGGTGGAGGAGGTGAGGAGATGCCAGGAAGATACACAGACTCAAAAGAAATTTCATTTTAGGTAATCTAAATGTGAATGTATGCTGTAAATTAAAAGTGCCTTTTCTTTTCAACAGGAAACACTTGAGTTAAAATTTCCAAACATTTCATATCCTGCACTAGGCTTCTTAAAGGTAAAATCATGGCTTTCAACAGACCAGGAAGCACACGGGGTGGTTGTGAGAATTAACTGTCAACTGATGAAATGCTGCTTTAGAATTCTTTTGAAAAGCATATATACTTTCAGTTTTAAAAATGGGTCACATTCTATCATAGTGAAAAATCTGTTTTTAAAAAGTAATGTGTTTGAAATCTACATTTACAGAAACCAAGAATTTTAAGGGGGTGTTTGCTTTACAAAAGTATCCTGTCCTTCAAAAAAATTTATACTGTAGGAATCTTATAGTATAAATGGCCAAATCCTTTGTTCATTTTAAAGTTGGTTTACATATACATTTTTAGGAATATAGCTCTTATATAAAATGAGGTACAGTACCAGTTTGCAAATTATAGTTAATTTCCCACATAAAATATTTACTGATGCTATTATATACACACACATTGTCAAATAACAAATTAATTAAAAAACTGAGACAATTCTTTGAAGTATGTAGCTGTGAGATGTATCCAACTTTGAGCTTCATGGTTTTACTTAAGGGGAAGAAAATAGTTTAGAATGATGTAATATAAAGGAATATGTTGTGTTTTTCATTTTATACATACTTGCTTGTAGTACACAGACTTTCTACAACTATCTATCAAAAGGGGTAGTTAATACTAGAAAGGGGAGTGGAAGAACTAGAGTGGGTAGAAACTAATGTACACTGTATGAATTTTATTTGTATCGTGGTAAAAACATGATTTTAAAATAAAAGCACTACTGTTTTCAAAGTACCTGAAAGAGACCAAAATATCTAAATAGATTATCCCAGTTAGCCACTGAGGTGAACTCCCAAATCATATCCTACTCCCCTATGGTAAAACATGTAACAGTACACAATTGCTTCAGAACAGAACAAGGTGAAACATTTTTGTGTTGTTGTTAGAACTTTTGGAAACTACTTACTATGTGGATAACCCTTCAGGAGTGACTGTGGAAGAAACTAAAATCACAAAACCGTAACTGTTGTTTCTTACATTTATGTTTCACAAATACTCCATTTCTCACTTATGCTGAAGCTAAAAAAAAGTTGATTTCATACAGGTAGAGAGTACAGTAGTAGCCACTACAGTCTAGGAAGGGGTAGGAAGAAAAGAATACAGAGATGCTGGACAAGTGATGCTAACACAGAGACAACAGGAGTATGTTCTAATGTGTTATAACACAGCAGGGTGACTGTAATTTGTTATACTTGCTTACATATTTTATGAAGAACCATAAGAGTTAAAAGGTTCCTAACATTAAGAAATAGTAAATGTGAGCCTGGAGAGATGGCTCAGCAGTTTAGAGCACTGGCTGCTCTGACAGAGCACCCACATGGTGGCTAAAGCCCATCTGTAGCTCCAGTTCCAGGGATCTGTTGCCATCTTCTGGCCTCTGTGGGCACTGCACACACAGGTGTACTTACACTCAGGCAAAACACTCCTACATATAAAATAAAAATAAATTTTAAAAAGAAATGGTAAAAAAAAGAGATGGAAATGCTATCTTGATCAGTATAGATTCATATACTTGTATCTAATGTTCCCTTAGGGCTGCCTCAAAATGGACCCTGCTGAGAGGCTGACATGTGAACAGCTGTTGCAGCACTCATATTTTGACAGCATTCGAGAAGTAGGAGATTTGACCGGGGAATACAACAAACCAACGAGGAAGACCCTGAGACAGAGCCGAAAGCACCTGCCTGGGGTAAAACTGGTGCACTGCTTTACAGAAACAGCCAAGGTTACAGTTTCAAATGATCTCATACCTGCCACCCAGTACTGAATTGGAAACTAGGCTTGAGAGTGACAATTGGAGCCCCAGCATCCTCAATCACTAGGAGACAGGTCATTTGATAATTCAGAGCCTCACAGACATCTGCCTCTTGAGGACCCTCCCTCCTGAATCCTAAGGTCTCTTTGTAGTGCTGTTCCCTCCTGCTACCAAGGAGCCAAGGTTCCTGATATGCATTAAGGCAGGTCTCAGCCAGATACATCAGCAGAGTTCAGCTGAACATGCATCTTTGCACTTTGGAAAATACAATCAGACTAACCCCAGGCAGACCTTTGTCATATTTAACCTGTGTTAACATTCCAGGTTTCTCCCAAAATGGGATCCCTTTCCATCCTGGTTCTCTGTCATGTTTGGTGAGGGTAAATACAGCAACATGGGATTGCAGGAATACCAGCAGGATAGCACATTAACCACAGAATAGCATCCAACTGCACACCATGAGTCAGTGAAGGATCTTGACTAGTATAATTGGTGTAATAGTCTTAAATTAAGTGGCAAAATCTGTAATAATCTGGAAGGATAGGTAAGTTGGGCTGGCTGCTCCTGTCACTTCTGGATCCAAATCATCTCACCTTAGTCTTTCTGCTTGCAGCCTCCACTGCCTCAAATGCACACTGGATAGTCTGTGTGTGAGGCTTGAGCAGGGAAGGGACAAAGAGTCTATTAGGAATAAATGCCACTCCAATCCCAGGCCTCTGAGATAGAACATCATTACAAAATTGGATGTTTTTATTCTCCTTCATATATAACCCAGATAGCAAAATAGGCCAGAAATACTCTCTCCCACCTCTGTACTACCCCAACCCTGAGTTCTCTATTTCACTGTTAGTGTTCAAGAGCAAAGAAATTTGCTGGAAATATTTCTACTTGAAAGAAAAAGGGAACCTCACTGGTGCATTGCTTTTAAGTCCTAAAAGATTCAATTGTTTGGTTTAAAAGTACTAAAGAGAGCCAGGTATGGTGGCGCATGCCTGTAGACCCAGCACTTGGGAGGCAGAGGCAGGTGGATCTCTCTGAGTTCAAGGCCAGCCAGGTCTACATAATGAGTTCCAGCACAGCTGGGGCTACAGGGAGACCCTGTCTCAAAAAAACCAAAAAAAAAAAAAAAAAGTACTAAAGAGTATCTTTTTTTTTCCAGATACCTAAGGCCGTATGATACAATAAAAAATACATAGGGTTTTTTGGGGTCTTTTTTTTCCTTTTTAACTGATGGAATAAGTAGGCAAAATGCCTCAGTGTTCTGCACATCAATTTTCTCTATTAGGACATTGGCTTAAATGATGCTCTCAAATCCTGTAAATCTGTTTTTCCCCCAATAATGCAGGAACTCCTTTTTCATATTTTCTAAATTCTCTTAAATTTTTTTTTCTGGTGCTGGGAATGGAACCTAAGGCTTCTTCACAAATACTATGCAAGCAAATTATCACGGAGGTACACCTCCAGCTTTAATTTTTGCTTTTTAATATGGATTCTGTGTGTGTGTGTGTGTGTGTGTGTGTGTGTGTGTGTGTGTGTTTGTGGTGACAGGGGCTCAACAGGGCCTTGGTTGCCTTTGTGTCTTTGTCTTTGCTTTGTTTTGAGGCAGGGTCTCACTATGTAGCTCATGCTGGCTCGATTGTGACCATGCTTCGGCTTCCCGAGTCCTGGACTTAGAGGTGTGTGCCAACATACTTGGCTTTGATTGCTTTTTAAATATAAAACAAACCTTTACAAGGAAATGCAGAGACCAAATTGAAGCATTTTTCCCTCTCTCAGATTCTGTATTTTATAGAAACAAAAAAGTATTTTTGTGCCGAAGAAGTTAATTATGTCTTTTGTGATATATTCTAAATAATTTAAAAAGTGATGCATGGCCCAGTTTTGAACCTAACTTTGTGTTTTGTGTTTTCAGTTGCAGTACCTACCTCAGCTAACTGGCAGCAGCATCCTTCCAGCTTTGGATAATAAGAAGTACCACTGTAGCACCAAGAAATTTAACTACCATTTTCCAAACATTTAAGGAGCTAGAGTAGTGAAGAATTGATGGATAATTTGAAGAAAATAAAATTTACACATTTGATTACAGTGTTGAAAACGTCCCTAGAGAAAACATAAGCAAGCAACTGGAGGCTACTTGGCAAGATATGAAGGGAAATTCCAGATCCAGTCTTCCATGCTTGGTAATGATGTCCAGAATGGAAAGGAAAAACTTGTTTGGAGTTTCACTTGTGTCTTTGTTTATCTAAGCAGCTAAGCTTATGGACAGAATATAAACTGCATCCATTGCCCAGAACTCTGATATCAAAAAGATTTATGCTTCAGTTGTGCTGTGTGATACATGTGAAAAGTGGATTATAAAATGCCCATATGTATTTCTTTAGACCTATGTGGCCTTGAGTCCTATTGCTTGCCTTCCCAATTGTTTCAAAGCCACGTTGAAGGATAATTTTAATTCCTGAAATCAAAATGTTTATTACATTTCCTGCTTGCTCTCTTGATTTTTGTATTTTAAAATATTTTTAAGTTGTTCAAACTATTTAAAATCATATGTACCATAAAATTCATACTTTTATGCTTACATAACCAGTTATATGTTTATATATCTCTTACATATACTTTTGTCCTTATCTACAGAAAGAATACATCAGCAAGGGATAGAACAAGATGTATAGGCTTCACAGAAATGAACCTGTCAGCCTGAAAATAATTATCACTTCATTCTCTCCAGTTCAGCTCCAGACCAGAGAACAGTTCTATACACAGAACTGCACACAATGACCTAAGTTCTAGACACAACTGCTTGTGAATTTTTACTTGAGTCATGAAAGATATTTTTGTTAACTGATGTTCTCTCTGAACTATCTATATACTACATGTATATATACATGTCTATATACACACATGCATATATACATGCACACATATGTATATATGCCATCCTAATAACTAATATAGTATATTTAATGAGAGCGTACAAAATGACATTATTGAGGATTTCTACTTTTGAACAGTAAGACTTAAAATGATGACATATAGTATCTTTGATTTGGCTCACTGCTCCTAATCAGAAAACTTTTCCTTCCCTGTCCACTAGACACAAGGGCAATGTTGATGCCCCATGTTAGTCTCTTACAGCTTAGCATCATTTCTGGTTATGTGCGGCTACTAGTGAACAACAGCTTTATGGACTTCAGAGCTGTATTTTTACTGTATCTTCAAAATATTTCTTTGTACCCTCCTTTCTTCCTGTGTTAATTTTCTTCATGACAACACTTAGACCCATTCACTTACTGCTATGTAGTCCACTAAATTCTGTCATCTGCTCAATAATTTTGATTACTCCAGCCAAAATTAAGGCTTTCTAATTTATATAGCTTCCTGCATAGATGTGACAATGGGTTAAATGATAGCTCCAGTATTATTCCTCTTAAACAGAGACATGATTTAAATGAGAAGGAAGGATCTAGAACTTCTGTGAATAGTTAAAATTGCCTTTCTTTTTTCCCTTAAACCAATAAAATGTATTTGACAGAGACAGATGTCTATAACTGCCTAATTTTTACAGAAAACCACTAAAATAGAGAAGTCATCCTGGAGTAAATCATGATAAATGAGTTGTATCACCATATAGTAATGAAACAAACCCGAGATAAAAGGGTTCATTTCCTCTAACAGGGTCTATTACATTTATGCCTATGCTCAACTTAGCCATGTCTATAATCCATTTCTTTCAAAGGGGATCACCACTATATCACCTAAGTCTGTTCTACAGCCTTGTCTATTTACTTTTTATTTACTATTTTCTGACTTGTGACAACAGTAATTATATTAATAAATATTACAGCATTTATATTTTATGTAATTTACATTTTCCTATGAATTAGATGTTTTTCTATAAGCTTAGCTCTAAATACAACTAAAATTCACTTTTCTACCTGAAAGTTGCCTTACAGAAAGTCATTTCTAATTAGGTTTATATTTAACAATCAAATATTCAAACCAAACTTATAGAAATCCACAAACAAATCAGCATGTAACTAACAAAAGAATCAGAGCTATTTCAAGTAGGTTCAAAGACTTGTTTTTATCTATTTATGACATTATTTCTATTTTCTAGATATAAATTCATCCTTGCATTTATATTTTTTATATATTTTATTTATTATTTTTATTTGATGTGTATGAGTTTATTGCCAGCATGTAGGTTGGTGCACTTGTGTCATACAATGCCAGTGGTCAGAAGAGGGCATCGGATTCCCCTGGAACTGGAGTTAGGAACTGTTGTTAGCCGCCATGTGGATGCTAGGAATTGAGCCTGGGTCTTCTGCGAGAACAGTCAATGCTCTTAGCCACTAAGCCATCTCTCCAGCCTGTGTTTATATTTTTTATGTCCCTGGAGTTCATAGGAGGTAGCATTGAAGACGTTTGAGGGAAAGCAGAATTATCTTCTGACACATTTCCTGTTTGAAGCAGATGAGGAAGGTAAGACTGGCCTGCTAGTCTTTATGACTGTTTGCTCTGCTCTATGTCACCAGCAAAACTATTTGAATGTAGCCAAGTATCTATGTTCAATTTTAATCAATACTAGCCTAAGCTTAAAAAGAAGACAAATTAACCAGCAATCATTCAGTCTGAGAACGGGTATACACACACAAAAAGTATACATAGAAAGAACACAGAAATACAGGAGCACGAGAAATGCATGCAAATCCTGGGAAGCAATCCCACATGCTGGCCTCGACACCACCCACAACTCTACAGGACTGACTCCAGCAGTGAATCTGTAACTGAGCTCTCTGTTTTTCATAATTGTGCATTTACAGAAACATGCTTCAGTAACTTTAAAGTTAAGATGCAAATTACTACAATACAACAAAAAATATTTGTGCTGTATAGTTAAATCACTTTAAAGATCTCTAAATCAATATCTACACCGAGAGATCTACAGTATATATATTAAATGAAGAATACATTACAATTAAAATGCTACTTTATATTTTTCTTAAAATGATTTACTATACATAATTTCTCACAACTAAGTAATCTTAGAGAGTCATCACTGAGTATTTTCTATGTATCATTCATTCTCCACTTCTAAACTGTCATGTGATATCTTTACAGTTCAACTGGTGATTACATAATATTTGTTGCTATTCAGGATCAACTATTTCAAATGATCCTTTATAATGAAATGAGACACTTACTATTTTACAAGTTTACTTTGAATTCTAGAGAAGGCAGTGCTGTCTTAAAGACTTGGATAAGATTCTCCTTTTCTTTTACTCCAGGAAGATCACTTAAGAACAAATACTTGAGGTTTCTGAAATAAAAAGAGAAATCACTTTAATATGGCCATTTATAACTTTTAAAAATGAAGTCAATTCATATAATTCTTATAGTAAGTCTTTATTTTCATTTATTTATTTATTT
>NW_008335287.1:1496616-1501935 GCF_000622305.1 Nannospalax galili
TGGCCTTGAACTCATGGAGATCTGCCTGCCTCTGCCTCCCAAGTGCTGGGATTAAAGGCATGTACCACCACACCCGGCACTTTATTTATTTTTTTTAAATTTTTATTTATCAGTTTTATTTTATGTCTCTGTGTGTATTGCCTGTATATAGGTAAGTGCACCCATGTTGTGCAATGCCTGAGGAGGACAGAAGACGCTGTCAGATCCCCTGGGACTGGAGTTACAGACAGTTGTTAGCTGCCATGTGGGTGCTGGGATTTGAACCCCGCTCTTCTGCAAGAACAACCAGTGTTCTTAACCACTGAGCCATCTCTCCAGCCACACAGTAATACTCTTTAAGGGAGACTCATGTTAGGCACCACCCAGACTTTAGCAATCATCATTTTCCTTTTAAAAAATATTTATTATTTTTATTTTCTGTGTATGAGTGTATTACCTGCATTTGTGTAAGTGCACCTGTGTCATGCAATGCCCTCAGAGGTCAGAGGAGGGCACTGAATTCCCCTGGAACTGGAGTTAAGGATGGTTGTTAGCCACCATGTGGGTGCTGGGAATCAAACTTGG
Source organism: Nannospalax galili (assembly GCF_000622305.1). NCBI lineage: Eukaryota > Metazoa > Chordata > Mammalia > Rodentia > Spalacidae > Nannospalax > Nannospalax galili. Next base: position 1,497,181 of record NW_008335287.1, read on the forward strand.
GTCCTCTGCAAGAGCAGCCAGTGCTCTTAACTGATGAGCCACCTCTCCAGCCCCTTCCTTTTTTAAAAAAATATTTTATTTATTATTTTTATGTGTATGAGTATATTGCCTACATGTAAGTGCACCCATATTGTGCAATGTCCTCGGAGGTCAGAAGAGAGTGTTGGATCCCCTGGAACTGGAGCTAAAGATGGTTGTAAGCCACCATATGAGTGCTGGAAACCAAACCAGGGTCCTCTGCAAGAGCAGCTGTGCTGTTAACTGCTGAGCCATCTCTCCAGCCCCTATCATTTTTCTTTATGTCACTGATATTTCTGAGACTTTCTAAATTATATATACATGTAAAATTGATCTCATTTGCATGTGAAGTATTAATCATAACACAAAAAACATTGAGAAAGTTCTTAAAAGTACTCAAGTTTCAATAAGATGAAGCTTTAAAACTTCAGCTAATGTAAGAGATAATTTAGTGCTTTTGGTTCTAATGTTTTAAATACCTCAAACTTCCTGTGAATTGAGATTACTAGAAGATCCATTACATTTTAAAACAGAAATACATCAACCAGATTCAGAATTTGAATGATAGGATATTTAAAATAGGACTCAATTAAATAAACTCACATGCTTTTGTTATTCTAGAGAGACTCAGAATCTTGGGGTTTTTTTACTTTCTTTCAGGGCTGAGGATTGAATCCAGGATGTTGTACATGCTAGAGAGGCACTATGCCACTGACCTACATTCCTAGCCCACCTAAAATTTTAGAATGAAACATTCTTTGCTTTTAGTTTTTGTTTCTGCATTTGAGATTGGATGACTTGTTTGAGGCCATAACATGGGTCTGGCTAGTGGTAGAAAGGAATGCAGAACTGCTATCTTAAACCAATGGATTCGTGCTTTTCAAATTTATCACTATCAGGCAGTGTTCTAAGCTCCAGAGACAGAAAGGTGAGTATTTCAAGGATCCCCCCTCCCCCCACCCCAAATCAACTTAATTATAGAGTTAAATGCTAAATGGGCCAGGCATGGTGGCACACGCCTTTAATCCCAGCATTTAGGAGGCAGAGGCAGGCAGATCTCTGTGAGTTCAAGGCCAGCCTAGTCTACAAAGTGAGTTCCAGGCCAGCTGAGGCTACAAGGAGACCCTGTCTCAAAAAAACAAAAAGCTATATTGTATATACCAAACGTCATTAGGATAGCAAAACCATGGGGAAAATAGCTTTAAAAGATAAAGAGAACATATCTCTCTCTCATTGAGGGCTTCTTGTGGTAGGCACTATGCTAGGTGCTTTACATAGCTTCAATTAAAAAAAAATCCCTTAAAGATACAATAAACCTTTATTATATTTAGGCTGATCATTTTAATTTTGTAGTATAGATGAAATTGCAGTCATTTTGCCCATGTGTATGTGGGGTGTACATGAAGGTGTACACACTGGCATGCATACATGGAGGCCTGAAAAGGATGACAGGCATCCTCTATCACTCTCCCCCGTATTCATTTGAGGCAGAGTCTCTTGCTGAACCTGGAGCTTGAGTTTTTCACCTAGGCTGGCAGCCAGTAAGCCCCAGCAATCCTCCTGTCTCTGCCCTCCTTAGTGCTGGAGATGCAAGTGTGAGCAGGACTATGCCTAGCTTCTACGTGGGTCCTGGGATCTGAACCCTGGACCTTATTCTTGTGGAGCAAGCACTCTTAACCACTGATCCATTTCTCCAGCCTGAGTTCATTTTCTTAAAGTTTTTTTTTTTTTTTTAGAACTGAAGACATCACCCCTCAACTCTTCTATACTCTGACCATTCATTTTATCATTATCGAGTTTTCATTTTGGCTTTGACCACTTACCTAAAATGACGCAAAGCAGCGATGCCGTTATCCGTGACATTCCCACAGGAAATTATTTCCAGTTCCAGTAGGCTTTTTTGTAATTTTTCAAGTTGACTAAGCCTCTGCAAACACTTATCTTCAATATAATGACACTTGCATAGTTTTATTTTTTCAACATGCTCTAGGCCTGCTGGGGGGAAAATGTGCAGTTTAAGAATCTGCTTTACTATTACCATTAGTTTGCCCAGGACTGTCCTGGCTTTGACAGTCCTATAAAAACTAGAGTGACTATTCACCCTGTTAATCATACAAAGTATTCACTACACAGGTTGTTGTCAGTGGACAGGGCCATGTTGTAGTCATATGCCCATGCATGGAGGAAAGAATTCCTACATGAGCGAAAGCTATCTGGATATAATAAGTCTTATGTTATCGAGGGTTTCACAAAGACATAAGTTTGGGGCTGGAGAGATGGCTCAGCAGTTAAGAACACCGGTTGTTCTTGCAGAAGACCGGGTTCGAATCCCAGCACCCACATGGCTGCTAACAACTGTCCGTAACTCCAGTTCCAGGGGATCCGACAGCCCTTTCTGTCCGTGGGCATTGCAAGACATGGGTGCACTTACCTACATGCAGGAATACACGCATACACATAAGATAAAAATAATAAAAATTTTAAAAAAACAAAGACATAAGTTTGACAAAGAGTCTGGCAAACCAAACAGGCTTTGAATTTTAAGTGACCAAAAGAACACAGAAAGAAGCTCATGAGGGAAGAAAGGCAAAAGATACATGTTATCTCTATTTACTTTGAAGATTAATACTAACACAGGAATAAATAAGCTGAAATGAGCAAAAAGGGCATCTCTATGACTATAACTGTGAATCAACTGCAACAAAACAATCATTGCACATCACCTGTACTTCCTAAAGCAGAATGATAGGGTACTTACTCATGTGTTCCAATCCAATGCCCATGATACAAGAGTCAGTGGCATCGATGGCTTGAATCTTGTATTTGTCCAGAGGGCCCACTGGAAGATTGTTATAGTCCTTCATCCACCTCTCCTGGCCATGGTAGCGCACCATGGCCCCACAGCGAAGTAGCCACTCAGATGCTGCCCTGTCAGGGCCAACATCTCTGATTCGTTCATAATCCACTCTGTTATAAAAAGTAGTTTACTTTTTCTATTGTTACTAGGTTCTTAGCTGTATCCACCAATATAAATATGGATCAGCAATAAATGCTTTTTTTTTCTTTTGGTTTTTTTGAGACAGGATCTCCCTGTAGCCCCAGCTGCCCTAGGTAGAACAGGCTGAACTTGATCTCACAGAGATTTGATTCCTCTGACTCCTGCATGATGGGATTAAAGGCCTGTCCCACCATGCCCAGCCAAGCAATAAAATTTTATTTCAAATGAACGAGGAGAAGTGTATTAATGAAGTCCATGAAAATAAAAATACCTGTAGCTTTTCCTGCTCACTTTTTTTTTGCTTTAGTTTTTATCCACAGGCAGTCTCTATCAAGACACATCAATATACTTATTAAAAGTTTTTGGAGGCAGAGTCTCACTATGCCGATTAGGCTATCCTTGAACTCATGATCCTTCTCCTTTTGTTTCCCAAGTGCTGAGATTCAGGTATGTACCTCCTCAGCTGGCATAATGGGATTTATTTTTGAAGTTGCTGGGGCTTGAACTCAGGTCCTCATATGTTAAGCAAGCACTCATATGTAGCACAGTGCTTGTGACCCCAGAGATCCCCAGTCACTGTGTACTGAATTACTGACTATACTGGGTTGACATTTTTATTACTGGAAAAAAAGAGTAAGAAGGATGAAAAGAAATTTTTTATTTTTTAAAAAGGACATATAATAATGGAGGACATGAAATTGGGGGGGAGAGGGGATAGTTGAGAGGGGCTGGAGATGATGGGTTGGGGTCTGAATGTAATCAAAATATATCATATGAAATTCTGGAATAAAAAATGATCAATGGTAAAAATAAAGATGAGGCAGCTATATTTGTATCATCACTTCAAAAAAGCCAAAAGAGGGAATAATTTTGAATTCATTTTCAAGTTAATCTCCTTGCACTACCTATTATTTTCTACATATGCCTTTTTCTCTAGTTGGTAATCATAATGCTATATTAAGCAATGAAAAAGTTTGTTACATTGGTTTTAAATATTTTATGTATTATTTTTATTTTATGTGTATGAGTGTATTGCCTGCATGCATGTGAGTGCACCCATGTCGTGCAATGTTGCGGAGGTCAGAAGAAGGCTTCGGATTCCCCTGGAACTGGAGTTAAGGACGGTTTGTAGCCTTCATGTGGGTGCTGGAAATCGAACCCAGGTCCTCTGCAGGAGCAGTCAGTGCTCTTAACCGCTGAGCCATCTCTCCAGCCCCTGTTACATTGGTTTTAGAATGGAATCATAAGCTATATATCATATAATGGTATATTTGCTAAACACTAAGTTTTTAAAAAAACTGGGCAAGAATTAACATGTGGGACCTCATTAAACTAAAAAGTTTCTGTACATCAAAGGAGACAACCAAGGAAACAAACAGAAAACCCACAGAATGGGAGAAAATCTTCACCAGCGACTCATCTGACAGAGGTTTAATTACCAGAATATATAACAAACTTAAAAAACAGAGAACCAAGACAAGAAGCAACCCAATTGAAAGATGGGCTAAGGAGCTGAACAGAAAGTTTTCAAAAGAAGAAGTAAAGATGGCTATGAAACATCTTAAAAGATGTTCAACATCACTAATAATCAGGGAAATGCAAATTAAAACCACTTTAAGATTTCACCTTACCCCAGTAAGACTGGCTAAGATTAAGAAAACAAATGATACCAAATGATGGAGGGGATATGAGGAAAGGGGAACACTCATCCACTGTTGGTGGGGCTGCAAACTGGTTCA
>NW_008335287.1:1503617-1514912 GCF_000622305.1 Nannospalax galili
ACATACCCCCCCCCACACACATTCACACACACACACACACACACACACATACACACACCAATACACACATACACACAAATGGCAAACATGCACATACATACAAAATACATAAATAAAAAGTTTTAAAAAAATAAAAATAGGGGCTGGAGAGGTGGCTCAGTGGTTAAGAACACTGGTTGTTCTTGCAGAAGACCCCGGTTCAAATCCCAGAACACACACGGCAGTAAAAACTGTCTGTAACTCCAGTCCCAGGGGATCTGACAGCCTCTCCGACCTCTGAGGGCATTGCATGGCATGTGTGCACTTACCTATATGCAGGCAATATGTGCATACAATGCTTCTTTTAATTAAAAAAATAAAAAAATAAAAACTGGGTTCCCCTGATAGCATCAAAAGGCTCATGACATTCCTTAGAAGCTAGAGAACAAAATATGTCAAAGTTACATGTACTGTTTGGGTATAAAAATAATGCATATTCATTTTAAGGCTGGGCATGATGATGCACATCTTCAATCCCAGCACTGGAGAGGCAGAAGTAGGTGGATCTCTGTGAGATTAAGGCTAGTCTGGGCTACATAGCAAGGTCCAGGTGATCCAGGGCTACAGAGAGACCCTGTCTCAAAAAGCGTGCCCCCCAAAAAACCCTTTTAGAAAACTTGAAAGACATCGAAAGACAAAAACAAACAAACAAAAAAACCCCACTAATAGTCTCTAACCTAGACAAGCACAATATTTTGTGAACTATTTTTCAGGTTCCCCCCAACCCACATTTTACTGCTTGTGGAAAAAAAAAAATTAGGATCATACCACACATACTGTTCAAAAGAAAAAAAAAATCATTCAAAACACAAGAAATAACCAACTAGCCATGGGAAGCCCGTCCACAGTTGTGAACATCCCCACACTAACTCAGTTAATTAGAGTCACTTACTTATTAAACACTGTATTCAACCATTCCCAGAAGTATCTGGAGTCACATGACCATGGGAGTTTCTTTAAGCTGCACAGCTGCCTCGAAATTTTTCCAAGCACCATCATTTGATCTAGATACCCAAAACAATTCTCACATTAGGTCATCTGCTGGCAACCAGAGTCCCATACATCTAGTAACTTACTACACAACTTCAGGGTCAAGACTTTTGTGACAATAAACATGATAATTCATTTGTCTCCCAACAATTACTACTTCACTTCTGTCTCTAATTCCTGAATTTTTTAATTACTTGTTTTGCTGCAAAATGATGGGTGGGACTAGACAATGTCTGAGGTTCCTTCTTACATTAAATTTCAGTTTGACCTCAACTGGAGTCTGTAGTGTTGCCACCTAGTGTTCATTTGGGCAATATAAGTGCAGATTTCCTCAAACCAGCTCTACTCCCAATCCACATTTTGAATAACAAAATGACATTTAAGGATCAATGGTGCAAGGTTAAGACGTTTCCATGTAGGCGGGGAAAGGAAAGATGAAACTAGATCTACTTGGGATGAAGCCACAAATGCTGCCACTAGAGCAGCACAAACAAAAATCTCTGCAAGGCAGCTGAGGGAGGAAGACTGGGCAAATAATCCACCTCTCTGGCTCTGGGTTTTCTCATTTGTAAAAGATGGTTTCTGAGACGATTTCCAGTTCAGATGATCGCCCATAAGAAAGGAATTTGTGACTACTGATTTATCTCAATTTAAGTTTCTCCAACAGCATGCCCTGTATGGGGATTAGGACTTGAAAGATAAATGTGGCCTCTGTCTTTTAGGAAATGATAATTTAATGCAAGGTGGAATGGTCTAAGACAAGTCACCAAGTAGCTAAAATAAATGGGGTCCTAACTAATGCCTTGAAAGAACGAAAATAAGGAAAGAGATGATTACAACAAAGAAACAGGAAAAGTTATGATAGGTTATTAGCTGAGGTAGGATTTTTTTTTTTTTTTTAAAGACGGTCTTCCTGTAGCTTGGTTGGCCTGGAACTATGTAGACCAGGCTGGCCTAAACTCACAGAGATTTGCCTGCCTCTGCTTCCCAAGTGATGGGATTAAAGGCAAGTACTACTATGCCTAGCTTGAGACAGGAATTTTTAAGTCTTATGGATCAGTTTGGTTAGAAAATGGGTGCCATGAAAAGAAGAGGCAGACACTGTATTCAGCCAGGTCACATAGGGTCCTGCATTGCCCACCAAGGAAATGTGGACTGTAATGTAGAGACAGTTGGGAGTCACATGGATATTAGAAGAGTACTGGTATTTTTAAAGCTGCGCTTCAGGAAATTTACTCAGACAGCAGCATCAAGATTGACAGTTTAGGGGCTGGAGAGATGATTCAGCAGTTAAGAGCACTGGCTACTCTTGCAGAGAAACCTGGGTTTGCTTCCCAGCAGCCACGTGGCGGATCACAACCATCTATAATTCCAGTTCCAGGGGATCTGACACCCTCTTCTGACTTCTGAGGGCAATGCATGACAGCAGTGCACTTATATACACCCAGGCAAAACACTCATAGACATAAAATAAAAATAAATTAACAAAAAAAATTAGAAAAAGATTGAAGGTTAAGGAAAAAAGACTGAAGGTCAAGTCAGATATTATGGTTTTATAATCCTAGCTATTTCAGAGGCTGAGGCAGAAGGATCACTTGAGCATAGAAATTTGGGGTAAGCCTAGGCAGTACAGTTAAACTCTTAAACTTTTTTTTGGAGGACAGAATGGTACAAAAAAGCTAACAAGGATTTCAAGGAAAGGACCTAATCACAGAAATAACATCAGTTGTATTTCACATGGCTCAGGAAGGAAGATGCGGAGGCAAGGACTAGAAAAGCTGAAGATGCTACTAAGTTTTAGTCCTGGATCACTGGTAGACTGGTCATGTCACTGTCAGAACCGTATATGGGACTGGGGGCTGGGGAGATGGCTCAGTAAAGTGCTTGCCCACAAGCATGAAGCCTGAGTTTGGATCCCCAGCATTCATGTAAAAAGTCTGCTGCGGTGGCAAGTGCCTGTAATCCCAGTGCTTGGGAGGTAGAAACAGGAGGATCCCCAGGGCTTGCTGGCCAACTGGTCTAGCTAAATTGGTGAGCTCCAGGCTCAATGGGACTCTGTCTCAAAATATTAATTCAAAAGTAAGACACTCAACACTAACCCGGACCTTTACGTTCATGCATACATGTACACACACAGAAATAACACACACACACACACACACACACACACACATACAAAACAGGGAGAACAAAGCTGTAGGGGCTTAGGTTTCTTTTCTTTTCTTTTTTTTGGTTGATGTTGAGAAGGCTGGCCTTGATCTCACAGAGATCCACCTGACTCTGCCTCCCAAGTGCTGGGATTAAAGGTATGCAACACCATGCCCAGCAGTTTTTCCTATTATGAATATGAAATGTTGGCAGAACTCCTAAGTGAGGATGACCAACAAAATCATTGGAATAAGAGTCACAAAGTGTTGGAGCTAGAAGGAACTTAGGTCAGTTGCACCAAACCTCTCATTTAGAGATGAGGAAACTGATGCCTTGATATGAAGTAACATACTGACACTCTAAATCCTTTCTGGAACAAGGTGGTGCATTAATAAATGCATGCATTTAAAGAAGCTTGCTCAATGTTTCATGGTTAATGGTATCAATGCTGAAATTTGAATCCAGTACTCTCTCCTATCAATCCAGGGTCCTTTTCTCCATCACTGGATGGTTCTAGAACTCAAGAGAAAGAAAACTAGAAAGATGTGAGTGGGAACCACTTTAAAGCTGAGAACATGACAGGAAACGGAGGCAATGAGACATGAAGCCTGAGGACAGAATCTAGAGAACATCTACTATCCTCCTTCTGATCTCTTCTCTCCTTTCTTCTCTCCTTCCCTCCCCTTTTTGGCAGTGCTGGGAATTGACCACAGGGCCGTGTCCATGCTAGACAAGTACCCACCATTCAACCAGCCATACCTCTCGGTTTCCCTCTTCATTCTTTCTATCAAGACTGCCTTCATTGCCACAAATTTCTGCCCCTGCTGTATCCCACATTCTCAGCCCTTTCCAGATTTTGGCAAAGTTCTCTCCACCAATGGCCAACTCTAACCACTCACTTGACTACCAATTTCACTGGTAAACCTGGGCTTTCCCAGTCGCTAATCAGGTTGTTACCCAACCTTGTCTGTAGAAATCTTACCCAACCTCTTATTCAAATGTCATACTCATCTACTCATTCATTCATTCATTCATTCATTCAACACATGCTCACTGGATTGGATGCCTGCTAGACTTAGTAGAAAAGTAGCAATGGTGAGACAGCAACATGTACAAAGAAAGAGCCATTTCCTATCCTCATAGAATGTGTGGTCTAATAGAGAAGATGGATGATATGTAAACAGATAAATATTACCCAATATGGTATCTTGAGGTATGAACAGTGCCAAGAAAGCCTAAATGGAAATGAGAGTGAGGGGAAGGCTTCGTACCATAGATTTTTTGAAATAGCCCTTAAACAGTAATTAGCATTCAGGGGGCAGAGGCAGGCAGATCTCTGTGAGTTCCAGGTCAGCCAGGGCTACACAATGAGACCCTGTCTCAAAAAGAAAAAAAGTTTACAGTGAGGAAGATTTTTTTTTAAAAAAGCATGTAGCGCAAAAAGAACAATGATCACGTCTTATTTCCATTTTCTCAACAAAATGCCAAAGTCTAACAAGTTTCTGTTAATTAGTTAACTTCAACAGTTGGTTATCCACATTAAAAAAAAAAAAAATCAAACCAAGGCTGAAGAGTGGGTTCAGCAGTTAAGAGTGCTTTTTGCTCTTCCAGAGGACTGGAGTTCAGTTCTTAGCATCCATGTTAGGCAGCTCACAGTGACCTGTAACTCCACCTCCAAGGGATCTGACGTCCTCTTCTGGCCTATGCAGGTACCTGCACACACGTGGCATGCACACACACATACATATACATAAATAGAAAAATTTTAAGATGGGGATGGTGGTGCAAGCCTTTAATCCCAGCACTCAGGAGGCAGAGGCAGGCAGATCTCTGTGAGTTAAAAGGCTAGCCTGGTCTTCATAATTCCAGGCCAGCCGGGGCTACAGGGAGATCCTGTCTCAAAGAGATGCAAAAAAAATTTAAAAGCCAGTGCAGAGAAACTCTTAAGTGGGTGAAATGGCAAACTCTTTGAAAAATTGAATAATTCTGCTTGATTCATTTTGGTCCATTTTATAATTCAGCTTAAGGGGGTGGGATTCCTTCAGTTGTGACCTCTAAAAACGTGAGATTTTTATCTTTCAAACAATTTATCATGAAAATTAAGTTTACATTTAGAAATAAAAGTTTAAAAAAAATGATGGGCTTTGACATTCTCAACTGTAACTTTGCTAACTGACATTTGAGAACTCTTCCTTTTTAAAACCGAGTAGATACCCTGGGAATGCTTTCTACAGGGAAAGAGGAGACCTCTAGTGGTGAGCTGGTGTGACACTACTACATTAAACCAATTAAAAGCAAATTAGAAAATAGTTATCACTATGTGATTGATGATATAAATAATCCAGCAATTCAAACTGTAAAAAGAAAACACACTTTCATGTATTGTTAAAAGGAGCCATAAGGTTATAACAGTACTTGTGAGAGGCCAGATCTCTAACCTGTTATTAAAAAGATATATATATATATATATGCATAAAATATATGTGTTTTCTGAATAATTTTATAGAACTTCCTCATTTGCATAAAATATTTTAATAGTCAAAGTTATGTTATATATTAAACGTAATTGCTGAATAGGCTATTCAAATGATGGCTAGTTTGTTGATCAAAATGGCTGAATTAGTTCTTGGGGGTAATAGGGTGGAGAGAGGTGGAGGCATCAGAATGGGTAAGTGTTCCCCTAATTGCAACTCTAGCCCACTGTAAACCACCCACTGTTGATTACAGTTATTACTCTTGAGGCGTGTAGAATCAATTGAAACAGACTGACAGCAATTCATTAGGAAGTAGAAGAGAAGTTCCCCAAATCATTCTTAGGCAATCAAATGGTACTCACTGAACTAACAGGTTCTTGCCTAGACAAAAGGTGAACATGATTTCTCAGCTGAGAAGACTGAGGTCAGCAATAAGAATGTCTCTACCCACAGATATTAGAGTGTGTATAAATAAAAAATACGGCATTTGAAATTACTCAAACTACCGTGTAGACTTTGGGGGGAGGGCTGAGAAAAAAATTTTTAAATAACATGTATATTCTGAGTTCTTTCACCCTAAGTAAACTAAGAAACACATGCTAAAAACCACATAGCAATAAAAAAAAAAAAGGCAAAAAGTATAACTATGGGCCAACTGGCCCATAAAAGTCTTATCACAGCCTCTTGGGGTCTATAATAGCCTTTCTTACCTTAGACCCACTCCCTCAGCAATGGAATCTAGGATCTTGCTCTTCCTCATGCTCTACCATGGAGCTATAACCATAGTGAACCAACTATGTATCCTGTGCAAACTAAAAACTAACCATCTGTCTCAGTTTGTCTCTCCATCACTGTGACAAAACACTAATCACTACCAACTTGGGGAGGAAAGGATCTATTTGTCTTACATCTCCCAGGTCATAGTTCATCCAGGAGCCCAAAGTAGGAACTCAGGGCAGGAACCTGGAGGCAGGAGCTGGAGCACAGGCCATGGAGGAATGCTGCTTACTGGCTTGCTCCCCCTGGCCCCTGCTCAGCCTGCTTTCTTATGCAACACAGGCCCACCTGCTCAGGGGTGGCACCACCTACAGTGGGCTGGGCCCTCCCACATCACTCAACAACCAAGAAGGTGCTTCAGGGACATGGCCACAGGCTAGTCCAATGAAGGCGATTTGAATCCCAGTTGAGGCTTCCCCAACCCAGGTGTGTCAAGTTGACACCAAAGCTATCCAGCACACCATCTCTTCTACACGTGTATCAGTATGGTATTAAAAAATTTTTTTTTAATATTTTTATTTTTTTGAGACAGAGTCTCCCTGTAGCCCCAGATGGCCTGGAACTCACTATGTAGACCAGGCTGGTCTTGAACGCACAGAGATCCACCTGCCTCTGCCTCCTAAGCACTAGGATCAAAGACCTCCGTTACCACACCTGGCATCAGTATGGTTTTAAAACAAACAGTAACAGCATCTAATGCTAGTGGCAATGAGAAGAAACTGGACTACTCAAACATGACTGGTAGGAACCTAAAGTGGTACCGTCACATAGGAAAACAGTGGTGATTACTTAAACAAGTTCTTATCATATGGCCCAATAATCAGACTCTTGAACACTTGTCCTAGAAAAATGAAAACAGGTTCACACACAAAGCTGTACACTAATGTTCATAACAGCTTTATTCATGACACTTAAAAACTGGGAACAGCTCAAATGCCTTTCAGTGGGGGATGGTTTAAGATAATGTAGTGGAAAGCTATTCAGTAATAAGGAATGCACTACAAGCAACAATTTGGATGACTCTCAAAGGATTACAAGCAAAAGGTCAACCCCCAAATTATAAGCAACAAAATTACATAAGTGTAACTGTTTTTTTTTGTTTTAAAGATTTATTATTATTAACGTGTGGGCCTGAATGAGTTTATGCACATGGAGCATGCACATGTGCCAACGGAAGCCAGAGGGTGCCTGATCCCCTGGAACTGGAGTTATAGGTGGTTGTGAGCAACCTAATGTGGGTGCTGGGAACCAAACCCAGGCACTCTGGAAAAGCAGTGGGTGCTCTTAACCACTGAGCTATCTTTCCAGCTTCTGTACATTCTTAAATGACAAAATTTTGAAGCCGGGAGTGGTAGCACATGCCTTTAATCCCATTCTTCAAGAGGCAGAGGCAGGTGCCCTAGGATTAAAAAAAGCATGGGCCAGTATGCCCAACACACTATTTCTTACAACCGCATGAGACTCTACAGTTATCACAAAATAAATGGTTGAAGTTAAAATACAACCATCCATGTTATCCACCTGTAATGGAACAAGCAGGCAACAATCTATGTTTTTCCCTACTAATACACCAAAATGTCTATTATTCTTTATGTGATAAACTATTCAAGCATAATAAAAAAAAATCCTGATGCTTTCCTGAATCTTCTCTCATAGTCCACTCAATGGCACCCACCTAATGACGGGAACCAACATTCAATTGGGCTAGTCCTTCCAGCAATTAAGTTATATCATTCTGTTTTAGTTACACTGGGCCAGTAACAAGAAATCATAGAATTTTATACAGAATTTTACGTATAGTATTTAGGTCTTTAAGAGATTACATAGCCCACTGCTCTCATTTTACAGATAACGAAAAAGAGTAAAGTGACCTAGTCACTGAGTGGATGTTCTGAAACACGGACATCAAAAAGTTTATCTCAGGGGCTGGAGAGACGGCTCAGTGGTTAAGAACTCTTGCAGAGAATCCAAGTTCAGTTACCAGCACCCACATGGTGGCCAACCACCATCCTAACTTCAGTTCCAGGGGATTATCTCGGTCCAGTATTTAAGGACATACAGGACTGAATGATAAGAAGGACTGAGCTGAATGGTTTCTCCAGTACCCAGTGCCCAGTCCCGCACCGGAACAACAGCAGAATGAATGACAACACCCCATTGAGAACCCCGAAGGCTGCAGGCTCTCCGGTGCGGCTGTGGCTGACAGCGTCCAGTCCTTAGGGAACGCCCGGCCAGTAGCCGGCTCCTCCTTGCCAGCTGTCTGGCTAAGCTGCCAACCGAGCAGGGGCGTGGCCGAAGAAAAGACTACGGGAACCAGAAAGCCAGCCCGTCACGCCCAGACCTTTTCCTGCGGTCTCCCGCGGCCCTCGTCTGTCAAGCGGTCAAAGCCAAAGACTCGCGAGGCTTGTCGCGCCCGGGATTTCGGGTCGGCCGGGCGGGCGGAGGGCCACCAGCAGAGCGTTACCACCACCCCGGGGGCTGCCCGGCCCCTGCTTCCCTACTTACAGCGTAGCAGGGAACCGCCGAGCGCCCCCGCCTCTGCGGCTTGCCGGCCTGCCCTCCGGCCTCTGCTCTCCGCCCTCGGGCCTCTGCCACGAGCGCCCATTGGCCAGTGGAGGCCGCGCCCACCTGAGAGCAAGCGCGCGTCTCATTGGCTGCTGCCTGGGGGATGGGCTGGAGCTCAGCTGGATCCCTGCGATGCAGGACTACCGTGGCCACTGGTACCTAAGGTGGTGCGGGTCATGGTGCCGGCCCTGCGCTACTTGAGCGGTGCCTGCGGATGGCCCCGGGGGCGCTTCCCTGGGAGTTTCCCCGGAACGTGCGGGCCGGCGTCGGGGAGACCCAGACTCCTGTGCGGCGGTGGCCGCCAAGCCAGCACCAGGTGAGTGAGTGGCGGTTGGCAGTCCCAGGCGCCTGCGCTGTTGATCTGCTCCGATCAAAGGTGAGTGGAGCGGGACCCACGCTCGGACTCGATTGTCCCTGACGTGAGAGGAAGCCTGGATGGTGTGGTCCAGCCTCGGACTCCAGGAGCTATCGATCTGCAGGGTTCCTTCATAGTATTTATGGCCTGGAAGATAGGCAGTGTTGGGTAGAGGTCAAGAGCGATCTGGCTTGTAAATACACCCCTCCCTGGAATGTTGACCACCCTAAAGGCTGAATTGGGACTAGGATCTTAGTCTGCCCCCTACGTGGTCGTTTTCAGGATAAAGTGTCCCAGCACACTGTAAATAAATATGCTGCTTATTAGCTAGCATTCCTGGTGTTGCTTGGAAGATCCAGAAGCGGTCTACAGTAGGGCAGCTCTTTGCTTGCACTACAGAGCTGTCCCTGTGAGAAGGAGCTCAATTTGCCTACCAAAGGCAGCAAAATTCAGTGTTCTATGATTTGAAGTTTGGAGGTCACATTTGAAACCACTGCCTTCTCTATAAAAGGAAAGGTTGTGCAAAAGCTTTAAGAGTGCAAAACTTTTGGTTGTTTTGAGGTGAGCAATATGAGTGTGATTTAGTGACTTAGTGGAAGACAGAGGTGTGGAAAGACACTGGAGAGGGGCCACATCAGAGTCGCGTTTTTGTTTTGACCACACATTAACTTTTATTGTGAGAGTCACAGAAAACTGTTAAAATGGTTTTAAGTAACCTGGCGTGGTGGCACACGCCTTTAATCTCAGCACTCAGGAAGCAGAGGCAGGCTGATTTCTGAGTTCAAGGCCAGCCTGGTCTACACAGTGAATTCCAGACCTGCTGGTGCTACAGGGAAACCCTGTCTCAAAAAAAACAGGTTTTAAGATGGGATAGGGATTATACGTGGATGTTTCAAAAGGTGGCTCTGGCCAGATGTGGTGCTCACACCTTTAATCCCATCAGTTGGGAGACAGATCTCTGAGCTAAGGAAAGTATAGTGACCAGGAGATTCATCTAGAGACTCAAGTCCCAGCAGAGCCTCAATGGCTGATGCCTGATAGAAGGGCAACCAGCCAGGAAAGTAGAAGAAGCCTCAGTGAGGAGGTGAGCTAACTTCAGGCCAAGAGGAAAATTCAGCTTCCCAGAGGAGGTGGTCTGAGAATTTCACGAGGTGAAGGAGATCATCAACTCCACTGGGTGGGAGCTGAGTGGGATCAGCACCCCGTGGGGTTAAGTGGGCCATGGAAAACAGCAAGGAATGGAGGAGCTTGGGCCAGCCCCTGCACATGCCCAGCCAGGGAAAGCTGGGATGCACTTGTCCCAACCTGTAGTACATTATTGAGGAAATAAAGTTCAACTCCTGGTTTTTTTTTTGGTTGTTTTGGATATTTTCATATAGAGCACCAGGCCTATTCTTATTTTGTGTTTTATATTTTATGTATGTGTAAGTATAAATTTCTTTTGTGTGTAGAGGATGCTTCAAAATTATCTGTCTCATTAGATTTCCAAGTTTTCTCCTGGGTGAGGCTATTAGCTGACAGCAGCTGGGCCTGATGTGGCCTTTCCATGCTGTGGGGTTAGCAGTGTGCCTTATGTGCACACAGTAATAAGCTGTTTACTGTCAATAAATAAACAAGATGTTCCAGTGCCACAAGGTTACCCTATCTGTTCCTGCTATGTTCACACCTTTCCTCTCCATTCTTTCTAACTCAGCAACTACTACTTTGTTCTCCATTAGTATAATTTTGTCATTTTGAGAATGTTATATAAGTGAAATATAGTATATAACCCCAACATTGTTTTTTGTTGTTGTTGTTTTTGTTTTTGTGGGTTTATTTGTTTGTTTTGGAGACAAGGTCTCCTTGTAGCCCAGCTGAGCTTTTTTTTTTTTTTTTTTTTTTTTTTTGTTTTTTTTTTTGGTCTTTTTGAGACAGGGTTTCTCTGTAGCCCCAGCTGGCCTGGAATTC
>NW_008335287.1:1515141-1525824 GCF_000622305.1 Nannospalax galili
CCTGGAACTCACTATGTAGACCAAGCTGGCCTTGAACTCACAGAGATCCACCTGCCTCACTGGGATTAAAGGCGTATACCACCACACCCAGCCCCAGCTGACCTTTAAAAAAAACCCAAAAAGATTCATTATTGTTCAATGTTCACCCATTTTATCCAGGGAACTCAAAGATTTGTTATTGTTCAGTGTTCACCCATTTTATCCAGGGAATTCAAAGATTTGTTATTGTTCAGTGTTCACCCATTTTATCCAGGGAACTCAAAGTTTTGCAGGGGAGCTGAGTGGTGGTACACACCTATATTCTCATCATGGAGGAAGTAGAGGCAGAAGGATCAGGAGTTCAAGGCTATCCTCCATCACATAATAAGTTCAAGGCCAGACTAGGCTACATGAAGCTATAGAAACTAAACAAAAATATGCCATGGGGGAGACCAGTCACGAAGCTCCAAACCTGGCAGCTGTCCCTGTCCAAGACTCATGTAGCAAAAGAGGAAACTTGAGGCATCTGATCTTCCAAATACAATGTAGAATTTGATTTAGGTTAATGTGTTAGTCCCTAGCTGTCCCAAAAGCTATTTCTGATTCTACATGTAGCCACATGTGGACTTGTAATCAAATGGATGTGCTTTTATGAAAGATTTTCAAATTGAAACTTAGATCACTTTTCAAAGGAAAAACCTAATCTCTGATGCTTACTTCACTTTACCATGCCTATAAAATATATTTAGATCATGTAGATTTGTTGACCATGAGGCAGTATTAAAGGTAATTTTAAGCCTCCCATGCAGAATTAGATAAAGGATATGTGGCATCTATGTTTTTTTCAATTATTATTCATTTATTTTTATTTTATGTGTATGAGTGTTTTGCCTTTGTGTATGTAAGTGTACCACATGCGTGTAATTGGATCCCCAGCCAGGGTGTGGATGTTGAGAACCAAACCTGGAAGAGCGACAAGTACTTTTTTAAGTGCTGAGCCATCTCTCCTGCCCCACATTTATAACTTCTTGGTTAGTTGTGTAGTCAGTGTTAGTCTGGGTAAAGATTGTGGTTCTGAACACTCTGAAGCAATTCCTTCCCTACAGTTTGATGTACTCATTGCTCCTTCTCAACAGAAAAACAAGAGTAAGTTATGGCACAATAAGGTGTTAATGCTGTGGCTAACCCTCCAGTATACTACATTTGAACTTTGAAAGGATAGATGGTAGAGACAGTTTTACCACATAACAATCAATGATGTAACTGACCCAGCAGATTTAATAATAGTTTATTGATAGATGTAATATCTGCAAAAATGAGCCAAGTAAAATTTCCTGACTGCCCAACAGGCACTGCAGAGATGCCAGTGGGCTGTCATTGATTAATCTAGTGACCAGCCATGTGTGTAACTTCTAAATGTTTATTTATGAATGTGAAGTCAAATATTACAAAGCCTAATACATATTTAAATTATTACAAGTTTAGTACTTAAATTGCTCACTGATGATGAAAATCAGGCAAGTGAAATTTGGCGAGCTCTACTGTTTATCATTCTTCTAAATCTTGCTTTCTCTTAAAGCTCATTTGATGTAGTCATTGTTGGTGGTGGAATTGTGGGTCTTGCCTCTGCCAGAGCACTCGTCCTGAAACACCCTGCACTTTCAATTGGCGTGGTGGAAAAGGAGAAAGATTTAGGTATGTATGCTGTCAGTGTTGCTCTTCAAACTTGTTGTGCACCTGCTTATTTTGTCAGTCTGAATCAATCCTGTTGAATGTTGATGTTAGTGTCTCATTTTGGGTTCTGAAAGCAAAGCCTGGGACAAGAACTTGCATGTAGGTGGTTTTATTTGAGGGGTTATCTGAGGTGTCAGGAAGAAGAGAGGGGGTGAGGAAGAAAAGCCACTTGACACATTCTCATTGTTGCTGCTGGGAGCTTAAGTCCCCTGGGGCCCAGGAGCAGTACAGTGCTTCCCAGGTTTGTGCCCTTCCATCCATCAGCTCCCAGGATTGAGTCTGCTGTTGATAACAGCTTTACCTTCCATCTGAAAGACAGACAAGGGCTTGTAGCATATGCAGACGGCCTTAGTAGGCCTTTAAAGTGGTTTGTTGAAGTGGTCCTTAAAACCAAGTTTTAAATGAAAGTCAGAGATGGGCTTGCATACCATAAACTTGTTCCAGGGATAGCTACTGTAGCACGTCACCAATAATCAGAACAAATCCAGGGAGAATTTTAAATGATGTAACCTTTGATAGCTTCATGTATATTTTTCTCACCTCTCAGGTTTTGTATAAGTTGTTTACTTTTTCTTACTCCTTTTTTCTCTTGTTTTATAGCAATTCATCAGACTGGACACAACAGTGGTGTCATACATAGTGGAATTTATTATAAACCCGAATCTCTGAAAGCTAAATTATGTGTAGAAGGTTCATCCCTCATCTACGAGTACTGTAACCTTAAGGGAATTCCCTACAAACAATGTGGCAAGGTATAGCATTATACTATGGCCTTGTATTACTTATAACTAGTACTTTCTTTTTTAAAAATTTATTTTTATTTATGTGTATGAGTGTTTTGCCTTCATGTTGTAAGTGTACCTGTGAGTGCAATGCCCTCAGAGTTCAGAAGTGGACATCAGATGCTCTGCACCTGGAGTTATCGACTGTTGTTAGCTGCCATGTGGTTACTGGGAACCAAACCCAGGTCCTCTGCAAGAGCAGTCAGTGCTCTCAACCGCCGAGCCATCTTTCCAGCCCCACTGAAATTTTCTTACTGAAAAATCTGAGAATCATGACTTTCCTGATTTTGTATATGTAACTTAAGAACTATAATATTAGAGGATAACAAAAATGATTTTATTTTCAAGTCTACAATTTAGTTTTTAGTGTATTCTAGAGTTATGCAACCATATGATAAATGTTCAAGTAGTGTAGAACACAGGAATTTTCCCATCATAATAGAAAGCAAGTACAGCTAACCTAAGACTGTGGAGACTGGCCCAGTAACTGACCTCTTTTGATGCACATAGAAGCATAAAAGGGTGGCTACACCTGCCCTGGCATTCTAAGGACAGCTGTCTAGTTTTCTTCTCAGTATCCTGGGGGCAAACTGGCCCCTCCTCAAACCTCTACATCAGCAAGTCCAAAGAGTCTGTTAACTCTTAGTGAGCCAAGAACAGGAACCTGTTAACTCCTGTGAACAGAGCACTATTGGCCATAAAGGAAAAGGAGGAATCAGTACATGTGTATGTAGTTGCCTGTTTTTATACATTTTGTATAAATAGAATTATGTTAGAGAATCTTTTGTGACGTTTTTGAACTTAATGTTTTCAGAGGTTATCCATATTGTAACATTTAATTTGTACTTAATCCCTTTTATAGCTGAAGAATACTCCATTATATGGATATGCTGTATTTTATTAGCTCTTTATTAGCTGATAGGCATTTGAAATGTTTCCACTTTTTATTATGAATAATGCATGGAATTTGTGTATAACTACTTTTATATTTTTAAACTAATTTTTATTGATTTTTTTTGCAAATTTTATACAGTATATTTTGATATTTAGATACCCTCCCATATCTGCACCCCCCTTACTAGCCTCCTACCAAATTCCTGTACGCTAATACATATATATGTATGTATATTAAATATTGTTGAGTCAGGTTTGTGTCCCAAAATGATGCCCAAAATGGGTTCATCCACTGGAGCCTGACCAACCTGCTAAGAGTCTTACCCTTAAAGGAGACTCAATTCCGCAGCAGTCATCAGTTGCCAATAGTTACTCAGGCACAGTTGGAGTTTCTTACCTACTTCCCTGCATCTATGCTGGGTTTTTGTCTGTCTAGAGCTGACCTAGGACTTGTTCATACTCTCAGCATTGCTGTGAGTTCATAAGAGTAACTGACCAGCTGTCTGGAAAACTCTTATTTCTTTGTGGTCATCCATCTCCTCTGGCTCTTACAATCTCTACCCCCTTCTGCAATGATCCCTGAGCCTTGGGAGGCAAAAGTTTAATATAGGTGTCGCACTCAGAGATAAACAGTGTGAAGCCTCTTATTCTGTGCACATTCAGCAGTTGTGGTTCTCTGTGTTAATCTCCCAAGGGTGCTTCTCTGCTGAGAGTTCAGAGATATATTAATCTATGGCTATAATAATAAGTCACTAGAAATCAGCTTAATACTATTATCTATTTAGCAGAATTGTTGTATTAAATGGCTTTTTCCCAGGCCCATGAGCTGTCTACCTTCAGATTCCGAGGCCTGATATCAATGTCTGGGATAGGTCTGTATAACTTTTCTGGGAACATAGTCTCTTTCCTTTTCTTTTCTTAGTTTCTTCTTTTGTTTTGTTTTGTTTTGTTTTGTTTTGTTTTGTTTTGTTTTGAGACAGGGTCTTTCTGTATAGCCCTAGCTTGCCTGGAACTCACTATGTAGACCAGACTGGCCTTGAACTCACAGAGATCTGCCTGCCTCTGCCTCCCGAGTGCTGGGATTAAAGGCATGTGCCACCACACCCGGCTCAGTCTCATTTCTTATGGGAATATACCTAGAAGTAAAATTTCTGGGTCATATGGGAACTCCGTCTTAATTTGGAGGAACTGCCAAGCTCTTTGAAAATGTTACACTGTTATATTTTCACCAGTAATTAACAAGGATTCCATATTCTTATTAACAACCGTTTCTCATACCCTTACCCACACTTGCTTTCTGTTTTTATTTTAGCCATTCTAATAGATAGGAAGTTGTATCTCATTGCACATTTGTTTTGGTTTTTGTGTTTATTTTGTTTTGTTTTTGAGACAGGTTCTCACTGTACAGCTCAAAACAGCTTGGAACTCTTTGCTAAAAATACATATTTAGTGATTCTTTGAGAGTTTCATGCAATGTATCTTGATCATACCACCCCCCCAACCCCTGTCCAATTAAGTTGGGTTTTTGGTGGTTGGTTTAGTTTCATTTTGTTTATGGAAACATTTTTTAGATAATTGTGAACGTACAGGGAATCCTAAAGAAGAAAACACAATTCTTTGTACATTTTAGCCAGTGTTCTCCAAATGATAACATTTTGCAAAGTTAAATTATTTCTTTTTTGTGCTAGAACCCAGAGCTTGGCACATGGTGAGCAGCAACCCTCAGCCCTTGGAATAGTTTTATTTTTATTTTCTTCTTCCCCATCTCCAAACCCCACTGGTGATTGAGCCTTGAACTTACCAAATGCTGTACTTCTGAGCTATAGCACCAGCCCTTTGTGGGGTTTTCTTTTTCTTTTCTTTCTTTCTTTTTTTTTTTTTTTTTTTTTTTTTTTTTTTTTTTGAAACGAGGTGTCCCTGTAGCCCCAGCTGGCCTGGAACTTACTATGTGGACCAGGCTGGCCTGGAACTGACAGAGATCCGCCTCACAAGTGCTAGGACTACAGGGATGGATTCCCCTGGAACTGGAGTTTCAGACAGTTGTTAGCTGGCATGTGGGTGCTGGGAATTGAATCTGGGTCCTCTGAAAGAGAAGTCAGTGCTCTTAACTGATGAGTCATCTCTCCAGGCCCCACATACCTTTTTTATTTTTAAAGTCTGTTCTCTCTCTTTTTAAAACAAGGTTTATTTTGTGTGTATGACTGTATTGCCTGCATGTATATAAGTGCACCTGTGCTGTGCAGTACCCTCGAAGGACAGGAGAGGGCATCGGATCCCCTGGAACTGGAGTAATGGATGCTTATTAGCCACCATGTGGGTGCTTGGATACAAACCCAGATCTTCTGCAAGAGCAGCCAGTGCCCTTAACCACTGAGCCATTTCTCCAGCCCCATAAGTCTATCCTCTTAATAGTCTCCAAGAATACAGCATATTGGGGCTAGAGAGTGGTTAAGAGCACTACTTGTAATTACCTGTATGATTTGGAATGCTTTATCCCATTGTGTAGGTTTGCTTTCTTGATGGTATCCTTTGGAGCCCTAAAGTCTGTGAGTATTTTAGAATCAGTTCTAATACATGCTGTGAATTAGGAGTCCAACTTCATTCATTTCTATGTAGATGCTTCAAGAGCAGCCAGGGCTCCACTGAGCCATCTATCCCCTGTTATTACCATCCCATCAATATCAACTCTTTCCATCCAGGATTTCTGTCATTTATTTAGCTTTTTAGTTTCAACCATGCTTTATACTTTCCATTGTGTAACTCTTGCCTTTTGTTAAATTTATTCCTCAATATTTTATTTTTATTACTGTTTTTATGAGGGAATTATT
Source organism: Nannospalax galili (assembly GCF_000622305.1). NCBI lineage: Eukaryota > Metazoa > Chordata > Mammalia > Rodentia > Spalacidae > Nannospalax > Nannospalax galili. Next base: position 1,521,359 of record NW_008335287.1, read on the forward strand.
TTTTAAGTTTCATTTTTGATTATTCATCGCTAATATATAAACTGTGATTGATTTTATGTATATCGATTTTCTTTTAGTCTGCAGCTTTGCCAAATTTACTAGTTCTAGTTTTATGTATGTTTCTTGGGTTTTTCTGCCTTTATTTCTGTAGTGTTACATTAACTGGCTTTTGGATGCTAAATTAATCTTGTCTTCCTGCATAGACTACAACCCATTTGGTTATGGTGTTTTTATATGTTGCTGTATTTAGTTTTACAATTTTGCCCAAGATTTTTGCATCCATATTTGTAAATGAGGGCTGTAGGCATAACTCAGTGGTACATAAAAATTTATTCAGGTAATAAATTTTTTAAAATGTTGCTTCCTAGCTGGGCGTGGTGGCACACACCTGTAGTCCCAGCACTCGGGAGGCAGAGGCAGGAGGATCTCTGTGAGTTCAAGGCCAGCCTGGTCTACATAGTTCCAGGACAGCTGAGGCTACAGGGAGACCCTGTCTCAAAAAGACAAAAAAAAAAAGTTGCTTCCTCTTTTGTATTTTGGAAGCAAATATGAAGAATTGTATTTGGGGGCTGGAGAGATGACTCATCCATTAAGAGCACTGGCTTCTCTTGCAGAGGACCTGGGTTTTGTTCCCAGCACCTACATGGGCGCTAACACTTGTCTCTCTGTCCAGTTCCAGGGGATCCAATGCCCTCTTCTGGCCTCTGCAGGCTTTGCACTTACATACATTTAGGAAAACACTTATACACATAAAGTAAAAATAAACATTTTTTTTTTTAAAGAAAGAAAACCAGGGACTGGAGAAATGGCTCTGTGGTTAAGAGTACTAACTGCTCTTGCAGAAGACCTGGGTTCAATTCCCAGCACCCACATGGTGGCTAACAACTGGCCGTAACTCCAGTTCTAGGGGATCTGACAGCCTCTTCTGTCCTCCGTGGGCATCACGCCATGGGTTCACTCACCTACATGCAGGCATAACACTCACACACATAAAATAAAAATAACAAAATATTTTTTTAAAAAAAGAACCTAGGGGCTGGAGAGATGACAGCAGTAAAGAGCACTGACTGCTCTTGCAGAGGACTGGGTTTCGATTCCCAGCACCCACATGGCGGCTACAAACTGTCCTTAACTCCAGTTTCAGGGGAATCCGAAGCTCTCTTCTGACCTCTGCGGCATCGCATGACATGGGTGCACTCATATACATGCAGGCAATACATTTGTACACATAAAAATATATATAAAGGAAACCAAAAAGAATTGGATTTGATGTAGTTTTTAAAAACATTTGGTAGTTTTCATAAGTAAAAGGCTTTGATGCCTGGACTTTTCTTTGTTGGAAGCTTTTGTTCTGTCAAAGCGCTACTCACTTTTTAAAAGTCATTTTCAGAAGTGTACGTCTTTCTAACAATTCATGCATCTAGATTATCTAATTTTTTAAAACTTTTTCATTTACTTTTAATTTTCTGTGTATGAGTATTTTGAGGCCAGAAAAGGATGTCAGATCATCTGTAACTGGAGTCACGGATGGTTATTAGCCTCTATATGGGTGCTGGGAACCTAACCTAGGTCCTCTGCAAGAGTAGCAGTGTTCTTAACAGCTGTGCCATCTCTCTAGCCCCTAAATTATCTAATATTTAAGTATTTTCTCTCTTTCTGTGACGTCTTTTCCTTTACTTGATGGTGTCCTTTGGATCATCTTTTGTTTATAAAGTTAATCATTTGTTGACTTAAATAGCCTTTGTACCTCCAACTTAAAAGAATTACCGCCGGGCGTGGTGGTGTACGCCTTTAATCCCAGCACTCGGGAGGCAGAGGCAGGAGGATCTCTGTGAGTTCAAGGCCAGCCTGGTCTACATAGTGAGTTCCAGGACAGCTGGGGCTACAGGGAGACCTTGCCTCAAAAAAAAAACAAAAAGAAAAAAGAATTACCTCATCTCATGAAATCCTGTCAACTTCTTGGTACAAAATAGCAGCTTGTGAATTCTGTTATACCTGCAAATATGCATCTCAGTTTTGCCTTGCTGGTAAATAAAGAGGAGCTCAATTTCAGATACCTTTCTCAGAAATAAATAGAAAACAATTTTTAAAGATATTAATTTTTTTTCCCTTTGCAAAAGAATGCATTAGTAAATACCTTGTAACTTCAAGAAAGGAAAGGAATAGTTTGCTGAGAGTAGTATCCCACCCATTACACTGAATACTGGATGCTTTGATGAGCTGGCATTTCACATTTCTTTTATTGCAGTTCTCATAGCAAGCAATAGAAATTGAGGCTGTTTCACCTTTAAGGAGATTAGCTTTAATGCCATTTTCTTAAGACCTTGGTGAAAGAAGGAAATAAAATGAACAAAGGGGATAGAGTTATGAAAGAAAAAATGCTGTATATTAATGCCATTTGACTCATGATAATTATAATTTTTCCATTGACTATATTTTATTGCTAGTGATAGATATTTCATTCTCTTCATGTATTTAGCCTTTTTTTTTCTTTTTAAGCTAATCGTAGCTGTTGAACAAGAAGAAATTCCCAGACTTCAGGCACTGTATGAGAGAGGCCTACAGAATGGTGTCAAAGGCTTGAGACTGATCCAGCAGAAGGATATTAAAAAAAAGGAACCCTATTGCAGGGTGAGTGTTTTACCAGCCTAGTGTACATGGTCAAAGGCACAATTTCCTCTGGAGTCCAGTCATGTAACATGAAGACTGAATTTATAGGATGCAGGAATCAAAAATTAGAATCATAGATGATTCTGTCACAGTAACAGACGCAAGAGGGCATTATCACAAACTGGACGTGTGAGTCTTACCTGTAAGAATGTACTGGGTTCAACCGACAAAAGGCAAGAGGAGATCTGATGACCATATGGCGTGTTTGGAAAACACCTGAACAGTGAAGTGTGGTTGAAGCATGATGTATGTAGGGAGAATAAGAGTAATACTGGAGGGGCTCAGAGATGGTTCAGAGGTTAAGAGCACTGGCTACTCTTTTGCAGAGGACCTGGGTTCCCAGCACTCACCTGGCAGCTAACAACCATTCATAATTCCAGTTCCAGGGGATCTTTTGCCCTCTTGTGACCTCTTTGGACATTGCACAACACAGGGGTATTTAACATACATGCAGATAATGCACTCACGCATTAAATAAAATAAAAAATTGTAAAGGGTAATACTGGAAAGGCAGGATTAGACCCATCCAAAGGAACTGGCATTCATACTAATTTACTCTGCAGTTTTTCTAGTAGGCATGGGGAGTAACTAAAGATCTTTTTTTAATTATTTACTTAATAACCACATACTTAGAAGAAGCATTTCGTTACAAAAGCATTGATATATTCAATAACAATTTCCAGAGCTAAGATGCATCTCTCAAAATTGGCTGTAAATTTTTAGGTTTACAGTTGAATTATTACAGTTATGTAATATTGTATTCAGTATAAACCTATAAGACATAGAATTAAATGAGGTTTAAACCTTTAAAAAAGATCTCCATTTCATTATTAAAAACAGTTTCATACAGAAAAATTCATTTTAATGCAATTGACATTAAGATGTTTGCACATGCATTTCTAATCTCTGTAGGTCTGATTATTACTAGACACAGTCGGTTACTTTCTGAGGTCCTTGGCATCTGAGCATGGATATAAAGTTGTCAGGTAGATTTCATTGATAATGTTTTTCACATCTACTAATTACTAAGGAGCAAATTTTTATGCTTTGAAGAATTACTATTTTTATCATTTAAAAAATTTAATAACTACATGATTAGAAGAAGCATTTCACTCCAGCTTTAACATATTCAGTAACACACTCCAGAGCAAGAGTACATCTCTTTCACAAGTGGGTGCAAGTTTCTAGTTCATTTTAAAATATACTGTTTCTTACAGAAAGACTCATTGTTTCTGCTAATAACCCTGAAGATGTTGGTGCATGCACCTCTAATCTGTATGTGTCTGATTGTTACTAGTCATAATCGGTTGCACTTGGATCTTTGGCACCTGTGAATGTCTATAAAGTCATCTTGTAGATTTCAGTGGTAATGTTTATCACCTCTACTAATTAGCATGATGTAAATTTCCATGATTCCTCTTCAAATATAATACATTTTTTAAAATTTGTTGATTTGTGTGTGTGTGTATATCATTTGTTCTCTTTGTATCACACAGAACATCCCAATCCAGTGGTCATAATTTGCATTTCCCTAATTATTAGTGATGTTGAACAACTTTTAAGGTGTTTCACAGCCATCTTTACTTCTTTTGAGAATTCTCTGTTCAGCTCCTTAGCCCATCTTTTAACTGGGTTACTTCTTGTCTTGATTCTCTATTTTTTAGAGTTTGTTATATATTCTGGATATTAAACCTCTGTCAGATGTGTCACTGGTGAAGATTTTCTCCCATTCTGTGGGTTTTCTGTTTGCTTCCTTGGTTGTCTCCTGTGCTGGATAGCTTTAGTGTCAACTTGAC
>NW_008335287.1:1526036-1526219 GCF_000622305.1 Nannospalax galili
ACACTTCACATTGAGGTATTTGATCCATTTGGAGTTGACTTTTGTGCAAGGTGAAAAATATGAGTTTAGTTTTATTCTTCTACAGGTGGAGATCCAGTTTTGCCAGCCTCATTTGCTGAACATGCTGTCTTTCCTCCAGTGAATATTCTTGGCCCCTTTGTCAAATATCAGGTGACTGAATTA
>NW_008335287.1:1527888-1562540 GCF_000622305.1 Nannospalax galili
AGGCACGTAGAGCTATAAACTTCCCTCTAAGGACAGCTTTTAATGTGTCCCAGAGGTTTGTTGTGTTGTATTGTCCTTTTCATTTAGTTCCAGGAAGACTTTTATTTCTTTCTTAATTTCTCCTTTGACCCATTCATCATTCAGGAATGTGCTATTTAATCTCCATGTGTCCATGTAGTTACTAGAGTTTCTTCTGATGTTGATTTTAAGCTTTATTGCTTTGTGTTCCAGATGGAATGAATGGAATTATTTCAATCTTTTTGCATTTGTTGGGATTTGTTTTGTGCCCCAGTATATGGTTAATTTTGGAGAAATTTCCATGGGGCACTAAATAGAAAGCATATTCTTTGGTGCTTGGGTGGAATACTCGGTAGATGTCAGGCCTATTTGATATATGGTATTGTTTATATTGATTAATTCGGATGTCTCTCTGTTAACTCTCTGCCCTGTTGACCTATCTAATGGAGACAGTGGGGCATTGAAGTCCCCTACTATTAATGAGTTGGGATTAATCTGGGTCTTAAAGTCCTGTAGTATTGCTTTTATGAAGTTGGGTGCACCAGAGTTTGGTAAATATACATTCATATGTCTACTGTATGCATAAATAAAAACTTATAAACACTAATATAACTATAGTGTCTTCTCTCTATAACTTGTGTTTTTACTTTAATAGTATCTTCTGATAAACAGATGTTAGCATTATAAATTTACCAATTTATGTATATATTTCTCTTTTACGTTTAGTATTTTTTGTGTTCTGTTTGAGAACTCTTTTCCCATCCCAGGGTCTATGAAATATGGGTTTTTCTGAATATTTCTTTTTACCTTTCATGCTTAGTTCTGCAAGCCTTTTGCAATTGATTGAAATTTTGTATATAGTATGAGGCACGGGTCAAGGTGTATTTCCCTACATATGAGAATATCCAGTTGACCAGAGCATCATTTAGAAAAATGCCTGGTTTCCCCTACTGTACAATAGTATTCCTTTGTGATATCAGGTATCTCTGTGTGAATGGGTCTGTACTAGATCTGTCCTATTGATTCTTGTACTATTATCATATTATCTTATTTATTTACAGTAGCTCTAATAAAAAAATTTTAAAAAAAAGCTTCCAGTGAGCTGAGCAGAGGGGCCTGGCTTTAGAAATAGAACAAAAAGCAGGTCTATCAAAATTACTTTCCTTGTAGGGTTGGAATAAAGGAACTTCTTTAATCATGCTAACACTGGCCTGTTTGGAGATTTGGCTATTATCTTTGTCTCTTTATTTTTTTAGAGGATCAGATATACAATTTAATTTGCTGACATGGAACTTTAGCATGAGTGACTCCATTTTGGTTTGGTCTATTGTGACTCAGTGCTGGAGAGTGCAGTCTAAAACAACAGCCTTCTATAAATTTTATCAAACAAGTGCTTCCTGAAAGTACATTAAATTTGTTAGTGTTTGGTAGTTTTATGTGATTCAGATGGAATTTGATTGTGAAGCTAAGGTGCTCCTATCTAGTATTGCCTTTGAGAACAAAAAAAAATTATAATCTTCAAAATGAGATGCCAGTTTTTACATTTAGAAAAATTTTATTCCCCAATGAAAAGCTCTTTAAAATTTAAAGATTTGTTTCAAAAGATAAAAAAGATGAGCTGATTCAGGGGTTAAAAGCACTGGCTGCTCTTACAGAAGACCTGGGTTTGGTTCCCGGCACCCACATGATGGCTAACAGCCACCTCTAACTCCAGGTGTCGGACTCAAGGCACGCATGTGATGTACGTGCACACAGGGGAGCAAAATACTCATACACATAAATTAAAAAATTTTTAAAAAGACATCTGAATTGACCCTTCTGTAGGTTTGATCACGATGTAAAAATAATTCAGTTTTAGAGTTTGAGAGTAGGATTGGTTTCATAGTAGTATTGAAATTTGGGATATTTGGAGGGTTCCATCTGATTGTTGTCTGCTATATATTCTTGAGAAGAACTTTTTTAAAAAATATTTTTTATGTGTGTGAGTGTATTGCCTGCATGTATCTGCGTGCACCCATATCGTGCAGTGCTGCAGAGGACAGAAGAGGACTTCGGATTCCCCTAGAACTGGAGTTAAGGATAGTTGGTAGCCGCCATGTGGGTGCTGGGAATCAAACCCGGGTCCTCTGCAAGAGCAGTCAGTGTTCTTAACCACTGAGCCATCTCTCCAGCCCCGAGAAGAACTTTAATAAGAGCCCATGATTCTTTATATCAGGCTTTGCTGTTTAAAAACAGTTTTTCACATATTGTGATGGTTAAGGGTAAGTCTGGATATTTTCTCTGAACCTGACCATGGTGATCCTTCTAAGTCCTTTGGATGAAGCACATGAAGTATGCATGCATTGATAATAAAGTGATATATATGCACACACTTTTTAACTTATAAAAAAGAAATTGAGGGGTCTGGAGAGATGGCTCAGCGGTTAAGAGCACCGACTGCTCTTGCAGAGGACCTGGGTTTGATTCCCAGCACCCACATGGTGGCTACGAACCATCCTTAACTCCAGTTCCAGTGGAATCCGAAGTCTCTTCTGACCTCCGTGGTATTGCATGACACGGGTGCACTCACATACATGCAGGCAATACACTCATACACATAAAATAAAAATAATAAATAAAATTTTTTTTTTTTAATTGAGGGCAGGAGAGCTGTCTCTGTGGTTAAGAGGACTGGCTGCTTCTTGCAAAGGACCTGGGTTGGGTTCCCAGCACCCACATGGCAGCTAACATCCCTCCATAACTCCCAATTCCAGGGGAATTGAACACCCTCTTCTAATTTCCATGGGCATTGCATAACATGGGTACACTTACATACATGCAGGCAATATACTTATACACATAAAATAAAATAATAAAGCCAGATGTGGTGGTATAAGCCTTTAATCCCAGCAGTTGGGAGGCAAAGGCAGGCCAATCTCTATGAGTTCGAGGCCAGCCTGGTCTCCATAGCGAATCCAGGCCAGCTGTGGCTAGGAGACCCCATTTCAAAAAGACCAAATAAATAAATTAAAAAAAAAATTTTTTTTGAAAGGGAAATTAGTCGTTAGCTTTTCTAAGTTCACACAGCTCCTCACGGAGTGCCTTGCCCAAGTAACTGACTTAGAAGAAGTATGGTTCTTGTTTCGTCAGCCTGAAAGATTTTTATTTACTGTGTGCTGAGTACTCTGGTTAGTTACTACAGATGTGAATCATGAGCAAAGCATGACTGGTAACCTGAAAGGAGTCAATGTGCCAGAGATAGAATTTAGAACAACTGTTGAGTGTAACTGTTGTGGTAGAGCTAGTGCTCTGACTTGTACCAATGGTAAGGCAGCACTGTTAGCTCAGTCTAAGGAGCTAAGCCTTCCCAGAGTTGAACCCCACTTGAAGATTAGTGATTAAAGTAGGTAGATCCTGCTTCTTTCTGAAGCCTCCACAGAAGTAATATACTTTATATAATGCCGTTTGTAATCATTAACTGGTGACAATACATGGGAAGTACAGCCTAGTGATTTCATAAAAGGTGTCTTGAGTAAGTTTCTCCCTTTTCTCTCATCCCAGTCACCACACCATGAATGTTTCCATGGTACAGGATCACTTCTGAGTCTCATAGGCCCTCTTAAAAAAGTCATCAGGGAAACTCTTGTACCAGATCCCTTTAAGAAGACTAAAGTAACTTCTGGGAGAGGATCCTGTAAGACTTTAAGCTGCCTCTGTAAACTTTGCTGTAGAGGATAACTCACATAACTCCCTCTGGGATAATCCTCAGTGTCATCCCTGACTCAGTTCTGACTCTTCTTCCTTTTCTTCTGCATTATTGATCAGCCACATGTCTTTTGGCTCCTCTTGTTTCCTAAGTGCAGCTCCCAGCTTTCCTTGTCCTGCTTGCCTGGTTTTTTTCTCAGCCACTTGACTTGCTTGGTCTTCTGTTTCAAGCTGTGACCTGGTGACCTAGACCATGCATGCCCAACTTTCTGGTTGACAGACATAGCCAGCTTATCACAAGCCCCATCTCAGCTTTGCTGACTGTCCTGTAGCCCGTCTTGGACTAGGGAACTGGATTGCTTGGCAGCAATGACTTGCTCTGCTTCCCTCACACACAGCCAAGACTAGAAAGAGAAAAAAAGGAAGGGAGACTTTTTAGAGGAGTTTTGGAGAGGTGGAAATGTAGTATATTTAAAAACTTTCAAATGTTTATTAATTCAGTACATGCTCGAGTTACTTGTGTATGTAAGGTATTATGCGGGGTAATAGGAATACAGAGTGAATAAGGACAACAAACATTTGGAATTCTGAAAACCACTGATTCAGAATGAAGCACTTTTACAGCACATTTTTATTCCTTTCTTACTATATTAGTCACAGTTTTTATGGTCAATAAGGAAGTTTGTGGAGTAAACCCTTGATATTATATTCATTTCCTCGATTATTGTACTGAAGATACAATCTGTAGGTTAAAATTGAGTTGGATAAAGACTAATGTAAGGTCTTATATCAGCCATACCAAAACAGGAATGACTTCCTGAACCTAACAAAGGCTTTCATATTCTAGAATGAAGACTGTCAGGTAAATGGTGAAGTTTGCCAAATATTGCATGCTTTGTGGGCCCTTGGCATGATTTGGCCATCAGGCATTGTTGCTTAGGGGTGGGTAGCAAAGTGAAAAGCTGTAAGGGCCAAGCTGGGCTTGGGTAGGGGCAGGGAATACAGCAGTGAGATATTTAACATGTTATTTCAGATATTAGTTTTTGAAACGGAAACAACAGTGCTCTGTTGACCAAACAGGAAGGCAGCAGAAATTGCTGGTTGTACTCAGCTCCGGGCTTATCTGGGGAACCAGCTACCTTCTATGGGAAGATGATTTAGAGAACTGATGTGTGTGTATACAGCAAGGCGACAAAAAACTGTTGTCAAAGTGTAGCAACAAAATATATTCAGTATTTCTTGTGTGAATTCCTGCTCTTGTCCTTTTCTTTAGAATTAGAAAAAGCCAATGACACATTCAACATTTATTCCAAAAAATAAAGCAAGCATTAGTTTAGGTCTAAATTCATGTCTTCAGTGACAAAAGCAAAAAAAACCCGGCTGTTAATCTCTCACAGCACCTGAAAGAAACTGTGAGTTATATAAAAACTTCCATTCCATATTCATAGCCTTTTTTTTTTTTTTTGAGACAGGGTCTCCCTGTAGTTCCAACAGGCCTAGAACTTGCTATGTAGACCAGGTTGGCCTTGATCTCACAGAAAATCCCCTGCCTCTGCCTCCCAAGTGCTGGGATTAAAGACGTGTGCTATCGCACCTGGTCTATATCTCATCTTTTTATGTAGATACCAACCTATGGATTTACCATCTCATCCTTATGACCTGGTTTAATTATCTCCTTGAAAGTCCTGTCTTCAAACACAGTGGCACTGGGGGGGCATGACTGCAGTGTGGCTTTGTGTGTGTGTTTGTGTGTGTATGTGTGTACATGGAGATGTGATGACACTCCCTGCTCTGAAATGAATGTTTAATAAAGGAGAGAACCAGTGTTCAGAGATGTGAAGTAAATTAATCATCACTACAGCATTTTCAAAATCCCTGCTAATGTGGCTTATAATTTCTGCTCAGCCTTTCTAATGCCTGCTTGAAGGATTCACATGCTCTGAGCTTCACCTAGATCTTTGGCCTTATTTATGTCTTACCATTATTCTTCCCTCAGTTTAACTCAAATGTCCAGCATGGTCACAAGTACCTAATAAACCCTCAGTCCGTGCAGGTGGATTGACTTCAGGTCTTGCCACTTTGCATGCCACCATAAGTCCCTTCACGTTGCTCTTATTTTCATAGTTGCTGAGATCCAATGCCCTATTTATTTATTTAATTTTTGTGTATTTGAGTGTTTTGCCTGCATGTATGTAAGTGCACCATGTGCATGCAGTGTCCTTGGAGGTCAGAAGAAGGCATCGGGTTCCCTGGAACTGGAGTTATGGGTGCTGGTGCCTGAACCTGTGTCCTCTAGATGAGCAGCTAGTGTTCTTAAGTGCTGAACCATGTCTCCAGCCCCAGTGCCCTTTTTTGAACTCCACAAGCACTTCTTCCCATGGACACATTACCTCCAACCCTGTGTGCCCCCATATATAGACATAATTTAAAAATTGTAAGAAAAAATTTTTTTCTTTTATATTTTACTTAATTTTTGAGTATTTCATACAATCTATTTTGATTATATTCAGACTTCCTTTCCTGTCTTTGCCTCCCTTACTACCTCGTTCCTGATTTCATGTCCTCTATTATTATTTTTAAGGTCCGTTGAGTAATTTGTAGCCCCAAATACACTCTGGTGTTGGTCCATTACATCCTTAAAGAATTGGACTCTCCCGCTCATAGCTGCTGTCGGTTACCGAGAATTCCGCAGCTAGGGTTGGGGCTTCTTACCTCCTCTTCGCCCCGCTGGGGTTTTACCTGGCTTTAGTTTTCATAGGTCTTTTGCATGCTATCACAAGTGCTCTGAGTTCATGAGTAACTGCCCTGCTGTCTGGAAAACTGTTTCCTTCTAGTCATCACCACTTCTTGTTTTTAGAAAATTTCCTCTCCCTCATCCACAATTATCTCTGAGCCTTGGGAGGGGAGAGTTTGATACAGGTGTCTCATTCAGGGCTAAGCACTCCGCAGTCTCTTATTCTCTGGGTCTCTGCATTAATTGTTATCTGCTATATGAAGAAAATTCTGGTGAGAGTTTAAAAGGTGCATTAATCTATGGGTATAGTAATGTCATTAGGAATTAGCTTAAAAATATGTCCATTTAGGCCGGACATGGTGGCACAAATTTAATCCCAGAACTTGGGAGGCAGAGGCAAGCAGATCTCTGAATTCAAGGCCAGCAAGTTCCAGGACAGCTGGGGCTACAGGGAGACCCTGCCTAAAAAAGACCAAAAAAAAAAAAAAAAAAAAAGTCCATTTAGCAGAATAACCTGTGTAGCACAGGTTCCTAGGCCTAATACAGGCTCCATCTGGTGAAGCAGACCTTAAATCCAGTTAAGAAAGAAAGAAAGAAAGAAAGAAAGGAAGGAAGGAAGGAAGGAAGGAAGGAAGGAAGGAAGGAAGGAAGGAAGGAAGGGAAAAAGAAAGAAAGAGAAAAGATTCAAAGCTCTATCCACTTATGAGAGAGAACAAATAACTTATCTTCCTGGGTCTGGGTTACCTCACTCAGGATGATTGTTTCCAGTTCTATCCATTTACCTGCAAGTTTCATCTTTTTAAATTTTTTTTAATGAGTGTATTGCCTGCATGTATGTGAATGCACCCATGTCGTGCAATGCCACAGAATGCTGGGAATCCAACCCAGGTCCTCTGCAAGAGCAGTCAGTGCTGTTAACTGCTAAGCCATCTCTCCAGCCCCAAGTTTCATCTTTTTAATAGCTGTATAATATTCCATTGTGTAAATGTATGATACTTTCATTATCCATTTATCAGTTGATGGACAGCTAGGTTGTTTCTATGCCCTGGCTGTTGTGAAAAGGGCAGCAATAAACGTGGGTATCTTTGTATAGTAGGATATAGTCTTTTGGGTATATGCCCACTTGGATCATGTGGTAGATCTATTTCTGGTTTTTAGGCATTTCCACACTGATTTCCATAGTAGCTACAGCAGTTTGCACTCCCACCAGCAGTAAATAAGAGTCCCCCTTTCCCCACATCCTTGCCAGCATTTATCATTGTTCATTCATTCATTCATTGGCTCTTAGTCATTCTGAGGTAAGATGAAATCTCATAGTTTGAATTTCCCTGATAGCTAAAGTTGTTGAACATTTAAAAAAATATATATTTCGCCAGATGTGGTAGCACATGCCTTTAATCCCAGCACTTGGGAGGCAGAGGCAGGTGGATCTCTGTGAGTTCAAGGCCAGCCTGGTCTACAATAGTGAGTTCCAGGACAGTTGGAGCTACAGGGAGACCCAGTCTCAAAAAGACCAATATATATATATTTGTGTGTGTGTGTGTGTGTGTGTGTGTGTGTGTTTTCCATCTTTTTAGAACTTCCTGTTTAGTTCCTTGCCTCAATTTTTAATTGGGTTGGATTGTTTTGTTTTGTTTTTTCAAGGTCTCCCTAGCCCCAGCCCCTCTGGGGCTCACTTTGTAGACCAGGCTGACCTGAGATCCACCTGCCTCTGCATCCCTAGTGCTGGGATTAAAGGTGTGAGCTACCTTGGCCCAGCATTGTTTGTTTTGGTTTGGGTTTGGTTGTTTTTGTTTTGTTTGGGTTTTTTTTTTTTTTTTGGTCCTTTTGAGACTGGTCTCCCTGTAGCTGCATTCACTATGTGGATCAGGCTGGCCTTAAACACAGAGAGCTGCCTGCCTCTGCCTCCTAAGTGCTGGGATTAAAGGTGTGTGCTACTACACCTGGCATCATTTTTTTTTTAAGTTCTTTGTGTATTCTGGATACTAGCCCTGTCAGAGGTATACCTGGCATCATTTTTTTTTTTAAGTTCTTTGTGTATTCTGGATACTAACCATGTCAGAGGTATACCTGGTAAATTTTCCCCATTCTGTAGGTTTCCTCTTTACTTAAATGATGGTGTCCTTTACTGTACAGAAGCCTTTTAGTTTCATGAGGTCACATTTGCCAGTGTTGGACTTAATGCCTGTACAAAGAGTCCTGTTCAGAAAGTCCTTTTCTGTACCTATAAGATCTGTGTATATCCTGCTTTCTCCTTTAGCAGATTCAAGGTATCAGGTCTTTTTATTATTATTATTTTTTGGTTTATTTGTTTTTTTTTTTATGGGTATGAGTGCCCACATGTATGTAAGTGTACCCCATATGTGTAATGCACACAGAGGCCAGAAGAGGGGGTTGAATCCCCTGGAACTAGAGTTAGGGAAGTTTGTTAGCTACCATGTTGGTGCTGGGACCTGAACCTGTGTCTTCTGTAAGAACAGGTAGTGCTCTTAACCACTGAGCCATCTTTCTGGGCGTAGGGTATCAGGTCTTATGTTGAGGAAATCAAACACCTTTATATATAAAAAGAAAAAGAAGGAAAATTACAGAGATGTTCTTATTTACCTAGTATTATTTCTCCCCTCCATTAAACACATGTATGTATTTCATCAAATACACTTAAGGCTCTTAGGCACTTAAGAGAGCAAACTGTTCTGTTACTTTTTTAAAAAAAGCTGTCAGATTTTTGTCAAGCAAAGATAATGTGTTTCCCATTAAAATAAATAAGTAAAAATTTTTAGACAAAAATAAAATTTTGAACAAACTTCACTGATTTTTTTATTGTATTATTTGACTTAGTCATGTTTCTGTTCTAGGGTCTAATGGCTATTGATTGTCCATATACTGGCATTGTGGACTACCGAAAGATAGCTTTGTCATTTGCCCAGGATTTCCAAGAAGCAGGTGGCTCTATCTTGAAAGATTTTGAAGTAAAAGACATTGAAATGGCTAAAGAAAGCCCTTCAGCAAGTAAGGATGGTAAGCTGTCCTTTTCTAAAGACTTTTTTTAAAATGGGATTGCTTTTTTTACTGGTCAGAGGCTACCAGGAGTCAAGCTAGAATAGGACACAGAGTCAGAGTGAGAGAGAGTGCAGAAGGATCAAGAGTGAGATTGGAGAGAGGAAACCCATAACTCATGGAAGTTCATGTCCTGAAAGAAGTAGGCCTTCATTAGATATTGTGGCTGGTACCAAAATCTGAACTGCCAAGGCTGTTAATATACAGTTGTCCTGCAAACAGTTCCCCACAGGTTAAGTCAATATCTCTTGGGGATGCTTCTTATAAACACATATAATTAGCACCACCTAGACTTCCTGAATCCACCTGTCTGGGAATATGACCTAGGACGATAACCTGGTGATTCTTCCTCTAGATTTCAGAAATGGCAGCCCAGTACCATAAAAAGACTCAGCCATTCTGAGTCCAACCTCCTCTATCCCATGAGTGTTTTGCCTGCATGAATATAAGTACACCATGTTGTCCAGAGCCCATGGAGGTCAGAAAAAGGCATTGAATCCTCTGGAACTGGATTTACAGACAGTTAACCACCATATGGGTGCTGGGATCCAAACCCAGGTCCTCTGCAAGAGCAACCAGTACTCTTAACTGCTGAGCCATCTCTCCAACCCTTCTACTCGACTTTAGACAACAGTTTAAGTTCTTTTTTGTTTTGCTTTGAGAGCATTAATTTTTTAAAAATGAAATGAGTGACATAAACTTTCTATTTACTGCAAGGAAATTTGAAGGAGAAAAAAATTTGTTCTTAAGAGGTTTTACAGGAAATCTAGACTGCATGAATCATTCTCCTAGTGTTCTTCTAAATTCTAAGATGAGGAACAAAATTACTATAAAATTGTTATAGGTAAGTAGCACAGAAAGTCAATTTTTATATACAGGTAGATTGTTTTCTTTGTTTTTGGTACATATACTGTGTAAGACTTTCTCTCCCACCAGTAAATGGAAGCAAATTTTATGAATGGTCAGTTCATTATTAGAATTTTTGTGTTACGGAAACACTTGCTTCTCTAAAGAACCGCAACTCCGCAAGGAATCGGGTAACCAACATGTGGACAGCAGGGTTTCTTGTGTCTTGTGTCCCGACCTTTACTTCTATGGACAGAATTAATACTGATTGACGATGGTCTGCTGTAGAGCATTATATCTAATAGCTGATAACAAAGATGAGTTAAAAGAGCCTAGCCAAATAGTGCACACACTTTGTATTTTGTCAAATATGAATTACTTTAACCTTGATAAAAAATTTGAGAATGAAAAGTAGAATACAATTGATAGTCATTTAAATTTGTTACAATATCTCAAATAATGACGGCTTTCCTTTGCTAAACTGAAAATTTCACTAATTCTTTTTTATCCCTCTAGGGATGAAATACCCAATTGTTGTAAGGAGTACAAAGGTAAAGATTCTTAAGCTGAACTCTTGTCCAATTTCATCCTTTTCCTGTACTTAGAAAATTATTGAATTACTGTTATTTTTGTTGTATGTACATTTATGTGTGTATGTGTTCACATGTGTGTAGCTACATGTGTGTGGGAGGCAGAGGACAGCCTCAGGTGTCCTTTCTCCGGAGCCAGCTACCTTGTTTTTTTTAAATACGTTTTTCTTAGCATATATTACTTACATATAATACTGGGTTTCATTATGGCATTTTTATACATGTATAGAATGTGTTTTGACTGCATCCACCCTTCTGTAACCTCTTGTCCCCTCCCACTGACCCCTTTCCTCTTTCCAGTTAGTCCCCCTTCTACTTTCATGTCTGTTTTGATGACCGTGAGTCTCATTCGGGCTACTTACAGGAACATGAGTGAGGGGTTGTTCACAGGATCCTGGGTAGCTTATCCCAGTCACTATACAGACATGCGTCCCCAAGTTTAACTTGATAAATTCTTTTAGTACAATGCAACAGTCTTTTTTAAACAAAGGTTTCACTTTCAGGATGTTTTAATAAAGCAGCTATGCTAGCAAAGAATAGCATTGTACTCATCTGAAGTGTTTTAATTTAGCCAGAATTGATAGCTGTTGTATCATTCTACCAACTGATGTACATTCACTTACTAATTTAACGATGTGGAGGAGTGCATAGTGTGTACAGAGCAACGTGATTGTGTTCCTTTATCTTCATATAGTCTAAAGTAGGAACCATTGAGTGGTGTGGAACACTGGATTAATGGTTGTGAGACCATCTAGGGAAGTGGAGGATCAGAAGGTAGTGATCAAAGGCTTTCTACGCAATCTGAGAAGCCAGGTATCTTGTTACCCAAGTGGAACACTGAATTGCACATTACTATGCCCAGCAGGTGTGGACAACTATATCCTCTTTAAAACCATTCTTAGTCTCCAAATAAAAATAGCAAATAAAATTATGTTTTCATCTAACAACATATAACTATCCCTTATACAACTGAAAATATGTTAACTCTCAAAAAAGACTATACCTTCCCATTTAGATCCTTAAGTATTGACATATAAAAGTAACCACCGTTTAAACATCTTACATTAGAAGTATCCTTCTCCAAATAGCAGTAGTGCTGGGGTTAAGAAACTGTAAATAATGGGAGAGAAGGTTATGTCCTGTTTTCTCAGACTGCCATGACAGAACAACAAACTGGATAGCCTGAGCAGCAGTGTTACTTTTTCACTCCTGGAGCCCGAAGTCCAGTACGAAGGTGCTATCAGGGTTACTTCCTATTGTGGTCTTTCTTCCTGATTTATAAGTGGCTGTCTTCTCACTGTGTCCTTGAACGCCTGGGTGATCTTAGCTATCTCTTCTTGAAAGGATGACAGTTCTGTGGATTAGACCTGTGCCCTCATGGCCTCATTTAGCCTTAATTGCCTCTATAATAGGTTGGAGCTTGAATATATGAATTTTGAGGGGACATAATTCAGCCCATAATAGTGACAATAAAGAAATATTGAGTAGGGGCTGGAGAGATGGCCCAGCGGGTAAGAGCACTGGTTGCTCTTGCAGTGGACCCAGGTTTGAATCCCAGCACCCACATGGAGACTAACAGCCATCTGTAACTCCAGTTCCAGAGGATCGATGTCCTCTTCTGACCTCCACAGGCATTGTACAACATGGGTGACTTACACACAAGCAGGCAATACATTCATACACATAAAATAATAAAAAAATAAGAAATATTGAGTAATTATATAGACATATTACTTATTTCCTAATAGATAAGAGAGGATCTCTCAAGAGTTTTGATTTGGATTTACCTGGTGTCTCATGAAGTTGAGTGCTTTTTCTTGTAGCAGGTGGCTGTTTATGTGAATTTGAAAAGGTGTCTTGTCAGGTTCTATCCCCTTTTTAATTTTTTTATTTTCTGGGTTTTTTTTTTTTTTTTGGTCTTTTTGAGCCTCCTGAGTGCTGGGATTAAAGGCGTGCGCCACGCCCAGCTTATTTTCTGTTTTCTTAAAAAATATTTTATTTATTATTTTTATTTTACGTTTATGAGGGTGTTGCCTGCATGTATGTGAGTACACCTGTGTCGTGCAATGCCGCAGAGGTCAGAAGAGACCTTCGTATTCCCCTGGAACTGGAGTTAAGGACAGTTCATAGCCATCATTTGGGTGCTGGGAATCGAACCCAGGTCCTCTGTAAGAGCAGTCAGTGCTCTTAACTGCTGAGCCATCTCTCTAGCCCCTTTCCTGGTCTTTTTGAGATAGGGACTCCCTGTAGCCCCAGCTGGCCTGGAACTCACTATGTAGACCAGGCTGGCCTTGAACTCACCTGCCTCTGCCTCCTGAGTGCTGGGATTAAAGGCATGCGCCATCATGCCCAACCATTCTTTCCCCATTTTTAATTGGATCGTTTGCCTTTTTTTCCATTGAGTTGCTTGAGTTTTTTTATATTTTAGATGTTACCCTCTTGTCAGGTCAATGGCAAGTTATAGTTTCCTTTGCTGTGCAGAAGCTTTTTGATGTAGCCTACTTATTTGCTTTTGCTTTTGTTATCTGTGCTTTTGATGCCCTATCCAAAAAATCATTGCCAAGACCAATGTCAAGCAGTATCTTCCCTGAGTTAACTAATTCTGCCCTTTGATTTTTGCACTAGGGAAAGGAAATTCAGTGTCGGTATGTTGTGACATGTGCAGGACTTTACTCAGACCGCATTTCAGAGCTGAGTGGCTGTAATCCCGATCCTCGAATTGTGCCATTCAGGGGAGATTACCTGCTCCTGAAGCCTGAAAAAGGCTATCTTGTAAAAGGAAATATCTATCCGGTAGGTAATGAGACTTCTGCCTTCTCAATCTCTCTAGCTGGTTTTAGGCATAAAATAAATGAAACTAGCTGGGCATGGTGGCACACACCTTTAATTCCAGCACTTAGGAGGCAGAGGCAGGTGGATCTCTGTAAGAGTGAGACCAGCCTGGTCTCCATAGCAAGTTCCAGGACAGCTGTGACTACTGGGTGACCCTGTCTCAAAAAGACATCCTTCACCCAAAAAAACCAGGAAGTGAAAACAAAAGCTTTTACCTGCATCAGAAAAAAAAAGGTTTAAAGGGCTATTTATGCCCTTTTCATCTGTTGCTCTTGTGGTTAAATTTCTGAATCTTTATTCTGATGTCATGGTCATTAAGTTGTAACTAATGCTCAGGGGTACATGTCCCAGAAACCATGAGCACACCATGAGAAGTACTAAGAAGATGGAACCAGATTCCTCTTCTACAGTAGAGGGAACACTCATAAACTTTCCCTTTTGGAAATCCCAGATAGCCAACCTCTTTATTAGTGCCCTTTATGTAAAAAGGATGTGCCCACTCTAGTTCCAGGGGGTAGAAGATGGGGATGCTCATTCTTCTTCCTGCATCTGCCCTGTTGATGAGCAAATCTAAAGGTATATTAAGTTGAGCCAAATGAAATTGGTTCACCAAATATATGCCTACTTAATGTTTTGACCTTGCCTTTTGGCAATTCATCTGCTTCTCCCACTCTTCCAAGCGAAACCTGTGTTATGTAGCCCTGGTTTTACTTGCCAGTCACAGACCTGTCTTATAGGAGAAAGAGGTGATAATCTGAAGTAAAAGAGTTACATTTTTGTTGCCCCTTTACCAGGAAAGATGGTGAGTGGATGGGACAATAAATATCAGTGTCAATAGTGTTTTTAAGCAGAAAGAGGGTAATAGAAAAGCATATCCGAGTATGGATCACAATGCACATCAAAAGTCTAGAAGGAACTATTTTATTTTGCTGGTTAGATGTTTGTATCTATAATCATGGAATGTGAAATGGGCTCACAGTTCTTCGGTGTGTTAAATCTACAGGTCCCAGATGCCCGGTTTCCTTTCCTTGGCATTCACTTCACACCAAGGATGGATGGCAGTATTTGGCTAGGGCCAAATGCAGTGCTTGCATTTAAAAGGGAAGGTTACAGACCCTTTGACTTCAGTGCCAGAGATTTTATGGAAGTAGTTATCAATAGGTAACAACTTTATCTTAAAAATTATTTTATGTGCTTGTAGATTTATTTGTTTATTTATTTATTTAGTCCAAAACTAGTAAAGGAGTTACTTTGATAAGATCATTTCAAGCTGATCACCATTGTTTTGTGACTTATTAGAGAAATGCTTATGAACAAAATGTTTGTTTTGTGAAACTTAAGAATACTATTGTGTAGATCCAAGATGCAGATTCTTACTATTCTAAGAAATAGCCTCATGAATATTCTGCTTGGTTATATATATGTGTGTGAGGTATATAGGTACATATGTGTGTAGACATGCATGTGCAGCCAGAAGTTGATGTCAGGTGTCTTTCTCAATTGTTCTCCATCTTTTTGTGTGTGTGCTTTGGTTTTTGTTTGTTTTATTTTTTTGAGGCAGGGTCTCACTATGTAGCCCTAACTGACCTGGAATTCACATGTAGATCAGGAAGACCTCAAACTCTGGGTCTGCTTCCCAAGTGTGGGATTAAAGGCATATGCCACAGGCAAGGTACAGGCCCAGCCTCCATCTTACTTTTTTTTTTTTTTTTTTTTTTAGACAGGGTCTCAAACTGAACCAGGAGCACAGTGATTCAGCTAGACTAGCTGGTCAGCAACCCCAGGGATTCTCCTGTCTCCAACCTCCCTAGGGCTGGGACTACAGGCATGTGCAGTCACAGCAGCTTTTTGCATGGGTGTGGGGTGCCAAACTCTTCCCCACCACCTGTTTGGTCTTTTTAGTAATGTTTCTCTTCAGAAGATGTCATATCAAAGCACTAGAAAGCATTTTGAACTCTACATGGTTTCACCCTCTGTAGAACAGAAGGATTAGGATAAAACTTCTCAGCCAATGTCCTTGCTACCTCTCCCTACCATAGGTAGGATGTGTCTCGCTTAATTAATGCCCTGATTTAAAGATGCTTTTTACTGTGTTGGAAGCAATATTTAGATTAGAAAGCCTTAATGTTGGCAAGCTTCATAGACTCCCAGTTTGAAACCAAGACCCCTTAGAAATTTGGGGTTTGGATGATGTCCTCTCCATATTGGCAAAATGTTTCTTTTTTTTTAACTTTTTTTTTTTTTTTTTTAATTTTTTTGAAACAGGGTCTCCCTGAAGCACCAGCTGTCCTGGAACTCACTATGTAGACCAGGCTGGCCTTGAACTCACAGAGATCCGCATGCCTCTGCCTCCCAAGTGCTGGGACTGCAGGCATGTGCCACCATGCCCGGCTGCAAAATGGTTCTTTAATATGTAGATTTTTTGACTTCATAGATTTATGTGGTGTTTTATAATAATAAAAAAATTCCTGTCTCATGAAGATTTTTCCTTTACTTTTAGTGGCTTCATTAAACTGGTGTTCCAGAATTTCTCCTATGGAGTTAATGAAATGTATAAAGCCTGTTTTCTTAGTGAAACAGTGAAGGATCTTCAAAAGTTCATCCCTGAAATTACCATTAATGATATAGTTAGGTAAGGAAAATGGTAGGGATTGTAAATATAGTCCTGACCTTGGTAAACTTGGGAGGTAGGTCTGACTTAGTGACTAGTAAGTTCACTTTTAGTTTATCCACTGAATCTTTGCTCTCTCCCCTTTTCCCAAGAATGTTGAATTCCTTTTGTAGTGCATGTGTTGGACAGTGCTATATCATAGCCCGTGATGCTGATTTTTTTCTAATTCTCTAAACCTTTTAACAGCTCCAAACTGAAACTCTTATCACAGCTTTATTTTTTTAAGATTTTTTAAAATTATTTTTTAAAGTATGTGTATGTGCACACATGATCAGATGTCTGAGGAGACCAGAAGTTCCCAATCCCCCTGGAGTTATACAGTTATGAGCCATCTAACATGGGTGCTGGGAATGGAACTCGTGTCCTCTGCAAGAACAATGCATGGTGCTCTTAACCACTGAACCATCTCTCCAGCCCCCACAGCTTTATTTTGATGCCCCCTCAACTTTTGCGTCATGATTAAAACATCTTTCTTGAATTTTTAAAATCTCCCTGGCAACTTGCTTTTGTGATTTCAAATCTTCTTGACTTTAATCCTGTATAAAATCACTGATACCATGTTAACTAAGTAATAGACACATTAAAACTATATTGATAGGAGCTGGAGAGATGGCTCAGTGGTTAAGAACACTGGTTGTTCTTGCAGAAGACCTAGGTTCGAATCCCAGCACCCACATGGCAGCTAACAACTGTCGGTAACTACAGTTCCAGGGGATCCAAGAGCCTCTTCTGTCCTCCACAGGCATTGCATGACACGCAGGCAAGGCAGTGCACTTACCTACATGCAGACCATATACTCATACATATAAAATAAAAATAATAAATAAAATATTACACTATATTTGATTGACTATTAAAAACCTTTTAGATACATACTTCAAGACCTGGCATATTGCCATTTTCTCTACTTTTTTAAAAAACAGATTTAATTTAAATTATGTGGATGTTGATGTGTCTGTGTGGGGGTATATATTCATGAGTGCAAGTGCACTAGGAGACCAGAGATCACATACCCCCTGGAGCTGGAGTTATAGGCAGCTCTGCCCAGCATGGGTGCTGGGACTCAAACTCAAGTCTCTGAAGACTACTTTATGCTCTTAACAGCTGAGCCATCTGTCCAGTCCCTTCTACTTCTTAGTTTGTTCTCAGGAGCTCTGCTTATAGACAAAAGTAGGAGGTAGCACGGCAATAATCTAAGTCTTTGATACGGGGGTGTCAGGAAAAGTATTTGTTTTTTTCTTAGAATGAAAGACTTTCTGAACTTGATGTGTAGATTATCTTGAATACCACCTTTTGTATATTTTTCCTCTTTGGTGATATTTTTAGTGTTCATGCCATTTGCTGGGGCTAATCAGCAGTGTACTTTGATACTTACATTGCCTTGCAATCCATCCTTCCACAGCTCTCCAGAGCACTACATGTCTACCTTCCCTGAGCAGCTGTTGACCTAGCCTGGTGTAAAATGTCAGTAGGCTTGACTGTGTATCTGGAAAGAGAGCAGTAATCATGTCAGCTGTCTCCCTCTGGGGATCTTGATCTAAATCTGTCTCTAAAACCCAGTTGATGTCTTCGCTTCTCTTTACTCTTCTACTCACCTTCTGAAATGAAAAGGATAAAAATATCAAGGTTTATTTTCTTCTACTCACTTATAAATAACGCCCTTTATGTTTTCAGTGGTTTGGAGGAGCAGACATAGTGTCTTATATCTGAAAATAGACTGGTCAAATCAGGTTTCTATTACTGTTGTTTGGATGGGTGTAGGAGATTCTTTATAGAAACTGTTGCAGTGAATTCACTGCCCATATTCAGTTACCACCCTTTCATAGAAGCCTCAGGCAAACCCATTAAACCGGTGGATTTCATATGATAGAGCTGGACCTGAGGCCTATGGGTATTAGTGTCTCCTCACTGTATTAAGGGTATTAATTTCAGTAACCAGCTTCATTAACATGAAGTAGAAAAGAGCGCACAGCGCTATATACAGGTGCATTTGGAGACAGTCATTTTGCATTAAATAATCCTTCACTGTGAGGTCCCTCTAGTTCACTGCAGCATGTTTAACAGCATTGCTGGCCTTCCCATTCCCCTATTTGTGACAGCCAAACTGCCTCCAGACATTGCCAGCATCTTCTAGGGGGCAAAATTTCCTTTGGTTGAGAACCACTAGTCTATAGAGAATTTGGGAACATTTATACTATAAAAAATGCTGAGAAAATTTAATAAACATCGTCAAAATAGATATAGATAATAAATATAGAAATAGAGATATAACTGACATTGAAGGAAAACAGGATATCTCAATACCAAAAACAAAGAAGAAATTTGCTAAGAGGAGTTGGTACTGCTGCTGCCTTATAAGGAGCAGTAGCAAAGATGTGTTCATTTTAATAACTGGGAGCCTTGAGTTAAATATAATTACGTTTGTTCTTTTACATTTTCATGCTTTTTTTTTTTTTTTTTTTTTTGGCCTCTCCTCCCTACACTTGATTCTCCTCCCTTTCCTAGATTCAGGGTTTTTTTGGTGACCCACTGAGTTTAATCAGGTGTGACTGCATGTCTGTTGTTTCCGAGCTATCCATTAGAGCCTGCTGGGCTGATCAGTGGGTATACAGCTGAAGGCAATGACTCCTCTCCCAGAATTTATTAGCAGTCACTAGTTCAGCAGGGAGGGGTTGGGCCCCTCAGGCCTGCCTGAATCCATGCTTGGCTGTTGACAGACTTATTCTTGTGCATGCCTAGTGCACACAATTACAGCTGATTGTGAACCACAGTGAGTTGTGATTGTGATGGCTGTGTCTTGGCCAGGAGATGGCATTTCAAAGTCCTCCCTGTCTCCTAGACCTTACATGCTTTCTGTTGAGTTATCCATTTATTTATTTATTTATTTATTTATTTATTTATTTATTTATTTTTGGTCTTTTTGAGACAGGGTCTCCCTGTAGCCCCAGCTGTCCTGGAACTCACTATGTAGACTAGGCTGGCCTTGAACTCACAGAGATTGCCTGCCTCTGCCTCCCAAGTGGTGAGATTAAAGGCATGCGCCACCATGCCTGGCCTGATTTATCCTTTTAAATGATGTCTGATTCATATGCAATAAAATGTGTACCTCTTAAGTGCACAGTGAATTTTGTAAATTGTCTATGTCTGCCACACAAAATAAGATATTAGAACATTAGGGACTTGCAGTTTAATTTCCACAGAGGTACTAGAAAGGAGGCCTCAGGTCTATGTACCTAGAAAGTTAGAACTGAGGTTTTTTTAAAAAATATTTTATTTATTATTTTTTTGTGTATGAGTGTTATGCCTGCATGTAGGTAAGTGCACCCATGTCTTGCAATGCCAGCAGAGGGCAGAAGAGGCTGTCAAATCCCCTGGAACTGGAGTTACGGACAGTTGTTAGCTGCTATGTGGGTGCTGGGATTTGAACCCAGGTCTTCTGCAAGAACAGCCAGTGCTTTTAACCACTGAGCCGTCTCTCCAGCCCCAGAATTGAGGTGTTTTTAGTAAAAAGGAAATCTAGGAAAAAATATTCCCCTTTGGCACTAGAAAGTATTAAGGAATTTTGTCCATCCTGGCCTTAGTGGATAAGGCATGAGCGAGTGAGAATCTGAATGCATAAGGACCATAAGTGGAGAGGTTAACTTATAAAAGTGGACACAGACTTGCTCCATCCTGCTTCAACCCCAATCTCTCTCCTTCCTCCCTCCTTCCCCCCCACCATGTCTAAATTAGAGAGTGAAAATCCAGGACAATTTGATACAGACTGAATATTGTCTATGCTAAGCACTCACTGCTTTATTGTTAGGCATAGTTTTCATGCACATTGACTTGAAATGGTATGCCATATGGGTGTGCCTTAAAATAATCCATGGGAGAATGGTGAGCACTGAGTGGATAAAACAAGATAAACAGAAGACTGGCCATGTGTGCATAATTGTTGAAACATTTATCTTAAACGGTGTTCATGGTAATTCATATAGGAGTTCAATATACTGTCCTTTTGGCTTTTATACATTTTTAAAAATGTGTTTGAGTATCGCATACATGTATGTAAGTGCACCCATATCATGCACTTCCCATGGGGGTCAGAAGAGCGCATCAGATTCCCCTGGAACTGGAGTTACAAACTGTTGTTAGTCACCTTGTGGGTGCTAGGAATTGAACCCAGGTCTTTTGCAAGAATAGCCAGTGTTCTTAACCACTGAGCCATCTCCCCAGCCCCTTTATACATTAAATTCCCCCTGAAACACCTGATAGAAACAAAGGTAAAATCTCTGTGGATGCACCTAGACCCAGGATTCCCTCAAGTAAAGTTCTGCTGAACAGAGACTCACAGTCAGCTCTTATACCACTAGAAGTGAGATAGCAGATAGAACAGATAGCAGAATTTGACTCCTAAGTGCTGTTGTAGATCCCTTCTGCCCCAATTGTAGAGTACTTGTATTAGTCAAGCTCCCATAGGACATCTACAGAATCTCAAAATGTTCTATGCCCTAACATTAGGCTTAGAGGGTTGTGAGTATAAGCCAGTGGTAGAATACTTCCTAGTATATTCAAAGCAAGGGTTCCATCCTTAACACCAGAAAAAAAAAAAAAAAAAAAGAAAAGAAAAGAAAAGGAAAAAAGTGGCCCTGGGAAGAGCCATGTTCTCTCACAATCCACTTCTCTTGGAGGCTAGTCAGGAAGTCACTGCTTCTTCAGGTCTGGAAACTACGAATTGCTTGCCTTCTCCATACTACCACTTCCATTTAATGTGTTCACATGGGGTTACAGTTTTAGATTGGCTGTAGATGCCATTGTGAGCTTTATAAAATGCTAGGCTATCCTACTTAGGACTTGCCAAAGATGCCAGTTAAATTTTTCATAGCTATTTTTCCAGTCTAATAGCTGTCATGAGACAGTAATAGCTCCAATAGATGAAGCTAATTAGTTATATATTCACCTGCTATTACTTCTGGACATGTTTAAGTATCTAGGATGTACCCTGCAATTAAACTTAACTACAAATACAGCAAAATAATATAGCTATCGATAGCAAGCACTATGCTAACTATAACTGGCATGTATTTGCTGAATTATTCTTCAGTTGTTAAAAAAGAATTAGAAGTTTAAAAATTTGGTGTATAGTCTTTTGAATGCCTGGGATATGCAACACATGAATCTGGAAATTAAGGTGAGGTAGGAGGTGGTATAAGGTATTATCTTTGCCCTCAGGCATTTTTGGTTTATCTTACCTGAAATTTCAAATTACAATACTGACCTGAAGCCGAAGTGTTCTGAAAGAGCCTGCATATAACCTTGTAGGAGAAAATCATAAGGTTTCCTAAAATGCTGAAAATAGAACATGAATTGTATAGTTTAAATATTTCATGTTAGTTTGAACTAAAAGGAGGTCTTAAAAACAGTGTTTTGTTTCACATTTAAAGGTTTGGGGAAATAACTTGTGTTTTTGTAAGAAATAACTGGACAATTTTTTTGCTATGGTTTATCAGGATTAAGTCATATGTGATTAGCAAGAACTATGTGTGCAGATTAAGTCATATGTGATTAGCAAGAACTGTGTGTGCAGAGGAAAGTAATTTTACACTGCACACTGAACATCAGTGACTGGTCACAGTGCTTGTATACCCAACATCGGCTCTGGAAGACACTCAGGCACAGAAACACTAATCAGCAGCAGCAGTATTTGCTAAGGGAAATGAGGAGAAGAGTTGCTTTGATGAGTTGAGATGAGCTATAAAAAGTACACAGAATGGACCATATACTAATCCGCATCTTTGTCCTAAGAAATGCCAGATTTTAGTGCCATTCTTTTTGTGCTCTAAGTGATGTATCAGATTCTTACTTGGAAATTATTCTAACTCAAAAATCTGATCCTGCCAGGCATAGTGGTACATGCCTTTAGTCCCAGCACTCTTGAGGCAGAAGCGGACAGATGTCTGAGATCAAAGCCAGCCTGGTTTTACATAGCCAGTTCCAGGCCAGCTAGGACTATAGGGAAACCCTGTCTCAAAAAACAAACAACAAAAAAATCCGATCCTGTAGGGCAGAATATTTACCTTTATCATACAATCATTCACATTTATTAACTCTTATTTACCTCTATATAAGTGAACAGTACAGCTGAATGACTTCAGGCAAGATACTTAATCTCTTTGTATTACTTCAAGGTTTCATATAAACTACACAGACCTCCAAGAGTTGAAAGGATAAATAAGATGATTCCTAGCACACATTAAGCACTTGGTCAATAGTAGCCATTTTTTTTATCTCTCTTCAGCCAGGTGAGGTCTAGAGGGCAGTATTGTCATGTTCTTCTTTGCATCTTTCTCAAGTACTTATCTAGATGTCCCAGAATCAGTAAAAACTGTTTCACAGGGTTGCTTGACTTCTTCATTCTTTATGATACACAAAAGACAGGCCTTTTCATACTGGGTTTCCTTAAGCAATATCAAAGGGGGTAATTTTGGATTCTAAAAGCAGTTAATTCAAATTTCATCTCTAAATATTTGTCATCTCCTTTTAATCAGAGATTTTCCTGATATTGGAGGTTAAACCCAATAGTTTTCTCCATAAATTTTAATAATGTATAAAATATGCAACTGAAATTTGTAACTTCTACTTCCATTACTTTATATTAATCCAAAGAGCTTTGCGCTGCCACTGTTGGTTTCTATAATAAATTCATTCTATGATTTTAAATAAAAACATCTATTCTAATTGAATACAAATTTATCTGCTACTCTTAGAATGAATGGATACTTATAAGTAAATATATGTATATTCATTTGATAAGTATTTCAGGGCTGGAAAGATGGTTCAGGGTTTAAAAGCACTGTCTGCTCTTGCAGAGGATCTGGGTTCAAATCCTAACACTCACATGGCAATTAACAACCAGCTGTAACTCCAGTTCCAGTTCTGATCTCTGAGGGTATTGTCATTCTACTCTAGCTAAGGATATACATTTGCCAGGCTATCATTGACAGACCTTTTTTGCTAAACTTAAACCTATCAGCTTTCCACATAATTGTGTGTTTGGAAAAATAAAGACTTCATTGCTTTCAGAATCCTTTTGAAAACTACTGCCTTGTAGAGTGTCCTGTCTCCTTGGTGTAGTTGACTAACATTTTTTTTTTTCCTTTTGCAGAGGCCCAGCTGGAGTAAGAGCCCAAGCCCTGGATAGAGATGGAAATCTGATTGATGACTTTGTATTTGATGGAGGAGTTGGGGATATTGGAAACCGTGTTCTTCATGTGAGAAATGCACCTTCCCCTGCTGCCACTTCTTCTCTGGCAATTTCAAGAATGATCGAAGATGAAGTGCAGCAAAGGTTCAAGTTGTAGCTAAGGAAGGGAACTGAGGAGCATTATAATCCACATCAGCACCAAGGATACACTAATTGTATTCTTGAATTAAAATTTAAGAAGATGATTTTAAAATGTTACTTTTAGACCCAGATAACCATTGAATTATTGATACATTGTAACATAAATTTTTTTTTAAAAAATTCAAGTCTATATTCTTTTACTTTGAGCAAAGGAGCAAAGTGCAGCTGTATTATCTGAAACCATGACTTTGTTAATGATACCCTTCCTACTGTGGTCCAGGGTTAGCTCTTTTAGAATTCTTGGGAAAGGTGGCATAAAAATAAACTATTCCTGGCCAGGCATGGTAGCACATGCCTTTAATCCCAGCATTTGGGAGGCAGAGGCAGGCAGATCTCTGTGAGTTCAAGGCCAGCCTGGTCTACATAGTGAGTTCTAGGCCAGCTGGGGCTACAGTGAGACCCTGTCAAAGAGACAAAAAAAAAAAAAATTAAGTATTCCTTTAAAATAAAATTTTAGCTTTGTTGTTGTGAGCATTCTTTTGAAGAGTCATAGGAAAGCTCACATTATTTAGAACAGCATTTTTATTTAAAAATTGAAAATACTTGATTTTAAGTATAGCATAAAACCAACTTGAGCCTTTATTACTTCCAGTTTCTCTGTAAGTCTCCTCATAGCACATAGTGTGGTATTACAATCACTCCATCTAAACAGCAGTATTCTGTGTGATTGTTGCCTACATAGCAGTCTCCTCTGGTTGAGAAACTAAAGCCCTGGGTCTACTCGGATTTTATAAGAGCATTTTAAAATCCTGACACTGATGTGTAGAACTCTGTATTTTCAAACAGCTATTTAGTTCATAACTGTCCTTCAGTCACACTAAGGTTTCCAAACTGTTCGCCAAGATTAGTAAGGATTCATACATATTTCGGTTTTCAGGATTCCTATAAACTTTTGTGAGGATTTCTCCATTCTTGGTTGACATCTAACTTGGAGGCATTCACTTTTGTAAACCGCGAAAGTGCCTTACATTCATGTGTACTTCATGAATATGTTAAGTTGATGCCCAGTACCATACTGTATTCTGTACATATATAATGTGTATATTTTATCCAGTGAAATATGTCTTCCATATAGAAAGTTGGAAAATAGTGATGTAAGTGAACTATGGCAACCTGACTGTGGACTCAGCTTGTAGGCAAGACATTTCCATCCCCTCCTGCACATATTCTTCTCTCCAGGACTGTCTTCCATTCTTCTCACCAACCCTGTGTGGTGAGTGGGAAGGATATTCATGTTAATTGATAGGAAAGCCTTTCCTTTTTCCTTTCCCCTTCACTTCAGCCCTCAGTGATTATGTAAATTAAGCTACCTCATCTATTTATTTGAAAGGCTACATAGCATCAGCTCCAGTTCAAGAGGCAGCACATCCCACGTAAATAGACTAGACAAGTATTCAACACATAGAATGGGCATATTGAAAACATTCAGAAATCATTCACAGAGGGAACAGACCCCCTAATGGTTCTTCATAACAACTAATTCCTGCAAGAAATGCATCTCACAGGATATTTTTTGTTCTAAGACTACTTAAGAGATGGAAACATTACATTAAGATTCTTTTTACCTTGTGGACAAAATGAGAATTTTTACCTTTTAAATGTGATGAGAGGGGTGTGTATGGGTTCTCTCTCTCTCTCTCTCTCTCTCTCTCTCTCTCTCTCTCTCTCTTTCCAGAGCTGAGGACCAAACCCAGGGCCTTGCACTTGCTAGGCAAGTACTCTACCACTGAGCTAAATCCCCAACCCCTGGGGTTCTCTCTTTCATCAACAGTAAGATTATGTGTATATACACTAGGCTGGGAAAGACTGAAATTATAGAAATAACCATCATGATTGATTGAAGCAATCCCTACTCTCCATTTGGGTGTGTGCTATACTCCCCAAAAGAATAGAGAAGAATTTGTTGAAGGTATTTTGAGTATATAAATTATTCTGTTTGTAACATATTTGATACTACGTCAATAGGATTTTGTTGTTAAAAACTGGTATATAAGAATTTTGTAGCCAGGCGTGGTGGCGCAGGCCTTTAATCCCAGCACTTGGGAGGCAGAGGCAGGTGGATCTCTGTGAGTTCAAGGCCAGCCTGGTCTACATAGTGAGTTCTAAGACAGCTGGGGCTACAAGGAGACCCTGTCTCAAAAAGACCAAAAATGAATTTTGTGTTTGGGAGGCAGAGGCAGGCAGATCTTTGTGAGTTCAAAGCCAGCCTGGTCTACATAGTGAGTTCCAGGACATCTGGGGCTTCAAGGAGACCCTGTCTCAAAAAGACAAAAAAAAATTTGTATTTCTGTGATAAAATGTATATTAATATTAAAATATTTTAATGATCCTTGGTGTTGTGGTGATCCTGTTTTACTTCCATTAAAAAGTTTACTGAAGCTGGGTGTGGTGACACATGCCTTTACACTTGGGAGACAGAGGCAGGTGGATCTTTGAGATCAAGGCCAGCCTGGTCTATATAGTGGAAGCCCAGGGTCTTCCTGGGGCTGAAGGAAGACCCTGTCCCGAAAAACAAAAATAAAATAAAAAATTTTCCTGAAATGAATATCCTGTATAAAACAAACTACCATAGCTGTAAATGGCTGTATTAAATAACCTCTCTGAAGCATCACAGTACATACCTATAATCTCAGTACTCAGAAGGCCAAGGGAAGAGAATCACAAGTTCAAGGCTGCTTGGGCTATATAGTGAGATGCTGTCTCAAAGCAAAAAAATCACTTTTCTGTTTGTGAATGTATAAAACTGAGGTACAGACATTTGTATTTGGGGCTGACAGTGAAGCATTTTATGATTTAGCTTCAGAGTGTTTAGTTTGTGGCAAACTCTTAGTATATCAATAAGTACATTTTTAAGTGCTTCATGTTAGGTAACAACTCTTTTATCCACACTGCTGTGTATCAAAGTCCTTCCCTTGATCCTCTTAAAGTCTGCATAGTTGGCTCATTGCCATTGCTGTTGGCAGAGCTCCACTTCTCCTGAGGCCATTTGGAGATCTGCCCAGTAGCCTATGGGATTACCCTAACTCTTAGAACTTTCTTCAAAGGATAGAGATAGTAGTTTATATGCCAGGCTCTGGCATATGGAATCTGTTGGGCCTGCACTGGAGGCTGTCCAACCCTGACGGCTGTGACTGTGAGCTCTTCCTGTGCCTACAAACCAGGTGACAAGGTATCTGTATTGTTTAAGGGCTGGCTTTGGTCTCTTGGGCCCTTCTTTGATCAGATGTTTCCTCATTTTTCTGAGTAAATTATCTAAATATAAACATTTTTGAGGAGCAATTGTGAAGCCAGTTACTGTTTAATTTTTTTTTTTTTTTACTTATTTGATTCTTGTGTGTATATGTGTGAGCTTGCATGTTACCTGGTGTATGTTGAGGTCAGAGAACTCTTAGGAGTTCTCTTCCATTTTTACATGGGTTCTAGGGATCAAACTCAGGTATGGCAAGCACTTTTATCAAATGAACCATCTCACTGACCTAGTTACTGTTCTTTTAATATAGTCATAGGGGGTTTCTGAAATCTCTTCATGATTTAAAGTGAAAGGTGGGTACAAGGACAGGGCAAAGTGGCTTGGAAAGAGAAAAATTCCTAGGGATGTTTTCAAATGGCTTGTGCCATTGAAAAGTTTAAGAATAGAAACAAAACCCCAAATCCCTAAAGGAAGAACAATTCGGTTACCAACTGGCTCTACTTTTCTGCCTTCAAATCTTACAAAGATTCATGTTCTTTTAAGTGCCACTGTCTACTATCACCAGGATCTCACATTAAAGTAATCAGAAGATGTTTTTCGCCTTATGGATAAAATCAGAATTTTTATCTTTTAGATGTGGTGAGAGGTGTATAATGGCAGGCATGTCTAGAGTTGTTCAGGGACACCCCCCCCCATTTAGCAAAGGATCTGAGGGACAGTGGTAAAAGAGGTCTTTTACTAGAAAATTGTGGAGTTCAGCCAAGTTTTGCTTAAAACTTTGTCTTTAAAATTACCTCTTTTAAAATATTATATTTTTGTGTATGAGTATATTGCCTGCATGTATGTGAGTGCACCCATGTTGTGCAATGCTTGGAGGTCAGAAGAGGACATCAAATCCCCTGGAACTGGAGTTAGGACTTAGGACTGTTGTTAGCTGCAATGTGGGTATTGGGAATCGAACCCAGGTCCTCTCTTAACCACTGAGACATCTCTCCAGCCCCTAAAATTATCTCTTATCTGTGTTGCTCTGGAACAGTGATGGCATCAATAAAAGGGCTATAGGAGGAATTGTTTTTTCCATTGAAAAAACAATGGAATGTTTTTCTGGTCTAATTTTACTTAAATTGTCCACTGAGAACATGAGAGGTGACTTTTGACCTCTCATAGTTAGCAATTAGCAAAAAAAATTCAGTTAATTATAAATACTAATATTTAGAGGCAAATGGAAGTTTTATTTCTTTTATTCTTTACTAAGTTCCTTATTCTGGAATCAAGGTCCATATACATATATGATTGTTGACAAACCCCTGTATTTCCTGGGGCTGGAGAGATGGCTCAGCTTTTAAGAGCACAGGCTGCTCTTCTAGAGGACCCATGTTCAATTCCCAAGCACCCACATGGTGGCTAACAACCATCCATAACTCCAGTTTTAGAGACTGACACTCTCTTCTGACTTCTGCAGGCATTACATGACATGGGTGCACTTACATACATGCAAACATACACTCATAAAGTAATAATAAAATATTAAAGAAAATTTCCTTTGGGGAAGATATTTTTGGCATATAGCCTCTTGTAGGGGTAGGGCAGGAAGACTCCAATAAAGGTCACAGGGCAAAGGATGATTTCTCTCTGTGCCTTCTCCAACTTTCAAACGGGTGGCTGTAAGTAGACCAAAGCTAGCTATGGTAGTGAACCATAAAAGTGAGTGACAATAGCATTTATTGCTTCCTGTGGTGCTGCTTTGGTTTGTTACTGACTGACAGCACTTGTAACTTTAAATAAATTGAGGAAGTATGAAATAGTAAATGGGAGAAATGTTGAGTAAGTCCTTGAAATTTTTTTTTAATTTTTTTTTTTTTGGTCTTTTTGAGACAGGGTCTCCCTTTAGCCCCAGCTGGCCTAGAACTCACTGTGTAGACCAGGCTGGCCTTGAACTCACAGAGATCCACCTGCCTCTGCCTCCCAAGTGCTGGGATTAAAGGCGTGTGCCACTACACCTGGCTTTTTAAAAATATTTTATTTATTATTTTTATTTCATGTGTATGAGTGTTATTCCTGCATGTGTGTAGTGTAAGTGCACCAATTTCACAAGAGTATGTCAGATCCCCTGAAACTGGAGTTATGGACGATTGTTAGCCACGATGTGGGTACTGGGAACATGTGGGTGCTGGGATTCGAACCCGGGTGTGCTGGATAGCTTTAGTGTCAACTTGACACACCTGGGTTGAGGGAACCTCAATTGGGAAATTGCCTCTATTGGACTGGCCTGTGGCCATGTCTGAGGGGCATCTTCTTGAGTGATGTGGGAGGGCCCAGCCCACTGTGGGTGGTGCCACCCCTGGGCAGGTGGGCCTGTGTGGCATAAGAAAGAAGGCTGAGCAGGGGCCAGGGGAGCAAGCCAGTAAGCAGCATTCCTCCATGGCCTGTGCTCCAGCTCCTGCCCCCAGGTTCCTGCCCTGAGTTCCTACCTTGGGCTCCCTGATGAACTACAACCTGGGAGACAAAAGCTGAATAAACCCTTTCCTCCCCAAGCTGGTAGTGGTCAGAGTGTTTTGTCACAGCATTGAAGAACAAACTAAGACACCGGGTCCTCTGCAAGAACAGTGTTCTTAACTGCTGAGCCATCTCTCCAGCCCCCCAATTTTTTTTAAGTGGGTGAAAAAATTGTCATTTAAAATGAAAGATGTACTTAGGTCATTTTAAATTATCTTTCAAAAACCCATTCTAGAGGGCTAGAGAGATGGTTCAGTAGTTAAGAGCACTGCCTGCTCTTTTGGAGGACCTGGGTTCAGTTATTAGCACAAACACGGTGGTTCACAACCATCTGTAGCTCCAGTTCTAGGGGATCCTATGCCCCCTTCTTGTCCCTTTCTAGCCCCCACTGGGCATTGCATACACGAGTGCACTTATAAACATGCAGGCAAAACACATAAAATTAAATCAAAAGAAGACATTCTAAAATTTTTAAAAGGCAAACAAAATTACTATCAGATTATTAGGATAGTGTATTTAAGTTTAAATGTATGTTTGACCTTTTGTTATATATACATATGCCCCAAACATTTTAATATTTCCAGTTTTACTACTTGGAGCAAAAGGTTTTGATCTGGCTGGAAACTGTTCATGAAAAGTGACTTAATCAGGGCTGTGGGAAGGCTCAGTGAGTAAAGGCACTTGCTAGCAAGTCTGACAACCTGAATTTGATCCCCAGGATCCACATGGTAGAAGGAAAGAACTGACTCCCACAAGTTGTCCTCTGACCGCAATGCATGTTCTACACTACACCTGAACCTGCGCGCGCACACACACACACACAGAGTAAATGTTTAAAAATGACAATGTGTGGAGTAAATTCATGTGGATGAAAATTCAAATGTGCTACCAAAGTTACAAGTGAAAATTCTTGGGGCTGGAGAGAGGGCTCCATGGTTAAGAGCACTTGTTCTTGCAGAGGACCATGATTTGGTTCCTAGTACCCACATGGCCACTAACAATTGCCTATAACTCCTGTTCCAGGGGATCTGATACCCTCTTCTTGCCTTCATGGGCACCAGTCACACGTGTGGTGCATACACATACGTGTGGGCAAACACTCATACACATAAAGTAAAAATAAAATCTTATGAAACAAGTGAAAATTTTCTCTCTTCTAGCCACCCAGCTTTCAATCCCTGTGGTAACAAAAATCTTTTGCAGCCACACACACACACACACACACACACACACACACACACACACACACCACCTATTTAGAAAAATATAAATGTTTGGGGCTGGAGAGATGGCTCAGCAGTTAAGAACACTGGTTGTTCTTGCAGAAGACCTGTGTCTGAATCCCAGCACCCACATAGTAGCTAACAACTGTCCATAACTCCAGTTCCAGGGGATCCAATAGCCTCTTCTGTCCTCCGTGGGCATTGCACAACATGGGTGCACTTACACATAAAATAATAAAATATTTAAAAAATGGTTGGTTTTGGTGGCATATGCCCTTAATCCCAGCACTCTGGAGGCAGCGGCAGGCAGATCTCCGTAAAATTGGGGCTAGCTTGTTTACATAGCTCCAGGCCAGCTGGGGCTATACTGAGAACCCTGTCTCAAAACAAGCAAACAAATAAAATCCCCCAAACAAATGGTCTCATACTCTGAGTATTACTGTGTTTTTATTTTGCAGCATATTTTGGAGAATACTTCACAGGAGCCTGTATTTTTAAATAAACACTATAATTATTTGCTATTATTTATTGAAACAGTACCCTATTCCTAACGTTAAATTATTTACTCTGTGTGTCTGTGTTTTACTATAACACTGCAATGAATAACCTTGTCCCTAAGTGATTTCACATTTAGGCAAGTATATCTCTGACATATTTCTGGAATTTGCTAGGTCAACAGCTATGTACCTTTGACATACATATAGTCCTCACTACCATATAATTAAATGGTCTGATCTATCATAGTCGAATGATGACAGTATAAGTTTGCATTTTTCTTAATATGAGTGAAATTTAGTATTTTTAATGTTTAAGGCACACATATTTCCTTTTCTGTGAAGTATCTTTTAAAAATATATGTTATCTTCTTTTCATTTGAGGTTTAATTCTACTGCTTTATAGGAATTCCTCTAAATATTAGGCAAATGAACTCAAAAAAGGAATTGCTGCAGTTGTGATTTTTTTTCAGATTTAAACAAATCAAATTTATCAATCTATTTTTGTATTATAAAAGTAGTTTTGGGGCTGGAGAGATGGCTTAGCAGTTAAGAGCACTGACTGCTCTTGCAGAGGACCCGGGTTTGATTCCCAGCACCGCATGATGGCTATGAACTGTCCTTAACTCCAGTTCCAGGGGAATTGGAAGCCCTCTTCTGACCTCTGTGGCATTCCACGGGTGCACTCACATACATGCAGGCAATACATTTGTAAACATGAAAAAATAAAAATAAGCTGGGTGTGGTGGCCCACACCTTTAATCCCAGCACTTGGGAGGCACAGGCAGGCGGATCTCTGTGAGTTCGAGGCCAGCCTGGTCTACATAGTGAGTTCCAGGCCAACTGGGGCTACAGGGAGACCCTGTCTCAAAAAAACACCCAAAATAAATAAATAATTTTTTAAAAGTAGTTTTTACTTTGAGGTTCTAAAATAAATCATTTTTTAAACATGTAAATCTCTTTTTTTTTTTTTTTTTTTTTTTTTTGAGACAGGGTCTCCCTGTAGCCCCAGCTGTCCTGGAACTATATAGACCAGGCTGACCTTGAACTCACCGAGATCAGCATGGCTCTGCCTCCCAAATGCTGGGATTAAAGGCATGCACCACCACGCCCAGCTAACATGTAAATCTTTGACATACTGGGCAATTCAGTCCCTGTAGTGTGAGGTATGGATTGAACTTTTTTCTTTAAGATGGCCCACTTGTCTGGCTAGGAAACTTTTTACTGGTGTCATTCTTGGATTATCCTCTGCATGCATGTGGATCACATTTCTGTTTGCCTAGCCCAGAGATCACAACTCAGATGCCTGTAAAGACTAGGCAGGTTACATAAAAGGGGGAAGAGTGCCAGATAGGGAGTGTAGCCAACTGGAAATGCAGTGGCATACTTTCCTAAGGAGGACAGTCATTCCCTGGAGCCTGTTCATTTCTTCTTGCACAAATGCAGTAGGCCACAGTGTTGCCAGATTTTTGTCAAAAGAGGCCGGAAATACAGATTTTTTTTTTAATGGATAAATTGTTGGCTTTAAAAATGGTAATTTAAAAAATTTAATGCAGACTTGGCTAAACAAAAATGCATCTTCAGGCCAGATTTGGCCCAGAGGAGCCTTCCAAAAATATCCTTGGCCAAGAATAAAACTTCCCACTAATGACTTTCCTATGAAAAACACAATCATAGTCTGATTGACAGCACATAGTTTATAGCTGGAGTCAAACTGTAGGGAAGAGTAAGGACCCTATGTAAGCCAAAGGGTGGTACATGGGAATGTAGACAGCCATTTATTAGAGGACCCTTTAAAAAAACTTTATTATCGCGTATTATATGTATATATGTGAAATGACATATATATATGTCATTTCGTGTGTGGAGGTCAGGGAACAACTTTGTGCAGTTGGTGCTTTCCTTCCTCCATTACAGGGAGCCCATTGAGGTCATCAGGCTTATGTAGTAGGTGCCTTTACCTGCTGAGCCATCTCACCGGCCCTCTAGGACCTTTTTGACTCAGTGGACACCTCCATTGAAAAAAAATCACTTCTTAAGTATTCGAAATGTGCCATTCTTATTTGGGGAAGATAAAATGGTGTGTGGTGCTTGAGGGAAAACAATCCAGCTACTGATTCTGGAACTGAAATCATGGCACAAGCTATCTTCTAGTTTGTCCTTCCTTTCCCTTCCTCACTGCTGGTGACAGTCACCAGCAGTCACTTGTTTTTCAACCTGCTAAAAACAATTTGTTCAGCATCTTGCGTTTAGTTTGTCCTTCCTTTCCCTTCCTCACTGCTGGTGCAGTCACTTGTTTTTCAACCTGCTAAAAACAATTTGTTCAGCATCTTGCGTGGGATAAATTTGGGCTAATGAAAAAG
This sequence comes from Nannospalax galili, assembly GCF_000622305.1. Taxonomy (NCBI): domain Eukaryota; kingdom Metazoa; phylum Chordata; class Mammalia; order Rodentia; family Spalacidae; genus Nannospalax; species Nannospalax galili. The sequence goes on from NW_008335287.1 coordinate 1,561,474, forward strand.
CTTCCAGAGATCATGCCTCTTCAACTCAGAAAAACTTAAGGTCACGGGCTCCTTTCTGGGAGCCCTGACTATGACTACATCCCAGGATCCAGGTTCTGTACAACCTGAAGTCTACAGGAGTTGAAGAACACAATTAACAGAACAATTATCATCTGAAAGTTTTAGAAAGTCATTTTTGTGGCTACTCCATGTGTATTCAGGCGAAAGGCCTTTTAAGTTTACGTTGCCATCTTCTGGTCGTATAAACCCATGCTCTAAGCACTTTCTGCGTCCCCAGAACATGACCTTACAAAATAGTTGCTATCTCCTATCTACACAAAGGAGCCCCGCAGAGCACAGGTAAGTTAAGTAACAGCTCAGCCCAAAGGTCCTTTTCTCCCCACATCCTCGCACTTCGTCCCAGAACTGCACTCCTGGGGCTCCAGGCTCAGGGAATCAGAGTTGCCTTGGAAGGTCAAGGGGAAGTAGACTAGCCGAACCCCCACCCCGCCTCCGCGCAAGGTTCCCAGGAGGGGCCTACTCCACTCCCCCGCCGCCGGCCTGCAACCCCCGCCGGGTCGACGCCTCGGCGGGCTCAGGGGCGCGCATGCTCCGTGCGGGCCTTCTCCCGGGACTTGGGCAAAAGAGCCGCGGGCCGAGGGGGCGGGCCGAGCCGCGACTGCTGGGACCCGGAGCTCCGCCGCTCCGAGCGGCTGCGGCAGGGGCGGCGGCGGCCTGCGTTGTGCACGCCCGACGCGCGCGCCCTCTCGGCCCTAGGCCCTCTGGAGGGCGACTCGGGCGGGCCCGGCTGGGCGGTGTGGCCTGTGCGGAGGGCGGGGGGGAGGCGATGAGGAGACTACCGGCCGCCGCTCTCCTCCCGCCGCGGCCGTAGCGGGAGTCAGGGCGGGGGCGAAGCCAGCGGTACCCCCGCCGGCCGCGCACCCAGACAAAGGAGGAGGAGCCGCCCGTCAGCCCGGGGACAGGAGGGCGCCGCGGGGGCTGCCGCGCTTCTTTCGCGGCCGCGGGCCGCGGGGCCGAGGACCCTCTGTTGAGCGCCCGCCCGCTCGCCGGCGCCGCCCCCGAGCTCG
>NW_008335287.1:1562815-1575860 GCF_000622305.1 Nannospalax galili
CCGCTCCCCCTGCCCGGCGCCCGGGCCCGGCTTCCTCTGCCTGCGGCGTGGTGCGCAGCATTGCCTGTTGCATCCTGAAGGACGTTTTCTTAACTTTTTCTTTTTTTTCTTTTTGGCCTGGTCCCGGAAGGAAGGTTTTGTTATGATTATAAAACTGGATTTCATGTTGCAGTCGTTTCGTCAGGCAACTTCCGCCGTTGACCAATTTGTTGTCCTCAGGCTGGATTCGGGCAAGACAAAGTCCCACTGGTATTTAGGCAGTTTCTAAAACAAAAACACGTTTTCAGTGCCAGTAATTACTTTTCCATTAAGTTCTTTGGGGGTGTTCGCCCCAGGCAGTTTGGTATGCCAGGGTTGTCCGCTTATGAGGCAGTGCTTTATTTTATTTTTGTAATATGGATGTGTCTCCCATGCGTGAAGTGTCAGTGAGTCATAATATTAGTTTTACAGTTCTTGAGGTACATCTTAAGCGTTCTCCACTTCCTGCAGAAGAAGTCTTAATTGAATACAAGGGATGTCTCACAAAAAATTTGTTCAGTTTCTTCACTGCATTTAGAACTTGTAAAAATCAGTTTAAGGGACAATCCGGGGCAGCTTATGCAAATCACTGAAGTTTGCATCCATTGCTAGGATGACTATAGCCTGGTTGTGTGAATTTAGGTAATTGTAGGATGGTTTTTATAATAAATCCTTTTGTAAGTCAGACAAATTTAAAGACTACATGGGTTCAGGGTTAGCGGTCAGGCTTCCTGAATATGGGTTTCCAAACTTAGTCCCTTTTGCTTTTTGTGTAGAATAAAGAAGAATACAATTTAAAATAATAAAGTCCTGGTCAGACGAGATGGCCCAATAGAAAGGTACTTACTGCCAGACAGTGCAGGCTTTTGATGGCTTGAGTTTGATCCCTTGAACCCACATAAATGTGGAAGGAACCAACCGACACCTTAAAGTTGCCCTCTGACCTCCATGTGTGTCCTCCAGTACACATCATGCACGCACACAATAACAAAAGTTTAAAGTAATAATAAAATCCCATTAATTAAAATTGACAGCACTTGAGGGGTCTGCCAGATTGCTCATGTGATTAAAGCACCTGGCAAGCCTGACTGCCTGAATTCTGTGCCCAGAGCCTATGGTGGAAGGAGAGAACCAACTCCTGAAAGTTGTCCCCTGACCTCCTCACACATGGTGCACACTCACACACACACCAGTAGTAATGGTAACTACACTTGAAAAATAGTTCTTCATACATTTCTAGAAATTGCAAGAAGTAATGCACTTCAGTGGTAAAAACATTTTCCTCATACTTGGAGAATTTCAAATGTTCTATTGTCAAAATTCTTGCAAAAGTATTTGTTTCCTTGGGGCACATACCAAGCCATGTGTTTTTAAAGAACTTGGTGGAAATGGAAAGTGTGTTGGGTGGTGATAATGAACTCTTTCCTGAATTAAAAGCAAAGGGGGAAATACTCAGATGGTAATTAGCCCTTCTACCTCATAGACTGGTGAGTGCATTTATCAGCTATACCTGTATGTTGTTGTCGGTGTGATTTAAATGTATACTCATTAGTACTTTTGCTCTTATAAATTTGGTCTTCTGTGGTGAATATTAAAAGCAGCTTATATTAATTTATTAACTTACCATTATGGAATTGAGGTACATGCCCATAGAAAACATTTATATTTTAGAAATATATTCCTATTTTAGTGGTGTGATATATGTTATGTATTTTAACTTTATACATTCATCTAATATCTTTTCAACACAACTTAGGTACTTGGTACCATGCTAGATCCTAAGAATACAGAGGTGAATTTTCAGAAGTAAAGCTAATGGTATTTACTGTCTAGGCCAAAATTTCTATCTTGAATGTTTTGGTTTATGTAAGTGAACAGTTTTGAGCACTTTTTTGTGTAAGGAATATATATGTGTATATGAAAACTATGGAGTAGTTGGCTCTGTAGATAAGTCCATTTGTACATCTTGATGAAGCCACCAATAGCTATCAGAAAAGTCATGATTTTCATGCAAAATGTAAATGAACATGTGTCAGTGATTTGCTTATTTATTTTTGAGAAAGGGACACATGTAGCCCAGGCTGGCCTCAAATTTGGCTTGTAGTAGATGGTGACCTTGAGAGTCTGATCCTCCTGTTTCCACCTCCTGTGATAGAACCCAGGGCTTCCTGAATGCTATGTAAGTGTCCTACTAGTTGAGCTATGCCCCAGCTGTCAGCTTTCTATTTAATGAAGGATCTAGTAAAATGTGAATTAGTTAATAGCCAAGAACATAAAAGTAATTTTTTTTTGTCTTTTTGAGGCAGGACTCCCTGTAACCCCCAGCTGACCTAGAACTCACTATGTAGACCAGTCTGGCTTTGAACTCAGAGATCCTCCTGCCTCTGCCTCCTGAGTGCTGAGACTAAAGGCGTGTGCCACCACGCCCAGCATTTTTGGTTATCTTTCCCACTGAATAGAAATTATTTGCATCTTGACCACCAAAATTCTATAAATTCATCTTACAGACTTGTTAAATGAAAAGTAATCAAAAGTTTAAACAGAGCACTACACTGAAAAGTACCTAGTACTGTTTTTTTTTTTTTCTTCAAGTTTTGGCTAATTTAAAAAAATATTTTTATTTTATGTGTATGTGTATATTGCCTGCATATAGATAAGTGCACCTGTGTCATGCAGTGCCCATGGAGGACAGAAGAGAATGTAGGATCCTCTGGAACTGGAGTTATGGACAGTTGTTAGCTGCCATATGGGTGCTGGGATTCAAACCCAGATCTTCTGCAAGAACAGTCAGTGTTCTTAAATGCTAAGCCATCTCTCCAGCCACCTTGGCTGATTTTTTGTAAAGACTGAATGTATGTGTGTTTGGAAAATCTTCCAGTGTCAAGGTTGAAAATGCAAGGCTTGATAATTTTTGTAGCACTTAGACTAAAATTGAAAAAAAACATAAAAAGAATAAGTACTTAAGGCTAAATTTAATAAAAGATGTTTTTTAAAAAGTTAAAAGAAAAAAAAAAGCTGGAGAGATGACTTTGGGGTGGCTCACAACCTCCTGTAATTCCAGGTCCAGGAGGATCCAGTGCCCTCCTTTAGTCTCTGAGGACACTTGTACCCACGCCTCCCCGTCCCCACTCATGTACATGCCTCTGGAGAGATGGCTCAGCAGTTAAGAGCACTGGTAGCTCTTGCAGAGGACCTGGGTTCAAATCCCAATAGCCTCTGTGCAATGATGCAAATTTGTGAAGTATTTAATTAAAAGAAAGGAAGAAGAAAATATAAAAGTGTTGACTTAAAAAGAAAACCAAAACATTGGAATGGTTCAGGGGTAAAATGTGCTCTCAGCCAGGCCAAGCCAAGCCTTAACCTGAGTTTGACCCCTTAAACCCACATGATGGAAGAAGAGAAACAGCTCCTGCAAGTTGTCCTCTGATTTCCACTTACATACCATGGGACAGACACATTCACACATATACACACAAATAAAGTAAAAAAAAAAAAATAAATGAAATTCCCTTTTTCTTTTTTAACATAATATTTTACTATGTAAAACAAAGATTGAGAAATGGATTCAGGAAAAAATAATTTTGGAAAATCTTTTTTCTTTGCTTTTTAGTTTTTTTTTTTGCTGGTGCTGGGGACTGAGCTCAGGATCTCATGCATACTAAGCATGTATTGTGCTGCCAGTCAACCTTCCCAGCCTTTTACCTTCAAAAAGAAAACTTCATCTAGAGCATTTAAAAACATACAGAGCTACGGAACAGAGCGAAATGACGTTACTAATGGGTAATATATGGATTGTTAACATTACTGCTAAATTATGTATCTTCCCTAAAAGAGTCAGGAACATAAATGCCTTTACCATTACTCCCTGAGAACCTCGAAGCTATCATATTACTTAGCAGCAAAAAGAGCACGTGGGTTATGTTTATAAATGCGGTTCATTGCCTTTGTATTTAAAATATCTTTGACACTTTGTGCATGTGCTATTTGATTGTATGCTGCGGTAAACAATTTCCATATAGAAAATTTGCCTTAAGGTAATTTCATCAGGATTTTCAGTCTCTCAGATTTCTTTTGATTGATACCTTTTCTGAATGGTTTTCTTTATCAGGCTAGCTTGGGAAAGAAAATGTCTATTGTCGTGCCATCTGTATTCAAATATAAGAGAGCTAGAAAGAATTGGCTGAATTCCTGGGTCTAATTTGATTTAGGTTAAATATTGACCTTCCCACTCTGTGACATTTTGCTCTTAACATCTTAGATATCTGCCTAAAACACAAGTAATGTGAGAAGATGTCTGGGTTAATTTATAGTGTGTGGCACAGAAAAAAAAGGTAAGAGCTTTGATTCAAATATGCTTTTGTGGAATCTAAAAGAGTCTAGTGTTTTGTTCTGTACCAGTGCTGCTTCTTGGAAATTTGCTTAAGACTATACAGCATCTCTTCTGTCCATTAAAAAAAAAGTATACAGTCATTTGAGACAGTGAAGTTGTTGTCACTGGTATGTAACAGAGTCAGAAAAGCCATCATTAAGGAAGTGCTAGATTCTGGAGGATATGTTCAGTTATATTACTGAGTGCCTCTTCTGTGTCAGGCAGTCAGTATTGTTGATATTGAGGTTATAGCCCAGGGCCCTTCTGTCATAAAGTTTGCATTGTGGTAGAGTTTTGAGAAAGAATTAGCAAGCAAGTATCTGAAAGATTGTCGGAATAAACAAAATACAATGGGAGAAAAGATTTGAGGCATAGGGACAGACAGGTACGTGACTTGTCTTAAAGAACGGGGAGAATGAAGAGTGTGATAGATTATATGTAGATCTATCAGAATAGGAATTCCTGAGGGTTATCATTTATGTAACAAAATAATTGGATTAACCTGATCATAATTGCTTTTTAGAAGGATTACTTCAGGTGAAAGCCAGAAACAGCCTGTGATTTTTTTTTTTTTTAAAATTAACCTGGAGCCTGTTCTGGATTTCCTAGACTCTCTGAATAGAACAGTAGAACCCATGGGAATCATTTGGAATTATTCCAAAATAATAATGACCCAAACTGACCCAAGGGGTTCAGCCAGAACTGTATGAGCATTAGGAATGCATTTTAACTTGGTGCATTTTGCTTCCTGTCAGCCATGATTTAGTAACCTTTTTCTGTTATCAGTTTAATTTTAGTATGGTATATTTGGAGCAATAGTATTCCATTAAAATGTTTTATGCTGAGTATCCAAAGCATTACCTGTGTTACCACTTGACATTAATCAAGTATATATGTCTTTTGTATTAATCGTGGCCTTTCTTCCAAGGGAACTGAAGTTTGATTATATTCTCTGTTAGGCTGCATATTTGACTCAGGAAGAAATTTTAACAGAACTAATGGATTTAGTATTATCTCACATAGTCATTTTAAAAATTAACGACCTAAAATTCTTTTCTTGGCAGTAAGTAGAAAGCTTTTTGAAATGTATAAAGTGTTAAAACATGGTGGCACGCTCCTTTAGTCCCAGCACTCGGGAGGTAGAGGCAGGTGGATCTCTGTGAGTTCAAGGCCAGCCTGGTCTACGTAGTGAGTTCAGTATAAAGTGTTACATATTTCAGATTCACATTTTAATGTGTAGAGGTGAAGCAGCACAGTGAAAGTAACATTAAGATCTCTGTGCAGTAACACTAGTTCTAGCTCCAACTAAAGTCTACTGTGCCTTTGTTCCCGCCCTCTTTGACATTTCTTTCTCTATAGACTATAGTTGCTTTGTATCCCAAGTTGCTATAGAAGTCTCTAGTTTTCTTTATTAAATCATTTATCATTTTGTAAATTCTAACAGTTCCTCTTATAAAATACTTTGTAGTTCTTTCTTTTTTTTTCCCCATGATGTGCTGATTTTCTGAATACATTTAAAAGGATAGTCAATATTCCTTTCAATGCAGAGGGAAAGAACAGACTTTACCAGAGTCCAGGCCAAGCAAATTATAAAGCACACTTGGGTGTTTACTGTGCAATATAGTTCTTTCTTAATTGACCTATTAGCAGTATTTGACAATTGATCTCGTCCTCCTTAGAAATCCCATTTTTCACTTATCTTCTGGAACGTCAAACACTTGTGATTTGTTTTGTCTCGGTGTCTCTTTTTTTTTTTTTTTTCTTTCTGGCTTTAAAAGAATTTTTTTGGCAGGGTTTCCCTATAGCTGCCCCAGCTGGCCTGAAACTTGCTATATAGACCAGCCCAGCCATTAACCCACAGAGATGTGCCTGCCTCTGCCTCCCAAATGCTGGGATTAAAAAGTGTGTGCCACCACTCCTGGCCCTTTTCCCTTTCTCTTGATGCTCTCTTTTGGTCTTCTAGATTGATTCCTTCTTTTGAAATTTTTATTTTATGTGTGTGTGGTTTTTTTTGGTCTTTTTGAGACAGGGTCTCCCTGTAGCCCCAACCGGCTTGGAACTCATTATCCAGCCTGGCCTTGAACTCGCAGAGATCTGCCTGCCTCTGCCTCCCAAGTGCTGGGATTAAAGGCATGCACCACCACACCCCACAGACACCTGTTTTTTTATGCACTTCTCTCGGAGTTCCCACTCTTCCCTTATTGCTTCATATTCCACCTATATTTGATTATTTCCAAATTACTTCTGTTTCTTCTGGCTTCCAGATTAACTTATTCCTCTTCTCCTCTTCACTTTTTTCTCCCCCCTCCTTCCTCCTTTTTCCCTTTTTGCCTTGTAGATTGAACTCAGAGCTTTGGGGTTTTTGTTGTTGTTTTTTGTTTGTTTGTTTTGGTCTTTTTGAGACAGGGTCTCCCTGTAGCCGCAGTTGGCCTGGAACTCACTGTGTAGACCAGGCTGGCCTTGAACTCACAGACATCCGCCTGCCTCTGCCTCCCAAGTGCTGGGACTAAACCACCATGCCTGGCCTGAACTCAGAGCTTTGTATAAGCTAAAATATACCTAGCCCTAAACTTATTTTTTACCTCAGACCCCTCTCCTAAACTTCAGATTTCAATTTCTTTTGTAATACTTGCACATAGATGTTGCTAAGTATTGCTGTCAATACTGAACTCCTCTTCCCTGAAGAAATTGTTCCTTGTGTAACAGTTCCCATGTCTGTAAATGGCTACTCTGTTCTTTCAGTTGTTCAAACTAAAAAAAAAAAAATTGGTCCTTTTTCTGAGACAGGATCTCCCTGTAGCCCCAGCTAGCTTGGAACTCACTATGTAGATCAGGCTGGCCTTGACCTCACAGAGATCCGCCTACCTCTGCCTCCCAAGTGCTGGGATTAAAGTTATGTGCCACCACACCTGGCCAAACTAAAAATTTTTTAATGTTTTGTCTTTTTGAGACAGGGTCTCCCTGTAGTTCCAGCTGGCCTGGAACTCACTGTGTAGACCAGGCTGGCCTTGATCTCACAGAGATCTGCCTGCCTCTGCTTCCCAAGTACTGGGATTAAAGGTATATACTACCATGCTGGGCCTTTTTGGTTGTTTTTCAATCATATTTATACAATACAACTTGATCTGTTAGTAAGCCCTTTTAGCTTTATTTCGGACTGTAACTGCATCCAGCCATTTCTACTTTTCCTCTTTTCTACTTAGAACAAAGTCATCATCACCCGTTTCCTGGAGTGTTAAACTAGCTCCTTAACTGAACTGTCCTACTCTGGCCCCACTTGCTCTTCTCTCAAACACTGTAGAGATAAATGAGATCATGTCACTCACTCTTTTATTCAAAACTGTCATTGCTTCTCAGAATAGAAGTCATCTTTTTGGATCTCTGTAGCTCTATAGACTGGTGTTCTCCCTCTCCCAACACTGTCTTTTTTTCTTTAGCATAGGATATATTGGTCATTGGTCTCTGGTCTCAAGACTTGTAATTGCACTATCTTTTTCTGTGAATACCTTTTTCTCAGATAATCACATGGCTTATTGCCTTAAAATTTTTGTAGTCAGACATCATATTGGAGAGAATTTCCTCTGCTGCCAGTTTAAAGCTGCTACGTTCCCATTTTTCTGCACAATCTCACGTAGGTGTTTATCAATGTGCACCATAACCCAAACCAAACTTATACTGTCTTGTCTCCTAACCCTACATCTCCAATAGAAATGGTATTCCATTTCTCAGATCAGAAACCCAGTCATGATTGTTCCCTGGCCTCACAGCAGGCTCACATCTAATCACTACTGCATCTCCATGATTCTTCCTCCTAAATTAGGAGTTTTCTAACTTTTTAGCTGATTATCCTCCAGATTTTGAAAATTTATACATTTTGTGTTGATAACTAAAATTGTCCATCTTAAATTCAAATAGCTGTAGAAGATATAATTTTGTATTATACTTATGTTGTTGAAGTAAAATTGTTTAATCAGTCTTGAAATGGAATCTAAATACCAGAATAATTTGATATGCTCCATAATTTTAAAATGTATCTGACAAAGTGAATCTTTAACAGAAATTTTTCATTGATCATTTCCCTGTGAACTTTTTGTCTACATAATTATATTTCTAATATAGTTTAGATTTAGAAGTCTTTGATTCTTTCTTATACTTCTTTATAACTGAGAAAATTCTGTAAATTGAATTAAATTTTTTTACCTGTGACCATAACTCTTTAAAATCTTTATTTTGAGCTGGCCTGGTGGTGCACACTTGTAATCCCAGCACTTGGAGTCTGGAGCAGAAGGATTGCCAAAAGTTCAAGGCAAATACATAGTATCAAACTAGCCAGGGCTATAAGACCCCACCTCTAATAAAATTAAAAAAAATTTCTTTTTTATAAAGTCAAGTCTCAGAATCTTTTGTTAATTAACATAAGTGGAAGAAAAATGTAAAGCAACTAAATCTAACTTTTTTATCTTATTTCAAATTATATGTTAAATATTATAATTCTTTCAAATTATTTAGTAAACTTAATATCAAAATTTGCTTTTCAAGTACATTTAGTCTTATGCCCCCCTCCCCCCGATTTATAGTGTTTGTTTTATTTTTTAGGCCCCAAACAAATTAACTACTATTTTTGACTCCTCTTCCATGGTCAAAGAAATTCACAACTTATATCTAACTTACAACAGGGTACTTTTAAACAATGTATTTCTAGATAGTAGGCTTCAAAGACAAATTCTTGCTCCTTATCAAGTCTAGCCATTCACAATATAATTATGACTAATTAATGTCTTTGGAGCTTAATGGTAATACAATGAACACCCTCCCCTTGAGATAGGGTCTTGCTATGTGACCCAAGCTGGCCTTGAATGCAAGAGTCTCTTGCCTCAGCCTCCTGAGTGCTAAAGATTAAAGGCGCACCATTCTGTGTGATTTTTATGCATCTTTTTCCCATGGTTACTTAGAAGAACTATCTTGAAACCAGTGTAAATATTCTATAAATAATAGGTCATTTCTAATAAATGGAGTACATTTGTTGCACACTAAGCCACATCTTTTAGCAATAAGAATGTTAAATTTGAATAAGAAAGACAAAATGAACTATTTTTGCTTTAAAATTTTCTTTGAAGGGAAGATAACCATGCTTCAATTTAAGAAAAACATTTTCAGTCTTTTTGTAATCTGTTAAGCCATGAATTCATGGGTTAGGCTCCAGCAGCTCAGGCTCTTCCCGTTAACTCTTACAAAGTGTGTTTCTCTAGGTAGAGCAGGCTGGAGCCTCAATTGAACCCAGATTCCTTTCTCTTTGACTTTTTCTTTTTCTGATCATTTTCCTTCACCTGTTTTAGGAACCTGTCTTGGCTCTTAGAGTGCCTGTCTTCAAGATATACATTAATTCTCTTGGCAAGAATCTTGCCCTTACCTTGCTTGTTTGTAACAATGCCAACAGCATACTTGGGTGATATTTTAGTTTTTGTCAACTTGACACAAATTAGAGACACTTGGGAAGAAAGAAGTTTCTTTCATCTAATTAGTCTGTGGTCATATCTGTGAGGCATTTTCTTCAATTAGTAATTGATGCAGGAGGGCCCAGCAGTCCACTGTGGGTGATGCTGCCCCTGGGCAAGTGGACCTGCGCTATATAAGGAGGGTAACTGAGCAAGCCAGTAAATAACATCCCACCATGTTCTCTGCTTCAGCTCCAGCCTTGGCTTCCCTCGATGATGGACTGTGATTAGAATGTATAAACCAAATAAACTCTTTCCTCCCCCAGGTTGCTTTTGGTCAGTGTTTTATCACAACAACCTTAAACTAACTAGATCGGGTGGCATTGTAGACTTCAGTTTTGCCACAGTAATATTTATTTCAACAGTACCCATTCCCTTAATATCTATACTATCACTCTTGTAGATTCGCATATATGTGGCCAAAGAGCAACTTCGTTTTCCCAAAAGGCCTAGAAAATATCTATCAGGTGCCTCTCCTCCTTCCCTTTGTGTTTGTCATTTTGGCTGAAAGGAGAACTTACGTTCTTGAATTCTCATTGAATCCTTGGAGCTGCAGATCTAGTTCATTGTATACATTCTCTGTTGCTGGATAGCAAATGATTATGAAAAAAGTAGCTTATAACTATCTTCCTTTATGTATCTGATGGTTACTTTAGGTCAGAAGTCTGGCTGGATTCTCTGCTTAGGGTCTGGGAAGGCTGGGGCTGTGGTTTCATCCATAGCTTGGGCTCTTCCAAGCTCATGTGACTGTGGATAGCATTTATTTCCTTGTATTTGGAGTGCTGAAGCCCAGAGCTTCTGAAGACTTTCTCTCATTCCTTGCCTCATGACTCTCACCATAATATGTTGGTTTAAGTTCAATGGGAACACATCTTACTATGTTTTATTATTTTGCTAGTTTATTTGAGCTAAACTCTAGTACTGTTCTCACACTTCCAGACCCACTTTAAAAAGATTCATTTGATAAGGTTGGGCCCACCCAAGGTAATCTTCCTATTGAGTAATCAGGATCAGCTGATTAGTGACTTTAGTCACTTTTGCCATATATATGCACATATATATATATACACACACATACACAATTTTATTTTTGGAGACAAGATCTCTCTATAGCTTCAGATGGCCTGGATCTCACTATGTAGACCAGGCTGGCTTGAACTCACAGAGATATGCCTGCTTCTGCCTCCCAAGTGCTGGGATTAAAAGTGTTTGCCACCATGCCATATATTAAGTTTTTAAAAAATTTTTAATTTATGTGAATGTCTGACACATGAATGCAGGGGCCCGTGGAGACCAGAAGAGGGTGTTGGATCCCCTAGAGCTGGAGTTATAGGTGGTTGAGAGCCCCCTGAGTTGTGTGTTGGGAACAGAACTTGGGTCTCTGGAAGAGCAGGAAACACTCTAAGCCTCTAGGTGAACCTTTACCTAAGCCTCCAGCTCCACCTTTACCATATTTTGTATCCTATTTACAGGAATAATACCCCAGTATGTTAATAGGGTCTGTTCCCACTCAGGGCATGTGTACTAGAGGATAGGGGCTTTGGAGGTCCTCTTAGAATTGTGCTTACCATGTGCATTCATTTTTTGAAAATAACTACTACATTGGGCTGGTGGCACACTCCTTTAATCCCATCACTCTGGAGGCAGAGGCAGGCTTGTCTCTGTGAGTTCAAGGCCACCTTGGTCTACATAGTGAGTTCCAGGCCAGCAGGGGCTACAGGGAGATACTGTCTCAAAAAGACCAAAGACCAAAAAAGTACATATCATGTATCAGCTGTCTCATTTTTGAATACAGACAATAATATAGAAAGATAGACTGTGTGAACTGGCTTTGAATTTTTTTCCTGAATGAATAAGATATTGTACAGAGTATTTTCATGAGCCTGTTATCTCAAGAGGATATATTTTTTGATAGTAGTCTGAAGGATGGAAAGGACAAATGAAAACAGTTATGATTATCTCTTGGTTTAGTGTGAATAGAATGTATATATGTATGTGTGTGTATTGCACCCTAAAGCAACATATTATAGTGAGTCTCATGATAAGAGAGCATTTGTGAAAGAGAAGTGAAACTTGCTTTATTTATCTCTTGTGTGCAGACACCTTGTATGGAAGAACTTATTTAAGAAAGACTACATGCAGGGGCTGGAGAGATGGCTCAGCGGTTAAGAACACTGGCTGTTCTTACAGAAGACGTGGGTTCGAATCCCAACACCCACACGGCAGCTAACAACTGTCCATAACTCCAGTTCCCAAGGGATCCAACAACCTCTTCTGTCCTCTGCGGGAATTGTACAACACGGGCACACTTCCCTACATACAGGCAATACACACATACACATAAAATAAAAATAATAAATAAAATACTAAAAAAAAAAAAAAAGAAAAGAAAGACTATATGTAGTCCTTTAGGTAGTATGCTGTTGGCTTATAGGTGTTTGACCTAAGAATTCTTAAACCTTGAATGAAACAAATCTAATAATTGTGGTCTTTTCCAGTTCATGGGGAAGAAAAAAGCCAATACTCTGTGTGTGTGTGTGTGTGTGTGTGTGTGTGTGTGTGTGTGTGTGTTGTATACACTCGTGTGTAGGTGCATGTGCTCAGGCAGAGACCAGAGAACAATGTCGATTGACCTGCTCTATCACTGCCTTATTCCCTTGAGACAGGGTCTTGGTGAACCTGGAACTAGGCTGGCAGCCAGTAAGCCCCAGCGATCCTCTTGTCTTCTCCCCCCATGGCACTAGGGTTACCGGTGTAAATGGCCACACTTGGCTTTTTCCATGAGTTCTAGGGATTCAGATCAGGTCCTCATGATTGTGCCGCAAGTGCTTTTACCTACTGAGCCACTTTGCCAGTCTGATACTAGTTTTTTTTTTTTTTTTTTTTTTTTTATACTGCGATCCTCTTGTCTTCTCCCCCCATGGCACTAGGGTTACCGGTGTAAATGGCCACACTTGGCTTTTTCCATGAGTTCTAGGGATTCAGATCAGGTCCTCATGATTGTGCCGCAAGTGCTTTTACCTACTGAGCCACTTTGCCAGTCTGATACTAGTTTTTTTTTTTTTTTTTTTTTTTTTTTTTTTTTTTTTTTTTTTTAAAAAAAAAAAAAAAAAAAAAAAAAAAAAGAGGACGATAAATCTTTCACTGTGATATATCAAAATAA
>NW_008335287.1:1581715-1592358 GCF_000622305.1 Nannospalax galili
AGAGGCCTGAGGATAGTAGTGCAGGCTAGGAGAGTTAGCTGGTGGTGCAGGCCCAGGGAAGCAGAGCCCTGATACTAGTTTTTAAAACTTCCTGTCTTATAAATTTTGTTGCAGAGCTGTAGTTTATTTACTAATGAGATTATGAGATCAATGCACAAAAGATGTAAGTTTTAAAGTGGAAATGTCCTTTTTGTTTTTTTTTTCTAAAACACACACACACATACAGTTGTTTTTTCTAACCTTGTCTCTACTAACAATGATGAACTACAAGTATCTTAATATTTCATGTTCTGCAGAGAACTCTGAGTTCATGTGCTCTGCTACTGGACCACATTGGGAGCCATTGGTCTACTCTGCGCTTTCTTGATTTAAGTCTAATGGCCAGCCCTTATTGGAAGGTGCTTAAAGCTTATATGCCATTTCACTATATTCAGGAAAATTTTGATGTCAAAAATTTTAGCTTCAACTAATAGTCTTTCTTACATATTTGTTTATTTTATGATAATAATCCCTCTCATGATATAAGACTAAATAGAATCAGATTTCTAGCCTATTTACTTTTTTTTTTTTTTTTGGTTTTTTTGTGAAAGGGCCTCCCTGTAGCCCCAGCTGTCCTGGAACTCACTGTGTAGACCAGGCTGGCCTTGAACTCACAGAGATCCGCCTGCCTCTGCCTCCCGAGTGCTGGGATTAAAGGCGTGCAGTACCATGTCCGGCTAGCCTATACATTTAAAATAACTAATATGTATATATAAAGCCTGTCAAGAAAGCACCTAGTTGAGAGCACTGACTTTAAAGAGTGACTGTTAATAGGCAGTGGAACTAGAAGAGCATAGAGCAGGAAATCCTTCATGTTACTGTTACAGGTTTGCTTCATCTCCAGATCTATATCCAATGTAGGAAAAACAAATTTTATGAAATTCGTAATTTTTCCTAGTCTCCAGATAATTTCAGCAAGGTCAAGAATGTTTGCTACCATGAATCTGTTTGGAAAGTATTTTGAGTTTTTTTTTTTTTTTTTTTTTCCCTTTTCGCGACAGGGTCTCCCTGTAGCCCCAGCTGTCCTGGAACTCGCTATGTAGACCAGGCTGGCCTCGAACTCACAAAGATCCACCTGCCTCTGCCTCCCAAGTGCTGGGATTAAAGGCATGCGCCACCATGCCCGGCCGTTCTTTCTTTATGTAAAGAACTATGACTTTAATGAACATGATACAGGGCTATCTGTATGTTAGGAATAATGAATGGGGAAGTAGGAAACCTAAAACAAATGGTTCCTGAGTTTATAGTACACAATTCTTGACTTATATATCCTGATCGGAAAAATGTTCCCTTACAATATCATATTCTTTAACAGCTTTATTGGCAACATAATTGGTATGTTAAAAACTGCATATGCTGGGCCTGGTGGTGCATTCCTTTATCAGACCAAACACTTAAAACTTCAATATTCAGGCTAGACGTGGTGTATGCCTTTAATCCCAGCACTCAGGAGGCAGAGGTGGGTGGATCTTTGTGAGTTCAAAGCCATCCTGGTCTGTTCCAGGTTAGCTGGGGCTACAGGGAGACTCTGTCTAAAAAAGATAAAAAATGCATATATTTAAGCTGTGCAGTTTGGTAAGTTTTAATAATACATACACATCAGTGAAACCACAATATAGTGAACATGAGCTGGGCGTGGTGACCCATACCTGTAATTCTAGCACTCAGGAGGCTAAAGCAGGAGAATCACAAATTCAATACCAGCCTAGACTGCAAAATGAGATCTAAACCAGTTTGAGATAGACGTGAGGCCTTGTCTAGGGGGTGGGAAAAGCATATCTTTGAGCTCCAAAATTTCTTCTTGATGTACTACTTTTTCCTAACCCTTCCCTCTGCCCATCCCCAGACAATGAGCTGCTTTCCCTCACAGTAGATTGCATTTTCTAGAGTTTTGCAGTAATGGAACCATACAGTAAAAACACTTTTGGGGGGTAGGCTGGGAGAGGCTTCTTTCACTTGGTACAGTTATTTCAGGAATAATTTATGTTGTTGCAGATGTCAGTAGTTTTCTTTTTTTTATTGTTCAGTAGCATTCCAGTGTAAGGTGTGCTATAGTTTTGTTCATTTACCTGTTGTAGTTTGGATTTTCAGGTCTTGCCAGTTTTCACAAATAAAACTGCTATAAACATTTCGTTGTACAAGTCTGGGGACTTGGAATAGTTGGAACAATTTTTGAGAACCTACTAATCAAGCTTTATGGTACAGGCCTGTATTCCCAGCTACCTAGGAGGCCAAAGAAGGAAGATCTCAAGTTCAAGGCCTGCTTTGCTTCCAGAGTGATTTCAAGGCCAGTTTGGATTTTTTTATTTTATTTTATTTTATTATTTTTGGTCTTTTTGAGAAAGGGTCTCCCTGTAGCCCCAGCTGGCCTGGAACTCACTGTGTAGACCAGGCTGGCCTTGAATCCACAGTGCTCTGCCTGCCTCTGCCTGGGATTAAAGGCATGCACCACCACGCCTGGCTTCAAGGCCAGTTTGGATAACTTAACAAATACAAGACCTTTCCTCAAAATAGAAGGTACAGAAAGGACTGCTAGATATGGCTCAGTGGTTGAATGCTTGCCTAGCATGCATAAAGCCCTGGGTTTAATTCCCAATACCACTAGTGCCCCCTACCCCCCAAAAAAGAGAAGGGGGAAAAGGTGGGAGAACTATAAAGCTGTTTTCAAATTTCAGTCTCCTACCAGCAATAGCAGCAATTCCTCCTGCCAGCTCTTAATCATTTAATAGTAGCCGTACTGATAGCTCTGCAGTGGCACCTTGTGGTTTTTGTTGTCCTCTAATGGTTAATGATGTTGAGCATCTTTCATATTATTTACTACTATCCCTGTGTCTTTGGTCAAGTGTTTGTTCAGATCTTATGCCCATTTTAATTTTCTTTCTGAATTATGAGAACTCCTACGTCTGGAAAAAAGTCTTTTATCACATATAAAAGTACAGAGATTTTCTTACAGTCTAGTTTTTTTTTTTTTTTTTTGTTTTTTTTTTTTTTTTTGGTCTTTTTGAGACAGGGTCTCCCTGTAGCCCCACCTGGCTAGAACTTGCTACGTAGACCAGGCTGACCTTGAGCTCACCGAGATCTGCCTGTGCCTTCTGAGTGCTTGTTCTTTCATTTTCTTGACACTGACTTTTGAAGGGCAATTGTTTAGATGGCTTATTTTCCCCTTCTTTTTCTTTTTGAGACAGGGTCCCTACATATAGTCCACAGTAGTACGGAACTCACTCAGGGTGGTCTTGAAAAAGTTCAGGTTTTTGTGAAGTGGAATCTATTTTTATAAAAATTTTCTAATTTTTTTCCTTCAATTTTGTTTTTGGTTTATGGGGGGAGTCTTGCTGTACAGCTCAGGCAGGCCTGGAGTTTGTTCTGTAGCCTCAAATTACTCCTGCCTTCGCCACTAAATCTACAGTTATAGGTATGTACCACTATGCTTGACTTCTATATTTTTCTTGTAGAAGTTTTGTAGTTTTAGAGTCTACAATTTAGATTTATGATCCATTTTAATTAACTGTATAAATGGTGTAATAATTCTTTTATGGTACATTTGTTTATGGTACCTTTACTTATGATACATTATTGTGGATAGCTGGTTGTTTGACCATTATTGAAAAGGCTGTCCTTTCTTCTTTGCTAAAAGTCTTTACGTCTTTTTAAAAAATTAGTTGTCCATGTATGCATGCATGTGTTTATGTCTAGATTATCATCCTGTTTCATTGATATTATTATCTTTAAGTCAGTACCACTCAGCTTAGATGATTGTTTATAAAAATTATTGAAGTTAGCCGGGCGTGGTGGCACATGCCTGTAGTCCCAGCACTTGGGAGGCAGAGGCAGGCGGATCTCTGTGAGTTCAAGGCCAGCCTAGTCTACATAGTGAGTTCCAGGACAGCTGGGGCTACAGGAAGACCCTGATTCAAAAAGACAAAAAAAAAAAAAAAAAATTCTTGAGGTCAAGCCAGGCACAGTGGTTTACACCTACAGTCCTAGCACTCTGGAGGCTGAGGCAGAATTGGTATTTCCAGGCCAACCTGTGCGATGTAGTACAAGTCTTATTTCTAAACAAGTATTGATACCTGGTAATATTATTTCTCTTATATTCTATTGGAACTGTGTTCAGTTTATAGACCATATGAGAAAAATGAGTCCTCAGTCTATATCTTTATTTAGATCCTTAATTTCTTTCTTTCTTTCTCTCTCTCTCTCTCTCTCTCTCTCTCTCTCTCTCTCTCTCTCTTGCTCGCTCTCGTATATATGTGTATACAAGTTTGTGTGTCAGCATGTGCGTGCAGGTACACTTGCTCATGTGTTTTGTGCATGTGACAGGTCAGCATGGAGTACTTTCCTCAACTGCTTTCCATCTTATTTATTTTTAAAGTTAGAGATAGGATTTTTTGTTGGGGCAGATGGGAAATGGGGGACAGTCTTTGGGGTTGAGAGCAATCCTTGAGCAGAGGAGCCCATCCTAAGAGAAAGAGCAGGTTACCAGCCTGTGAAAATGTTGTCAGGGAAAGCCCAGAGGTATAGTGATGGAGAGGTAGTCCCCAAGGGTACCCCAGCAGGGTGGTAGATCTGGAAAATGGTGATCCAGGTGGTGAGAGAGGATGCTCAGAGTACCAGACATAGCCTTTGATTTGACTCTGCTCTGTGTAGGCTGGAGCAAAGAAGGGCTTTCTGAACAACCAGAAAATGTTGACCGTCTAAAGAAAAGGCAGAAATGCAAATCTGTACAGGTTCAGCTTCTCATTGGAGAGCCAGTTTGTCCTAAGGATCTGTGCAGCAGGATTCAAATATCCACTTTATTTTTTGAAACAGTCTCTTACTGAACCTGGAGCTCACCAATTCAGGTAGGTTGACTGGCCAGTGAGCTCCAGGAATTCTCCTGTCTCTGCCTCTCCAGCATTAGGATTGGAGGTACTGGCTGTTGTCTCTGGCTTTTTACATGGGTGCTAGGAACCCAAATTCAGGTCTTCTTGCTTGCACGGTAGACACTTTTTACAAATTGATCTATCTACCTAGGTCTTTAATTTCTATCAGCATTATTTCTTAAAGTTTTAATTAACTTTGAAGTTGAATTTATTTTCTTTTTAAATTTTTTAAAATTACATGTATTCATTTAGGTCAGGAGAGAGGAGAGGGCTCATAGCCACAGCGCTCATGTGGGAGGTCAAAGGACAATTTGCCAGAATTGTTCCTCCATCATGTGGAGGTCCTGGGGATCAAACTCAGGTAGTCAGGCTTGGTGACAACTGCCCTTATCTACTGAGCCGTCTTTCTGGCCTTACTTTTTTCTTCTTTAAGTTTGTATTTTAATTCATTTATAATGAGAAGACTTACAGGATTTTTTTTTTTTTTAAATCTTTTTGAGACAGGGTCTCCCTGTAGCCCCAGCTGTCCTGGAACTCACTATGCAAACCAGGCTGGCCTTGAACTCACAGAGATCCACCTGCCTCTGCCTCCCGGGTGCTGGGACTAAAGGCGTGCACTACCACGCCCCGCCCAGGATTTTTATTTTATTTTCCGTGGTTACTTGTTTTTTTAGAGACAGGGCCTGGAACTTGCTATGTATCTGAGGCTGGCCTTGAACTCCTAATCCTCCTGCTTCCATCTCAAGTGCTGGAATTACAAGTCATAACACTGGCAACTTCGGTTTTTTTAATTGATTCTTGAGACATTTGTATCCTTGTAGACGTTTTTGCAGTGGAATGAAGAATTTGGAATAGATGTCAATCAGACATTGCAAAGAGATTTATTTTACCACATTGTACTTGAAACTCAAGTGTTAATTAAACAAATGCACTAATAATATTTTTTCATTTGATTGTGACTATGGAAAACTGAGAAACATAAATTAGGAAATATTTCTATAATTAGTTATATATTTAAAAATAGTTATTAATAAGCACTTCAGTGTGCCTCTACATGTATATTATGATTATTTACAGTATATGTATAAAGGAAATACCTCTGGCAGTTTGAAAATATGGTGTGACTACAATACAGGTCTGACTTGTTCTTCTGTTAAAAACTGAAAATTATTTTAGTTGCTCTTTCTGACTAGTCTTTCAGAAAAAATTGTTGTTTTTTTTTTTTCCTGATGTGGTAATTTAACGTTTGTTGTCTCTTAGGGCACTAAGATAGTAAATACTGTGGGCGTATAAAATGCAGTTATCTTTCATTGTCATTTGATGTCCTTTGAGAGTATTTTTAGGAGAACTTTTTAATATGGTGTGCTTGTTTTTATCACTGTTTTCTTACTTGAAATTAAGAAACTTTGATATTAATGTTAAAATCGTTTTGCAGGTTATTTACCAAAATCATTATCAAAGAAAAAAATTTCAATCCTAGTTAGATATTATCTTAGTTTTCATGTACAGTCATTTTTACTTAGTAGGACCCTTAGCTTTTTAAGGAAAGATGCTATGTGGATCAGCATTATGAAGTCTACTGCACTTGCTGTATGAATGTTTTATATGAGAAAAGCTTTTTTAGGATTGGCAAGATGACTCAGCTGGAAGAGGTATTTGCTGCCAAGCCTCATGCCTGAATTCCTGTAACCCACAAGGTGGAAGGAGAGAACTGACTCCTGTATGCACACTAAGTAAATTAAATAAATGTAAAAAAGTTTATCCCAAGGATCTAGCAGAAGTGCGTAGTTGAGATGTTATCGGGAATGAAGTACAGGTTGTGAGAGGAAATGTTTTCTTTCCCCTCTCCAGAGCTATATATTTATTTTGATTTGGTTATATTCACTTCTTATGTTATTATGACTTCTCATGCTATTTGTATTAAGCCACTTTTTCTTTCCTTTTTTTTTTTTGAGACAAGATCTCCCTGTAGCTCCAGCTGACCTGGAACTTGCTATATAGACCAGGCTGACCTCAATCTCACAGAATTCCACCTGCCTCTGCCTCCCAAGTGCTGGGATTAGAGGTGTGTGCCACCATGCCCAGCTACAACAGCGTTGTTTTGCTTTTCTTTTTTGTTTGTTTGACTGTACATTAAATTTTATTCTAAGGTGTGGTCGCCAGCTGTGGCTGCTCTCCTCTGGCTATGGCCACTCTCCTGCTCTCTTAGTTCCTCCGATCAGTCGTCTGGTCTGGACCCCAAGGCTGGTGAGGAGACTGTGTCAGCGGAGCCACATTCAGACACAGGAGACCAGGTTCAGTGACACAGATCTGCTTTATTGCAGGAAGGCACAAGCGTATATAGGGATAGTGGTCCAATCACAGCACAGCAAGTAGGATACCTTATTAGCATAACAGGTTTAGCATCCTATCACCATACAGCAAGTAGGATACCTTGATTCCAAGGGTGCTGATTAGGGAGTGGCGAGCTCTAGGCATCAGTCTCATGATCTGCCAATGGGAACAAAATGTCACAAGGCGTTCCTTGTGGCTCCAGCAGTCGGGCCATTGCCTCAGGCCTGCTGTATGGCTGTCAATAAGACTTTCACCCTAGGCTCAAGCCTGTCTCCCACACTAAGGGACATGGAAAACTGTTAAAATGATTTTAAGATGAAGGATTATATGTGGATGTTTCAAAAGCTGACTCTGTACTGTATGTTGGTGAATTAGAAAGGCACTGGACTGAGGTACTAGTAATAACTAGTGTTTATGATTTGCTATGGGGTATGTAAACAGTTGTTTTGGAAAGCTTTTCTTAAGAGAACAGTAGAGTTAAAAATGAATTTTTTCTTATGTATGTAGTACATATGTATGTGTGCATATGTGTCTGTAGATGTGTGTGTGGAGACCAGAAGTGGTTATTGTGTGTTTTCCTCAGTAGCTCTTTACCTTTTCTTTTGAGACAGGGACTCTCAAGGATTCACCCGGCTAGCTGGCCAGCAAGCTCCAGGGATCTGCCTGTCCTTCCACACCAACCTCAAGGTTACATATGGACAGAACCTTTTACATAAAGGTCCTGGAAATACAAACTCAGGTCCTGCACATCAGGCTTTCGACTGAGTCATGTCCCAAGCCCTGAAATTTTTCTTTGTACTTTTTATTTTGAAGCAATTGTAGATCCATAAGAAGTTGCAAAAATTTTAGCAGTTTCATGTCCCCTCTACTCCCTCCCACCATTCTCTCCAGTGATAGCATAGCACAAGTAACAGCTTCCTCTTTCTCCCCTCTGCTCATGAGTATGAATAAAATCAGAGTGAAATCATAGTAGCTATAAACACCAGCCACTGCCACATGTGGGAATTGACATCAAATGAATTCTTGTCAGAATCTGTTCTTTCATTGAAGATGCTCAGTGTCCCAGGAAAGAAGGAGGAAAACATGAGACAAATGGTTCAAGTGGCTCAGAGTGGCCAGAACCAGCTTGGGGCACTCCAGCTGGGATGTGGTCCTGGCTTTCCCTGGCATCCTGAATTCTCTAGCCATCAACAGACATGGAATGTTGCAGAAATCTCAGGGTGATGTTATACACCTTCTGCCCCTCATCTTCTGTGACTTTTTTTCCTGGTATTTTGAGATAGGGTCTTCTTGTAGCCCCAGCTGGCCTGAAACTTGCTGTGTTGACGAGCCTGGCCTCAATCTCACAGAGATCTGCCTACCTCTGTCTCCGTGTGCTGGAATTATAAGCATGCGCCACTACACCAAGCATTATCTTGTTTTCTTATTTGTATAGTTTTTTGAGAACTGAGTCAGTATCAATTGTTTCTGTATTCTCCCAAGATTTTTAGTCCCATCAAGTACTCTTGGTTTCATCTTGTTGGGACAATTCCTTCCTGAGCCTTCTGATGTGGTCCAATCTGGACCAGTGACCTTTGTGCCTATTGTGTGGTTCTTATAATTTCCCTTCATGTCATCTTGAGCATTCCTTTAGCCTTTCATGATTTTCTGTTTCTTGATTATATTCTTGTTTTAGTTGAATATATTAGTTTAGTATAAACTACAGAATCTTAATGAGAAATGGTATGTGGAAGATTTTTTTAAATCTCTTTATATCTAAGAATGCCTTTATTTTACCATGACATCTGATTGATAATTTGTTTGCGAGTTTGAATTTTAGATCGGAAATCATTGCTATTAAGTTCTGGTGATGTTACTGTTGAAATCTGGAGTTAGTTGATGTCTGCTTCTTGTATATAATCCCCATCCTCCCGATTTTTATTTTATTTTATTTTTTTTTGAGACAGGGTCTCCTTGTAGCCCCAGCTGGCCTGGAACTCACTATGTAGACCAGGCTGGCCTTGAACTCAGGCTGGCCTTGAACTCACAGAGATCCGCCAGTCTCTACCTCCCAAGTGCTGGGAGCTATTTTGTCTCCATTGTTAATTTTACTCCTTGATTTTCTGTTTGCCAGATGATCCTCCCAACTTTTTAAACATTTATTTGTGATAATGAGTAACACAAATCAAAAAGGATAAATATACAGTTTATTGAACGTCAATATTTAACTATCATTCAGGTTAGATGGCAGCATGCTGCTGTCATTTATCTTAATTCAGCACTCCCAAAGGTAGCCAGCTTTATGGTAGTCACTACCTTGCTTTTCTCATTCCCAAACAATGAAGTTTAATTTTTTCGTGTCTTGAACTTTGTGAATGGGCTCCTATCATGTATTATTTTCATCTGGTTTATTTTTGTTAATATGATTTTGAGGATAAAGCCATGTCTTATGTAGTTGTCATCATTACTATACATTTTTGCAGTATTGTTTTGCTTAGTCTGGAGAATGATTTTATGGTAGCCATAAAATGAGTGAATTTATTAAACATGTGGCAAGCCAAAGGAAAAAAATAAATAACAAGTAGCAGGTAGATTTTCTTAGTTTTTCGTGTTTCCTCTCTACATTTAGAAAGTTATCAATTGCTGTAAAAGAAGTTGGTTGAGATTTTATTAACTTTATGGAAGAAATGATATGCTTACACTGTTAAGCCTGATAATTCACAAACCAGATATTATCTGATCTGTCACTTGTTTAGATCTTTAATTTTTCATTTTTCTTTTTTTAGAATAAATTACTAGGTTCTATCTTTAGAAAAAATTCTAAAAGCCCCACATAAGTCGTGTCAGTAAAGAGCATATGCCACTGTAAAAGCTGAGTACCACCCGCCTCATTATCTAGTGAGGTTTTCAGAAGCACCTCTGTCTGTCGCTGGGGCTCTTGAGCTATATTCATAGTGGAATTTTTTTTTTCTTTCTTTTTTTTGGTCTTTCTGAGACAGGGTCTTCCTGTAGCCCCAGCTGGCCTGGAACTCAAAGATCTGCATGCCTCTGCCTCCCAGGTGCTGGGACTAAAGGCGTGCATCACCATGCCTGACTGTTTTGGACTTTCTAAAAAAAGTATTTACATTAGTATGTAACTATGTTAGTAAAATACTAACTATATACAGGATTCTCATTCAATTTGTTGATTTCATATTATTTTGCCAATACTTTAACTGAGAACTTTTCTTTTAAAGGTTCAAGAGCAAGTGCATCCCACCCTCTCTGCTAATGAAGAGTCTCTCTATTATATTGAAGAGCTGATTTTTCAGCTGCTTAATAAATTATGCATGGCCCAACCAAGGACTGTTCAAGATGTGGAGGTAAAAAATTACTGTCATTTCAAAAACTATTGAATTAATTTTTTTTGATCTGCATCTCTATCATTCT
>NW_008335287.1:1592520-1605416 GCF_000622305.1 Nannospalax galili
CTGAAATTATAAAGGTTTTTAAAAGAAACTGCTGAAGAATATCATAGGAATTAAGCAAATACTTTTTGAGAGGACTTAAAATATAGTAACTATTAATGGTTAAAATTAAGAAAATGAAAAGGTATTAATCATGCCTATATACTCAGTACCCAGAAGCCTGAGATAGGAGGAGCTCAAGTTCAAGGCTAACCTGAACTTATATAGCATACCTTGCCACTAAAAAGAAAAACAAAATGATGTAAGTTACAGACTAGGGGGACATTTTTGCAAGTAGTATTATTGACAAAGTATTTGTATGTAGAATATGTTAAGACCTCTTATAAATTAGCACAAAAAAGACACCTTCCTCCCCAAAATTTGCAACAGTCTTGAATAGAAACTTCATACAGATGTTATAGAAGATACTCAGATTGCCCATGAACACA
This sequence comes from Nannospalax galili, assembly GCF_000622305.1. Lineage (NCBI taxonomy): Eukaryota > Metazoa > Chordata > Mammalia > Rodentia > Spalacidae > Nannospalax > Nannospalax galili. The sequence continues at coordinate 1,592,946 of NW_008335287.1, forward strand.
TGAAAAGTTGCTGAAGCTCTGAAGCTCAGAAGCCATGTGGGAAATAGAAATTAAAATTATAATGAGGTTCTTTCACATCCACAAAAAGTGAAAACTTGAAGACTGATTATACCTCATACTGGCAATAATATAGAACAACTAGAACTACACACTGCAAGTGGCTCTGTAAGGTGGTTAGCAACTTCACAAAGTGGTTTTGGAAGTTCTACCAAAGTTACTTGTACGTCTAACATGTGACCCAGTAGTTGTACTCTTAGATATTTAACCCTGGAGGATAAAAGTGCGTGTTTATGACTGTGATGTCTAGTTTTCCTAATTCATGTCAACCACTGGTTCAATTTAGATGAAGTGAACCAAGAGTCTTGGCTTCTGAGATCTGTATTTCCATAACCATTCTGAGTACCCACCATCTTCTAAGAGGTTTATGATATTTGTTCTTTTAAATTCTTCTATATTTAAAGCTCTAGAATTAGCAAAAGGAGAGTGGCTATCTACTACTTATTAATGTGAGTTAACTTTTACTCAGTAAATGATAATTTTAGAAACCTAATTTAAAATCATTGATACACTATTTCATGTTATATATATATATATATAAAATTAGGAGATATGTATCTATCTCCTATGTATTGTACCTTTTCCTAGTTCATCCTTTTTTCTTGTAAACTGCTAGGAAGCAACTTGGTCCTTGTACACGGTACATAAGCACTCTATTGAGCTACCCTTTCTAGTGCTGGGATTATAAACTTTTTTTTTAATTCATGTGACAAAATTATATGACAAAATCTTAATTATCCTGCTGACCTTTTGGGTTTTTTTTGTTCTTGTTTTTTGAGATAAGATCTCACCATGTAGTCCAGACTGACTGAGGACTCACGATCTTCCTGCTTCTACCTTCCCACTGTTGGAACTATAGGTGTGTGCCACCATGATTGGTGACATTTTCCTTTAAACTAAAAAATTATTTTATTCCTGGAATCAGCATACATTGTATCACTATTACCTGCTTGCATTGAAGAGAATGATCAAGTTGAATTTTATATTTATAAACACTTCTGTTAATACTGCAATGATCCTGCTGTGATCTGAACAGGAACGAGTTCAAAAGACCTTTCCTCATCCAATTGATAAATGGGCTATTGCTGATGCACAGTCTGCCATAGAAAAACGAAAACGAAGGAATCCTCTTTTACTACCTGTGGACAAAATCCATCCTTCCTTGAAGGTAATAAAAGATTAGATTTTGGGGAAGTTCTTCATAACAAATAATACTTTATATATTATTGATGTGTATATATAGTATTAATGGCTTGTACACACCTGTATTATGTGCATGATAATTTGAAATAAAAATAGGGAATGAGGTTTAGAACAGTGGTGTGCTTTGCATGAGTGAGGCCCTGGCTTCAACACCCAGCATGTTACTCTCCCCAAAGAAAAGGAAAAAATAAAAGTAAATATACTGTTGGGTGTGGTCGCATACACCTTTGATCTCAGCACTCAGGAGGCAGAAGCAGGCAGATCTCTGCGAGTTCAAGGCCAGCCTGGTCTACATAGTGAGTTCTAGGCCAGCTGGGGCTACAGGGAGACTGTCTCAGAAAGCCCAAAAAAAAAAAAAAAGTAAATGTATTGTTATAAAATCAGATTGCCTTTCAAATAATATCTAAAGTTAATAGTGATGGGCCAACCAGACAACTTAGCAGGTGAAAATGCTTCCTGTACAAACCTGACAATCTGAGTTTGATCTTTGGAATCCATGGTGGAAGGAGAAAACCAACTCCCAAAGTTGTCTGTGAATTTCACACATGCACCATAGTACTTATATACCTATACTCACACATCTGCACATACACACATATGTACACACACAATTTAAAAGTAGTTAATAATGGTAGTACTTCATTGTGGTGTTTTGTGGTATCTTCCAATGACTACTACCTATGATCAGTTCTTACACAATAAGAACTGTGAGTTAAGAACCGTTTTAAAATTAATCTGTTTTTTATATATATATGTATGTGTGTGTGTATATATATATATATCGTAGATATCTTTATATACCTCGAAAGAGGAGATTAGAGAGTATTTAATCTATAGCATATGCTTGGTATACATGAATTTGAAGACCATTTGGTACAAATTTCAAGAATACCCAGTCCCTGCCTCCTGAAACACACACATATACACACTCTCCTTCAAAAAGAAACTGTCGTAATTGAGAGGTACTGATTATAAAGCAAGATCCTTGAAAAGTATTTGTCAAATGGGTTTTAAGAAGCTTTTAGTATGGGACTAGAGAGAGGGCTCAGTGGTTAAGAACACTTGCTGTTCTTCCAAAGGACCTGTTTGATTCCCAGCATCCACTTGGCAGCTAACAATCATCTATAACTCCAGTTCCAGGAGATCTGACACCCTCTTCTGGCCTCCACAGGCATTGTACACATGTTGATGCACTTACACACATGCAGGCAGCACTCACACACATAAAATAAAAATAATAAATAATAAAATATTTTAAAAAGAAGCTTTGAATAAAGTTTAGCCCAAGATTTCTTTTTTTAGAATCAACAATTGATAAAATTGTGAATTTGTTAGGTTAGATTTTTTTTTTTTTAGACCAGTAATCCAAGGATCAAAGACTATTTTTTATATTCTCTGGTACCAATGTACTGAGATATTTGGGGGTTTTTTTTGTCTTTATAGCCCCAGCTGGCCTGGAACTTGCTATGTAGACCAGACTGGCCTTGAAATCATAGAGATCTGCCTGCCTCTGCTTCCCAAGTGCTGGGATTAAAGCCATGTGCCACCATGCCTGGCTGACATTTGGTTTTTGAAAAGTTATTTATAGCCAGGTGTGGTGGCACACGCCTTTAATCCCAGCACTCAGGAGGCAGAGGCTGACAGATCTCTATGATTGTTCAAGTGGTCTATATAGTGAGTTCCAGGATAGCTGGGGCTACAGGGAGACCCTGTCTCAAAAAGACCGGAAAAAAAAAAAAAAAAAAAAAAGGTTATTTATAAGCTGAAATGTTAGATAGGAATTTTTTTTTTTCTTTTAGTGCTGGAGATTAAACCTAGGGATTTGCTTGTGCTAGACAAGCACTTGACCACTGTGCTACCCCCCCAACTCTTAAATAGGAGTTTTTAAGTATTTAACTAACACTTGACAGTACTACTGTTTTGGAATTGAAGTATTTATTTTCTCAACAGGAAGTCTTGGGGTATAAAGTGGACTACCATGTGGCTCTCTACATTGTGGCTGTATTGGAGTATATCTCAGCAGATATTTTGAAATTGGCTGGTAATTATGTTTTTAATATCCGACATTATGAAATATCTCAGCAAGACATTAAAGTGTCCATGTGTGCTGATAAGGTAAGTCTTAAAAGCTATTTAAACTTAGCTTGAATAATAGAACATGTAATTTCTACCTTAGTCTTTCAAATTTTATTTAATTTTAATTAAGTTAATTCATTCCTTTTGTGGTGCTAGGGACTGAACCCAGGGCTTTGCATATGCCAAGTAAGTGCTTTGCCACTGAGCTATTAACCTTCAGTCTTTATGTATTTTATTGGGAGTCTTTGGTTATTTGTTCTTGTATGTGTGTGTATTTTGTTTGTTTTTTTCTGACAACGGGAACTTGTTTTTACATTTAATATATATACATATACATATATATATGTATATATAGTTTTTTTTCTTTTTGAGACAGGGTCTCCCTGTAGGCCCAGCTGACCTAGAACTCAATATGTAGACCTGGCTGGCCTTGAACTCACATAGATCAGCTTGCCTCTGCTTCCTGAGTGCTGGGATTAAAGGCCACCACACCCAGCTCATTTAACATTTTTTTAAGAATAGGAATTTTTGCATTTTCTGTGTGTGTGTGTGTGAGCGTGAGCATGAGCGCGCACGCGCAAAGAAGTAGAGGGCAATTTACAGGAGTCAGTTCCCTCCTTCTACCGTATGGGTCTTAGGGATTGATGTCAGGTCGTCAGGCAAGTACCTTTATCTACTCAGTCATCTCACCTGCTCCGTTTGGTTTGAAGACTAGCTCAGCCTAGCCTCAAACCATGATCCGCAAGACTCTGCCTCTCAGTGCTGGGATATCAGCATGCACCACCATATCAGGTTTCAATTTTTTTGTAGTAGTACATGGTTATATTAGTAAATTTTATAATTCCTGATATTGGAAGACAGAAGAATGCTAGGTTTACAAAGTTTATTTCTAGGGTTTAACATCTATGGCAGGCGAGAGAAGGGTTCTTTTCTTCCAACCAAAAGGCTTTTACACCAGGCATGGTAGCACATGCCTGTAGTCCCAGCACTTGGGAGGCTGAGGCAGATGGATCTCTGTGAGTTCAAGGCAAGCCTGGTCTACATAGTGAGTTCCAGGCCAGCTAGGTCTATGGGGAAATCTTGTTTCAAAAAAACCAAAAATTAAAAAAAATTTAAAAAAAAAGCCTTTTGCATACAGGGAAAGGACCGCCCAAAACAAATAAGTTTAAAAACCTCAAATGAGCTTAAGAAAAATAGTTAAAATCAATTGATTTATTTTTCTTCATTGCTTTTTTTTCTGACATGGTATTACTGTGTAATCAGACCAGCCTTGAATTTGCTATGTGACCTAGGCTAGCAGCAAACTTCAGTTACTCCTGCCTTAGCTTCCCTGGGGCTGGAATTTTAGGCATGGGCCATCATACACACCTGAGTTTTGTATTTTTACAAAGATAATATACAGAGTTCATTGTATTTGTAAATTTAAGAAATTTTGAAGAACATGCTTTACTATCACAAGTTAATTTAGTAGAATATAGGCAGAGAAAAAAGACCAGTACCAAATTTGCTACTATTCTCTGATAATTTATTTTTCTTGCTTACAGACCCATCTTTCTTGTTTATAAGTTATTACTTGAGGGAAGAAATTGATTCTTCTCATTTTCTTCTCTCCTTTCCCTTTGTGTACCCACTGGTCCTCATCTCTCATTTCTCTCCCATCTCTGGTCACCACCCTTCTTTCTCTACTTCTGTGAATTTGAATATTTTAAATATGTGGTATTTTTCTTTGTGGAGCCCCTTTTTTTTCCTTGTCTATTTTGTTTTGTTTTGTTTTTTGAGACAGGGTCTCTCTGCAGCCCAGACTGACCTGGGACTTGCTATTTAGAGCAGGCTGGCCTAAAACTCGGAGATCCACCTGCCTCTGCCTCCCTAGTGCTAGATTAAAGGTAGGGACCACCATGCCCTGCTGGAGATCTATATTTTGACAGTAGACATTCCAGGTTCAACTTGTTCATTATGGTGCTTAGCGTTGTTTGTCTAAAAACATTTTGAATACTCTGAGCAGTAGAGGAGCTCATTGCTGTTGAACACACACCCTTTTACTTATCGCTCCTATCCAATCTACAAGATTCAATTTAGTCTTCCCTTTTCCTATTTGTAGCTTCCTGTGGAGGCCAGAGAGCATCAGATCCCCTGGAACTGGAGTTGTGAGTCTCCCAGTGTGTTTACAGGAACTGAATCCAGGTCCTCTGCAAGAACCGTAAGCACTCTTCACTGCTGAGCCATCTCCCAGAGCTCCTATAACTTGTCACCTCCATCTTACAGGGCGCTTACCTACTTTATTTGCCTTGTCTATCCTCTTCTTTCAGTGGTCCTCAATAGACTGTTCAAGAAACTGTGAGGGCTGGAGTGATGGCTCAGCAGTTAAGAGCACTGGTTGCTCTTGCAGAGGACTTGGGTTCGATTCCTAGCACCTACATGGCAGCTAACAACTGTTCATAACTACAGTTCCAGGGGATCCATTGCCCTCTTCTGACTTCCCTGGGCATTGCATGACATGGGTGTACTACATACATGCCGGCAATTTACTCATATGCATAAAATAAATAAAATAATTTTTAAGAAAAACTGAAGGACAGACTTTATAACATACATATTTGAGGTTTACCTTTTCTGTAGTTCTTTGAAGGCAAAAAAAATTAAATTCAAAGCAAACAATTTCAGAAATTCTGGGCACTGGTGAATTGATTTCTTGTGAAAATGTTCCTAGACAGGGTATCCCTGGAACTCACTATATCCATCAGGCTACCTTGAACTCAAAGAGATGCACCTGCCTTTGCCTCCCAACTACTGGGATTAAAGGCATGTTCAAGGAAGATCAGCTCTGGAGCTGGAGAGATGGCTCAGCGGTTAAAAACACTGTTCTTGCAGAAGACCCGGGTTTGAATCCCAGCACCCGCATGGCAGCTAACAACTGTCTGTAACTCCAGTCCCAGGCGATCCGACAGCCTCTTCTGTCTTCCATGGCCATCGCACGACACGGGTGCACTTACCTACATGCAGGCAATACACACACATACACATAAAAATAAAAATAATAAATAAAAACATTAAAAAAAAAAAAGAAAAGATCAGTGCTTCCTTACCCAGCAGTAATCAGCTACCCAATAGTTCTTCAACTAAGATTGGGCCTGCTGCCCATTTCTACAGCTGGGGTTTTGTCTGCTTGAGTTTGTGCAGGTCTTGTGCATGCTGACACCTTTGCTCTAGGTTCATGTGAGCAAGGTCCCAGGAGCACGTAGGCCTCTATTTCCATATGGTCATGTACCTCCTCTCTGGCTCTTATAGTCTTTCTGCCCCCTCTTCAGCAATGGTCCCTGAGCCCAGGATGGGTGGAGTTTAATATAGGAGTCCTGTCCAAGGGCCCACACTTTGCAGACTCTTACTCTCCACTCTTTGGCCATTTGTGACATTTTGTGTTCCTGGCCCTCTATTGCATGAGGGAGCTTCATTGATGAGAATTGAGAGATGCATTATTGTCTTCTTTACCCCTTGTTCTATGTTCATGAACCTTAGGTAGAGGTTGCATTGTAGATGTGCCACTTAGGCTTGGGTAATTCACAGACAACGTCTCTGTGTGACCAGTTATAGAACTCTGTAATAGTCTCCGTCTGGTACAAAAGAAGCTTTCTAGCTTCTTTGAGTGGTGACTATGATCCTTGACTGTAAATATAAGGATTCATATTTTGCACATAAGAAATTACATTTGTCTAGGGATGTGACAGCCTTGGGGGCTTCTCTAACATCTATGACATCTCTAGCTATTTGTATTTGGCTATATTTACAGTATCACACATGAGTTTCCTCCCATTGAGTGGGCTTTAAGTCCAATTAAGTAGCTGTTAATTACCCCCAAGATTAAAGTTCCACTACTGCACCAGTGTCATTTTCTGTGCTGATCACTGATGTGGTTATTAGGCCTTGAAGTTAGGGTTAGACCATCAATCGATGTTCTACCTTAGCAGCTTGTATAGTGCTCTCCAAATCTATGAGAGCTAGCCTTCAGGGGAAGTAGCTTCCAGGTCCGTTCCAGCTCCATTATCCAAATCCTGTGTATGCAGAGAGTTCTTAACCCTTTAGGACTTTTACAAATGAGGTATTATTATTTCTTTGATTTCTTCAACTTGAGCTGTGGATTTTTTTTTTAAATGCAAGTTTGAACGCTAAGCTCTAGATAATTTCATATTGTTTTTGAAGCTGTATCCTAGTATATCAAGATGTTTTATAAATCTAATTCTGATATTCAGCTTTTAGATATCCTATCCAGCTTTTGGTGTAGTGTATACAAATTTGAAAAACATTATTTTAGTTGAAATTACTTAAAGTATTTCTAGAAAGCAATATAAGAAATGAGATTTTAAACATATTAAGGACATCCTTCTAGATTTGAAAGTTACCACTTTTCTTCATTATGATCTTTCAGTTAGCTACTGCTTCACCTCTAACACAGAGTCAACAAACTTAATATATAAAGAGCCAATGAACACTGGGTATGGTGGTATATACTTGTGGGACACACATATAATTTCAACACTCAGGAGGCAGAGGCAGAATTGCTGCATGTTTGAAGCCAGCCTGGTGTCCATAGTGAATTGTAGGTTAATTCAGGTTATATAGTAAGACCCTGATTCGGAATGATCAAGCAACAGCAACCCTCTAATTCCGCTCCTGCCTGAAATAAAAGCCAGATGGATAAGTATTGTAGTCTCTCTGGCAACTACTCATTTTTGCCCTGGCAGCACAAAAAAAGCCTTAAATAAATGAGCATGGGCGGTATTCCAGTAAAGCTTCGTGAAAACAGTGGGCAGGATTTGGCATGTGTACTATAGTTTGTTCATACTTGTTTCAGACTTCCTTTTCATAGTCACCTGTTTGTCACAAGAGACCGTCTTGTGCTTAGCTAAAACTCCAGATGAGTGTATTTCCAAGTCTAGTTATGTGAGTGAATTAATGGGATTGTTTGACATGGTATGATCTTTGTAAATCTTAAACTGATTTCTAGTGGTCACCGTTTCAAGATCACATACCATCTGTTCAGTAAATATTTTGGGGGCTGGAAAGATGGCTCAGCGGTTAAGAACACTGGTTGTTCTTGCAGAAGACCCGGGTTTGAATCCCAGCATCCACATGGCAGCTAACAACTGTCTATAACTCCAGTTCCAGGGGATCTGACAGCTCTTCTGTCCTCCACAGGCATTGCACAACATGGGTGCACTTACCTACATGCAGGCAATACACACATAAACATAAATTTACTTAATAAAATAAAATATTAAAAAAATTTTGGAAACTGATTTCTAGGGATCTATTTTATATGGCAAAGAACTTGAAAAACCTTTTTTTTTTTTTAAAAAAAAAAAAAAGAAAAAGCAGGGGCTGGAGAAATGGCTAAGCAGTTAAGAGCACAGGCTGCTCTTCCAGAGGACCCTGGTTCAGTTCCCAGCACCTACATGGTAGCTAACAACTGGTCCTTAACTCCAGTCATGGACTCCAATACCCTCTTCTGGCCTTCTTGGACACTGCCTGCACATTTTACACTACATACATGCCGGCAAAACATTCATATACATAAAATAAAAATAATAAAAGTTTTAAATAAGTAAAAACTAAAAGCAGCATTGGGCTATTCCAAGGTATTTTGACACATCAGAAACTACTGAGATTAATAAAATGGTCACTAAGAAAAACAATACTTTTTTCTAAATTTCCTAATGTAACTTTGTCAGTGTTCATACAGTTCTTACTGACCAGTAATATTTTAATCACAAGTACTATGAGACACTTTTATAAAAGGAAGGAATGCTAACTATATATTTCTGATGTATATTTTTCAGGTTTTGATGGACATGTTTGATCAGGATGATGATATAGGTTTGGTTTCTCTCTGTGAAGATGAGCCTAGTTCTTCGGGTGAATTAAACTACTATGATCTTGTCAGAACCGAAATTGCAGAAGAAAGACAGTATCTTCGGGAACTAAATATGATCATAAAAGTATTTCGAGAAGCCTTTCTTTCTGACAGAAAGTTGTTTAAGCCTTCTGTAAGTATTTTTGGGTTTGAAATTTTATGTACATTCCCCAAATAAGCAGCAGGTTAAAAATCATAAAGAGTATATTATTTAAACTTTACTAGTATGTAAAAATGTTCTTTTGCACATTGGTGAGTTTTAAAAACTCTGAATTGTATACATACAAGTGCAATGACAAAATTCAAGGGAAGGATTTCCATTGGAATTACAGCTTTTTCTGCTGTACAATAATTGAAATTTAGTTAGAGTTAATGAAATTAGTCATTTGGAATGGTGGAAAGATGTATAATGTGGAAAAGGAAACCCATTTTTTTTTTTTTTGTCTTTTTGAGACAGGGTCTCCTTGTAGCCCCAGCTGTCTAGGAACTCACATGTAGACCAGGCTGGCCTTGAACTCATAGAGATCCACTTGCCTCCCCCCTCCCACGTGCTGGGACTACAGGCGCGTGCCACCACACCCGGCAGCTTAAAGGTTTAAGGGTGAGATTTTCTTTCTTATTTTGAGACAGGGTCCCAGTATATAGCCCTGGCTGGCCTTGAACACAGAGAAATCTGCCTGCCTCTGCCTCTAAGTTCTGGGATTAGAGGCGTGTGCCACCATGTTCTGCTAACTGTAGGAATTTTAAAACAATTTCAAGTGAAGAAGCAAAAGTGGAGCTCCTGTGTCTGAAGGCAGGGGGGAAGGGACGAGTAGCCTGGGTGTTCAGAGAGACTGGCCGTCTTATCTCTGTAGCTTCTAAAGTCAGTTCTCTCAGGATACCTGTAGTCCCAGCATTCAGGAAACTGAGGTAGGAGGATTGGGAGTTCCAGGCCCACCTGGACTATATAGTAGATACCATCTCAAAATAGACAAGAAAAAAAAAGAAGAAAAGAAAACCAGTTCAGATGTCAGAAATCCAGCTACACAAGCACTGTCTTTAAAAAAAAAAGTTTCTCTTTCCTTCCTTTACCAGTGATATATTTTTCTCTGTTACATTTGACCCACATTGTAAAAACATTTGGTCTTGAGCTTATTTATCTTATTCCTCCTAAGCTCCTAACCAGAACATCTTAACACATAGGAGTGATGCTCAGTTACAGCTAGCTGAGTGCTTCAGAACTAACTGAGATTTTTATTCTTTTCCAAAAGAATGAATTCAGGTGATAATTCAGAGTGTTTTAATTGATCTTCATTTTTTTGTTTCGTGTACATGTTTAGTTTAATAATGTTGCCATCTTCTACTGGATAGTTTATAGCAAAGAGTCAGGATTTTGTTCTTAAAAGTATATATGCTGGGCCGGGCGTGGTGGCGCACACCCTTAATCCCAGCACTTGGGAGGCAGAGGCAGGCGAATCTCTGAGTTCAAGGCCATCCTGGTCTACATAGAGAGTTACAGGCCAGCTGGGCCTACAGGGAGACCCTGTCTCAAAAAAGACCAAAAAAAAAAAAAAATGTGTATGCTGGGCATGGTGGCACGCGCCTTTAATCTCAGCAGGCATAGCTCTGAGATCAAGGCCAGCCTAGGCATTCTAGCCCAGCTGGGGCTATATATAGAGAACACCTGTCGCAAAAAAAAAAAAAAAAAAAGTTTAATTTTATTTGACCCTTATAAATGTTATGAGATGTATATGGAAGATACTCCCACTTCCACTTTTCTGATATAAAATAGTTAAGACTTAGTTAAATTAATTATAGCACTGCAACTTGAAATCTTTTAATTTAATTAATTTTATGTGTATGAGTGTTTTGCTTGCATGTATGTAAGTGTACCTGTGTTGTGCAATGCCTGCAGCTAGAAGAGGGCATCAGATCCCCTGGAACTGGAGTTACAGATAGTTGTTCACTGCCATGACCATGTTGGGGAACTGAACTTGGGTCTTCTGGAGGAATAGTCAGTGCTCTTACCTGCTCAGCTATCCCTCCAGCCCCTGAGTTCGAGTACTTTTCTACTACATTATAAATGGACTTTGTCTCTGATATTGAGTAAAAGTAAATAATTTTTGAATATTGTTTACTGACAAAACTGTACTACCAAGCTTCAACAATAATGTGAAATTGGTCACTGTTGCTGTAATTTTAGTGTGCCATTCACTCAAATTCTCCACCCTATTCAAAGTCTTTCAGTGTAATCATGTTTTTGTTATTTTTTAAGAAAGCCATACTAATAATTTAAAATCTACACTTGATCTTAGCCAAAAGGCCTAGAAGTGATAATTTAAAATCTATGTATATTAAAAAAAAATAGTTCAGCGTGGTGGCACACACCCTTAATAGCAGCACTTGAGAGGCAGAGGCAAGCAGATCTCTGTGAGTTATGGCCATCCTGGTTTACATAGCAAGTTCCAGGCCAGCTGCGGCTACAGTTAGACCCTATCTCAAAAAGAAAAGAATAAAACACTGCTAGTTAATGTTGCATTCTTTGCGTCTGAGTATCCCATCAGTTTTTACTCCTAAGGAGTTAATTTGTCTCTTTTCACTGGATTAATACAGATTTGATAGACAATTTGTATTGTAGAGAAAGTCAGAAGGAAATAATTCCTTTTTCCTCCATCTTTGTATCTAGTATAACTTTCTTCGTAGACTGGACTGTAACTTATGAGTTAAAAGTACCAGACTGTGGAACTAACCTTCTTGGATGTTTAACAGCCATACTTTGAGGCCTATAATAATTTGGTCAGAAGGACCTAAAGGACAGTTTTTGCTCCTTACTCTCCTAGGTCAACTAAGTTCCAGGGGACTATGAGCATCTCCCAAAATGTCCTGTAACTGTAGTGAGTCACCTGTCCTCTTGATCAAGGAGGCCATGGAGAATCCATCAAATGGTCTTGAACCAGTGTCCAGTCTACAAAGAGGAGGGTCAACACAGAGGAAACATTTCCTCCATGCTTCCAAGCGAAGCCAGCCATGGTTGAGCAAAGCCAGCCATGGTCGAGCAGGACCTTTGACTTATCTTCATATAGAAGGAGCCAGGGGCTCCTCCCAAGCCCATGTAACCCCTGAGGAACAGATCCTCAAATGGCCTTAAGAGTAAAAATAAATTGGTTTATCTGGACCAACTGTATGGCCTTAAACACCCAAAAGGAAAGTGTAACCAAAGATTAAAGGGGCCAATATAATTTTTTAAG
>NW_008335287.1:1605746-1613348 GCF_000622305.1 Nannospalax galili
TGGGATGTTATGTATGATATATGTATATATAAAATAAAAAAATGAGTTATATATTTTTTAAAAAAAGGCCCATCTAAGATCAGAGAATAGTACTTAGCAAGTATTGGTTCGAGGACTAAGTGATTTAAAGTTGCTCTTTGGTACCAGACAGGTGATACACAACCATGAGCAGATACCTGACTCATTTGTGATCTGGGTTGTTGGTGGTGTCAATTTAATAAGTGTGTGAGACTGGGGCTCACTACCTAAGTGACAAATGCTTAGAATAATTGTGAAATACAGTAAGTGCCCAAAGACTACCTGTCATTAGCATCTTAGTCCCAATTCGTCTAGCTTGCAAAAGGAAAAAACAAGCTGTTTTCCTCTTTAATCTCATAATCAGGTAAACTTTTGTGACAAGATGGGTGATTTTATCTCTTTGCACCCCAAGTAGTTCTCTAGTAGGTACCTTCAGAATGCCCTGATGTTCAATCCTGATATTTTCCAGCTAGACAAGTGTCAGATCTCATAAGGAAAGGACTCAGGCCCAACACTACTGCCCTGTTCTTCAGTCACGAATCACTAATCTCAGATAACTTTAGGTTCCTATAACCCCCTCCTTGAGTTCAGTTAATTTGCCGAAATGGCTCACTGAACTCAGGGAAATACCAGCATCTTCCTCAGTTCTCTACTTTTTAAAAAACTGTGTGTGTGTGTGTGTGTGTGTGTGTGTGTCCGTCCGTCCGTCCGTCTGTCCGTCCGTCTGTCCTTCCTTCCTTCCACTATATAGGTCCTGGGAATGAAACTCAGGTCATCAGGCTCAATGGCAAGCACCTTTACTACTGAGCCAATTAGCTGGACCTCTACTTTATTTTGAGACAGGTTCACTGAGGGAACCATTGGGCTTGACTGACTGGACAGTGAGCTTCAGGGATCCACCCGTCCGTCCGTCCGTCCGTCCGTCTGTCCTTCCTTCCTTCCACTATATAGGTCCTGGGAATGAAACTCAGGTCATCAGGCTCAATGGCAAGCACCTTTACTACTGAGCCAATTAGCTGGACCTCTACTTTATTTTGAGACAGGTTCACTGAGGGAACCATTGGGCTTGACTGACTGGACAGTGAGCTTCAGGGATCCACCTGTCTCTGTCAATTCCAATGCAGAGGTCACAGGGGCACACCACCACACTTGGCTTTTATGTGGGTGTGGGGACTAAACTCACTCGGGTCCTCATGCTTAGGCAGCAAGCACTTTGCCAACTCAGCATCTCTTCAGCCCCTCTTCTGTTTCTTGTAGTCATATGTAAGCATATTTCTCAACCTTGTGTGCTTTACCATTCTTTTCTTTCTCTTTTTAGGATATTGAAAAGATTTTCAGTAACATTTCAGATATACACGAACTGACTGTGAAACTTTTAGGTTTGATTGAAGATACAGTAGAAATGACTGATGAAAGTAGTCCTCATCCATTAGCTGGCAGCTGTTTTGAAGATTTAGCAGAGGTAAGTTTACAAAACTACTTAAATTATCATTAATAACATTTTTTATTTATGCGTGTATTTATTTTTGCAACAGTCTTCTTTGTGTTGTATAGACTGGCCTTGAACTTGCAACCGTGCTGCCTCAGCCTGTCAAGTAGGTAGGATTCCAGGAGTGTGCCTGTGTGCCCACCTTCTGAAACTTTCTTTATAGTGTACTTATGCTGATATTATAGTAAAACTCTATATACTTAAGTAGTAATATGGGAATTTCTTTTTTCTTTTTTTTTTTTTGGTCTTTTTGAGACAGGGTCTCCCTGTAGCCCCAGCTGTCCTGGAACTCACTATGTAGACCAGGCTGGCCTTGAACTCACAGAGATCCGCATGCCTCTGCCTCCCAAGTGCTGGAATTAAAGGCGTGCACCACCATGTGTGGCAATAAAATATTTTTATATTTTGATGATATTAATTTGCTATCCCTTAAAAGATACTTTGCTTCTAAAAATGCTGTATGATTTTTATTTTCTTGTGACTATATTAGAAAATAACATCTGCTATTTTAACTATTTTTTTTATTAAATTTATTTATGTATATGACTGTTTATGTGTATGTACAAGCATGAATGCATGTGTGTACATGGAGGTTAGAGAAAAAATTTCAGGAGTTGTTTCTCTCCTCCTACCGTGGGGTTCCTGAGAATCAAACTCAATTCATCAATCTTAGTGGCAAGTACACTTTTACCTGCTGAGCCATCTCAACAGCCCCCTCATAATTATTTTTAAATGTGTAGTTCAGTAGTTCAGTGGTGTGACTAATTTCATAGTATTGTATGACCATGGCCCCTGTCTAGTTCCAAAACTAATTCATTATCCCAAACAAACTACTCAGTGAGTAATGATAATGTCCCTGTCCCTCCTCCAACTCCTGGTAAGCTCTCCTGTCCTTTCATCTCTAACTTTGTCTTCAGTAACTACAATCATACAATATTTGTCTTTTTCTGTCTGCTCGTTTTATTTAGCATAGTGCTTTAAGGTTCATCTGTATCAGTACGTCATTCCTTTCCATGGATGACTAATGCTCCACTTCACTTATACACCTGGGTAAAACATCCATAACCTGAAAATCTAGAGTCAGAAATGTTCTAAAAGCCAACACTTTGAGAGAGCATTCAATAAATTTGGAATTTAAGAACAGTTTGGATTTCAGATTTTCAGATTAGGGCTGCTTGACTAGTAAAGTCTATGTAAGTATTCCAAAGCCCTCCAAAATCCAAAATCTTAAACACTTCTGGGTCTCAAGCATTTCTGAAAAGGAATACACAGCCTGTACCAAGTGTTTATTTATGCATTTGCTGATGGGCACTTGGATTGTTCCCATTTTTAAAAATCACTGTTAAGGGTCTGGAGAGATGGCTCAGCGGTTAAGAGCACTGACTGCTCTTGCAGAGGACCCAGGTTCGATTCCCAGCACCCACATGGCGGCTACGAACTGTCCTTAACTCCAGTTCCAGAGGAATCTGAAGCCCTCTTCTGACCTCTGCGGCATTGCATGACATGGGTGCACTCACATACATGCAGGCAGTATACTCATACACATTTAAAAAAAAAAAAATCACTGTTAACTGCTGCAGTGTTTTTGGTAAATTTGTGTTTTCCTTTTTGAAAAACTGACATTGGTTTCCATGGGCTGCACTGTTTTAACATTCCTGCTGGTAATGAGCAGGAGTTCTCTGCCTTCTCAGCATCTGCATAGATAGAACATGTTAACTTTTCACACAAAATAATGCTTAAAAAAAAAATATTAAGTTGGGCATGGTGGCACATGCCTTTAATCCCTGTACTTCCCAGAGGCAGAGGCAGGTGGATCTCTGTGAGTTCAAGACCAGCCTGAGTTCCAGGCCAGCTAAGGCTACAGGGAGACCCTGTCTCAAAAAGACAAAAAAAAAGAAAGAAAGAAAAAAAAAAGATATTAAAAGGAAACAGATTTCTTAGGTCTAATTAAACTTTAAGTTGTCCTGATCATTTTTCGGACAGTTGGAATTCAAATATGAACATTAGACAAAGTATACACAGTTTCTGTGTTGTTACTTTATTGTGTATTACTCTTTTTCTAACTTTGGAAACTTCAGAGTAGATAAAAAAGACCGAGGTGACGCACACCTTTAATCCCAGCACTTGGGAGGCAGAGGCAGGCGGATCTCTGTGAGTTCTAGGCCAGCTTGGTCTCTATTTGTGAATCCAGGCCAGCTGCAGCTGTAGGGAAACCTTGTCTCAAAAAAACCAAAAAAAAAAAAAAAAAAAAAGACATTAATTTTGCTTTCTGAAAGTATTATTTACTAAACTCATTTCCAACCTACATCAGTTTGAGTTTCCAGTTTTCTTTTACAAAGAAATGCACTTAAGTTTTCTATGGATAAAATGTGTATTTTAATATTTGGCCATATGTGACCATAAAGTTACCTGTTTTAAGACCTGTAACTACTTACCATCTGTTTAAGTTCCTGGCTAATATTTTTTTTTAAATCATTCCCTGTAGCTGTACCTGTTGGTTTTTCCCTGGAAGTAAAGAACAAAAAGTGATGAGACCTAGTTGAAAACTTGAACAAAATTTGTCATTGAATAATCTGTACCATATTAGTAGGAAACATGTCTTTCTTAAACCTAACATATTTCCTATTTTTAAAAATAGGAGCAAGCATTTGATCCTTATGAAACATTATCACAGGATATTCTTTCACCAGAGTTTAATGAACACTTCAGTAAGTTGATGACCAGACCTACAGTTGCTCTACACTTTCAGGTAAACCTAAATTCAATGCTAGTATTATTTTTTCATGAACTAAATAAAGAAGTATTTCATTATCTTATTTTTCAAATAATTTTAATCTTTACTTTATAAAGCAAATGAGAAAAATATTTCATTAGTCCTTCTAATCATTTTCTGTGTGGACATGTGTGCACATGAGTGTACGTGGAGGCCGAGAGACACCCTCAAAACCTCAGGTGCTACCCACCTTTTTGGGGGTAGAAGGGGAGAAAGTGTTTCTCACTGGCTTGGAACACAGCAAGTAGGCTAGGTTGACTGGCTGGCAAGTCTAGGAATCTGCCTGTCTCTACCTTCTTAGCACTGGAATTATAAGTGTGGGCCACCATATCCAGCTTTTTTCATGTGAGTACTGGGCATTTAACTCAGGTCCTCATGCTTATAAGATAAGCACTTTATCAACTGAGCTATTTCCTCAACCCCCATCTTGAGTTCTTTCAATCTGTTTTTAATGTACACCATCTTAGATACTTAGTGACCATAGAATCTGGAACATTCTAGATCAGAGATGTGGTGATGATTCTACAGGAGAAAGATTTGGAGAAATCATCAGGAGTTGAAAATAATCTCGTAATACTGATACTTATTTTTCTATCAGTCCTATAATTTAAAGGAAATAAAGGGACTGGAGAGATGGTTCAGTGGTTAAGAGAGCCTGCTGCTCTTGGAAAGTGCTGGAGTTCATTCTGGTATCCACATTGGGCAGCTCACAAACATCTGCACCTCCAGTTGCAGAGGATCTGACGCCCTTGTCTGGCCTCCGTGGGCACTGTACACACACATTGACTAACACACACATAAATAAAAAATAAAATAAATCTTTTAAAGGAGTTAAAAATGGCTTTTAGAAAGAGGATATGAAGATTTATTAGGTAAGATGAAAATAGAGTGAAATAGAGCTACAGTTTCACTCTGTCGGCATTTTCAACAAAGCTTTCACTGGCACAGGTGATGCTTGACTATTAGTTGTGTAAATTTCTGCATCTGGAATGGCCATTGCCTTTTAGCATATACTATGGCCAAATCTGTTTGCTCCTAAAACAAGTAAACACACCTGACTTCACTCTTGCTACCACCTTCATTTTTCTCTTTGCAATCAGTTGACTCCATTTTATTTTTCTTACAGTACTTCCTGTGTTCTAATCAAGTTTCAGTACTAAAAACCTGCCTTGGATAGTTACTTGCAAAATCTAGAGAGTATTTCAGTATCACATATGTGTATAGTATTATTAATCCCCTTCTTGTCCTTTAGCTCCATGATACTCTTTCTCCTAGTTTTCATTTTCTCTGGTTCCTTTTAGTCTCCTTTATTGTTGCTTCTGTCCAACTTCTGTTAACACCGCAGTCTTTTCTATCTTCCAGTGCTCTCCTTGCATGACTTCATCCACATGTATATGCTGGGTACTTCCTGTTCATGTTTCTAGGCCGTAGCCCTCTTCTGAGAGACAGAATGTACGTGTCTGTGTGTATCTTTACACTTTTATATAATTGGCTTCCTTGAACTGTTTTACTTGACCAATCAAGTAATCCAATCAACACTTCAAATACAACATTTTTCTCCTAGAGATTGAACTCGGGGTCTTGAATTTCCTATGTACGCACTCTATCACTAAGCTACATCTACAGTCCCTTTTTCATTTTTATTTTTGAAACAAGGTATCACTACATTGCATAGGCTAGCTTTGAGTGTTATATCGGCCAGGCTGGCCTCAAACTTGTGATCATCTCTGTCTCAGCCTCCTGAGTATCCAGGGTTACAGGGGTGTACCACCACACCTGCCTCAAATCTAATGTCTTGAAAACTGAACTGAACTATCTTCTCCTTGTCTGCTTTAATGTCAATTCCTTTTATTAGCTTCTATTTACTACTCAGAAATCTGTCAGTGTAGAATAAAAATTGCATCCAATTTTCAAAATGATTTTTAAAAAGTTAAATCTTACATAAACCATAAAGTGAACATCACTGAACAGTCTGCCTATAAGAACTTATCTTTATTAGGAATTCTTAGAGCTGAGGGTGTAGCTCAGTGGTAGAGCACTTACCTAACCTAACATATGTAAAGCCCTGGGTTCAATTCCCAACTCAAAAAAAAAAAAGACGCACAGAACAAAAAACTAGGAATTTTTTCTGTGGGATTTGGAGAGATATATATATATATGAGATCTGATTTGATGGGGTGGGAGTAGAGGCTTGCTAGACAGCAAACCCAGTGCCCTGTGTACTCTAAGCGAACTTTCTACCATTGAGATACATCCTAGTCCCTGGGATCTGATTTTGTAAGTTATTGCCCATCTAGCTGTGAACCTTTTGGGGGACCAAACCCATCTGTATTGTATTGACTTAATTCAGTTTAGCTACGTGGTGAATTGTAGGCCAGCCAGGGCTACATAGTGAGACTCAGCCTCAAAAAACAAAACAAAATTTAAGGTGAAATATTGCTTTATTAAAAAGCAATTAAAATGCATTTTTAGAAGCTGCACAGTAAAAAGTCAGCAAGGTGACAAGAGGCAGAGGTAGGAGGATTGCTGCAAGTTTGAGGCCAATGTGGGTCATATAGTAAGACCTTGTCTCCCCGCCCCAAAAAAAGAAAAGGCAGGGTGTGGTGGTGCACACCTTTGGTCCCAGCACTGGGAGGCAGAAGCTGAGGCAGGTGGATCTCTTTGAGTTCAAGGCCAGCCTGGTCTACATAGTAAGTTCCAAGCTAGTTGGGGCTACAGGGAGACCCTGTCTCAAAAAGACCAAAATAAATAAATAAATAAACAAACAAACAACTGAGAAGTTGTGCACTTGTACCTTAAGAAAATCATCTTTGGAGACTGAGTATATAGCTCAGTGATAGAACACTTGCATACAGTATACAGGCCCAGGATTTGATCTATCATCACAAAAGAAAAGCTTGGTTTTTTTTTTTTACAGTGCTTTGGAATCAGCCTCCCAAGTGTATACTACAATGGCTAGCTAAACTTAATAGTGAACAGAGAGATCAAATAGCTTTTAAAAGGATATGTGGAAGCCCAAATGTTTGAAGAAAATCTGTGAATACTATTGTAAATGTTATTTATTCACATGACAGATGCAAAAATGTATATATTAACTTAAAGGAGGAGGGGCTGGAGAGATGGCTCAGCAGTTAAGAGCACTGACTGCTCTTGCAGAAGACCCGGGTTCAATTCCCAGCACCCACATGGCGACTATGAACCGTCCTTAACTCCAGTTCCAGGGGAATCTGAAGACCTCTTCTGACCTCCACAGCATTGCATGACATGGGTGCACTCACATACACTCAGGCAATACACTCATACACATAAAATAAAATAATAA
>NW_008335287.1:1613902-1626746 GCF_000622305.1 Nannospalax galili
ATAAATATAAAAAATAAAGGAGGAAAGGGAGAGGAGAAACTTGATTTCTTATACTTAAATTTCAGTATAGAATGTGCTTACCATTATAACTCTGATGCCTGTGTCTTCTATTTTAAAAAACTGTTTTTCTGAGACATTGCTGTTATGTGTCCCTGGTTTCAGAGATATGCTATGGTGTCTTTTTGCATTGCAGTCCATTGCTGATGGTTTTAAGGAAGCAGTTCGTTATGTCCTTCCACGGCTTATGCTGGTACCAGTATATCATTGTTGGCATTATTTTGAATTATTAAAGGTAAGGCAAAAGTTTCCTGTATCAAAAGTAGTTGTATTTCTAAAACCTAAAACCTATATTTTTATCTGATCATAGTATTCCTCTCTAAGATTTCCTTTATTTTTCAATTGTGTGTTTATATGTGTATATCTGTTTGTGGGTACATGCAGGTACCGGTGAAGGTCAGAAGAAGGTGAAGCATACCTTGGAACTGGGGTTACAAGCAGTTGTGAGCCATCTGACAGAGGTGCTGGGAAACTGAACTCGAATCCTCTGGAACCTGCTGAGCCATCTCTCCAACCCCAAGATATATTATTCTTAATATTTTTTGTTCATAAAAATATAATGTCTTGGTCTATGGATGGAGCTCAGTGGTAGAACACTTGCCTGGTGTGGAAAGCTCTACATTTGCAAAATAACAACAAAACAATAAATGATCTTAAGATCATATTGCAGAGAGAAAAAAAATTATTTTTGTCTGTTAGGGTTCAGTTCCAGGCTAATAACCATCTGTAACTTCAGTTCCAGGGGATCTGACACCCTCTTCTGACTTTCATGCACATTGCACCACACGGGTATGTTTACATACATGCAGGCATAGCACTCATACACACACAATAAAAATAATAAATAATGAAAGAAATTACCAAGTAAATGTTTTGCTTAGATGTGTAAAAGATAAACGTAGAATGAGTCTAGCTTTTATTTTAATAATTACTGACACTGGAGTAGATAAACAAAGTCTAAAACAGGGAATTTGAACCAGTCATTTGTGGTCCTAAAGGAGAAGTGCAAAATAATCAAGAAGAAAGTTATTTGCTTTGAAGATCAATAAAAATTGGAAAATTATTGAGCAAAGTCTGCTGGAATTAAATACTTGAAAAGGGGAAACAAATCGAAAATAGGCAGAAGTGTTCGTATGTTATCTGGAATTGGGAAAAATCAGCATTACTGAAGGAGAGAAATGAGAATGGATGGTTGCCAGAAAATATTCATCTTTCATGTGCCTCTTTGTAACCATTCCTGCCTTTTAAAGATGAAAGGAAAGCAAATATAGCACATAGTGAGAAAAGAAGTACTCGTTGACTAGTCTGTTGCTTGTCTAAAAGCAACAGATACTCTTTTGCTAAAAAGGTTCAAAGAATGACTGGCAACCATGTCTAATTAAATGAAGCTACAAACCTCAGAATCTTTAGTTTTAATTAATGCATAACAATAATTAATAGACTGTATGGAAATGTAAGCCACAGGAGAGACAAGATACTTAAAATGATAAAAGGTTTGAATGACACCATAGAAAAGATTATTTAGAAGAACAGTAACCATATTCAAACTCATTAGTAATCAAGAAAATTAAAATTAAAACCACATTAAAAACCATTGCATGTGCACCAGCTGACCAAAATTTAAAAGTTAGAAAAGAAGCAGAAAGGGCAACATGAACTCACATGCATTCTGGCCATAGTGTAAACTTTACAGTCCACTTTGGAAAATTATTTGACATTAATTTTGAAACACCATAACAGTTTTAGCTATCAGTATATACCCTAGAGAAATGCATATGTATCTGTACCAAGAGACATGTACAAGAATATCTGTAGGCTAGGCCAACAAGATGACTTAGCAGGTAAAGGCACTTTCTGTCAAGCATGACAACCTGAGTTTAATCCCTGGGATCCACATGACGGAAGGAGAGAACCGTCTCTAGCAAGTTGTCCTCTGACTTCCACACAAGCACCTTGTTGCTCTTGTACCAACACCCACACATACACATAAACACCCACACACAAAATAAAATATAATGAAAAAAATTTTTAAGAGTACCTGTCATCCATTTTTAAACAACAAAACTCTCTCATCCCGAAAAGAAGAAATTGTATTTTACTCAGAACGATGGAAGAAAATTATGTAGTGCATCAACATACAGCATCAGTGAAGCTTACAACACAACTTTGAGAAGTGATAGTATTTCAGTGGTGTATACCACGTTTTATCCATTTTTTGATAGATACCTGGGTCCCTCCCATTGCTGTAAATTTTCCTAAAGATTAGTGATGCTGTTGTGTGTGTGTGTGTGTGTGTATGTCTGTCTGTCTGTCTGTCTCTCTGTCTTTTTGAGACAAAGTCTCCCTGTAGCCTCAGCTGGCCTGGAACTCACTATGTCGACCAGGCTGGCCTTGAGCTCACAGAGGTCTGCCTGCCTCTGCCTCCCAGTTACTGAGATTAAAGGTGTGCATCACCACACCCGGCCAAAATTAAGTTTTTGTAGGTAGTAATTTTTATCTTTCACTCTGAAAAGCAGAAGAGCATCAGAAACCATACGGTGATCTTCCACCCAGATTCATCTTCAGTTAATGTGTGCAGTGTTTGCTTTGTCATTCCTTATGAATATATGTGTATATTTAAGGGTAGTCATAGTGTAGAGCTTGAGCTCCTGCCCCTTGAAAAAGGCTACAGTATGGGCTGGAAGGATGCCTCAGTGGTTAAGAGCAATGGCTGCTCTTGCAGAGGAGCCAGATTCAGTTCCCTGCACCCACAGGGTAACTAGCAACCATTTGTAACTCCAGTTCCAGAGGATCCAATACCCTCTTTTGGCCTCCACAGTCATTGCATACTCACGATGCACTTACATGCATGCACAGTATTCATACATGCACAATACTCATACATGTAAAATAAAAATAAATTTAAAAAATTTTAGAAGACTATAAGAAGTATTTTTCTACATAGCTCAGATACAATATTCAGGGACATACTAAAAGATGTTGGCTATTGAAGCACTTCTTAAAAGTGATAGATGGCTCAGCGGTTAGGAACACTGGCTGTTCTTGCAGAAGACCCAGGTTTAAATCCCAGCACCCACATGGCAGCTAACAACTGTCCGTAACTCCAGTCCCAAGGGATCCAACAGCCTCTTCTGACCTCCGCAGGCATTGCCGGACACAGGTGCACTTACCTACATGCAGGCAATTACTGTATTAGTCACTTTTCTGTTGCTGTGATAGAAACACTGACCCAAGCAATTTATAGAAGGAAGAGTTTATTTGAGCTTACGGTTCCAGGGGAATTACAGTCCGTCATGGCAGGGAGGCATGGTGGCTGGAAGTGGCTGGAGCAGGAGCAGCAGAAGTGAAACCCTCACATCACGCAGGCACAGGAAGCAAGAGAGCGACTGGAGATCTGGCAAGGCTTAAGAACTCTCTAAGCCCACCCCAGTGACGTGCTTCCTCCAGGTAGCCACACCTTCTAAAACCTCCGAAAACAGCGCCATCATCTGGGGACAAAATGTCCAAATACGTGGAGCCTATGGGGGACATTTTCATTCAAACCACCACATTTTACCCCCCTGGCCCCCATAGGCTCATGACCATATAAAATGCAAAACACATTTAGTCCAATTTTAAAAGTCCCCATAGTCATAATATAAAAATAATAAAATATTTTTTAATTGATTTATTTATTTTGAAAATGTATTTCTATTTTTTTCTTACAATATATATTTTATTGAATTTCTGTGCATTTCATACAATGTATCTTAATCATATTTAGACCTCTTCCCTTATCTGCACCCCTTATAGCACCCCCACTGGATTTCATGCATTCTGTTATATATGTTAAAGGCCTATTGAGTCAAGTTTGTTAAGCACTTTTTTTTTAAAAAAAGATCAGGTTTAATGAGTTGACTTTCCCACCAAATTACTAATTCTACTTCTGTGAAAAACTATAGTTTGCTACCACAAAATTTGCTCATATATTTATGTAGACTAAACTTCAAATTTAATGAAATAGAGAAAAATTGATCATTTATTAGTTTCCTTTGCTTTAGACACAAAGATAACCATAGTATATGTGGCATTTCACAAACATTGAAGAGAAACTTGACAATTATTTTTGTGAAGTTTCATGGAGTTAAGAACAGTCTCATGACCTGTAGACTTGTGGAGGAGATGTACTTAAAGACAGCCACACCTAGTTTTATGCTCTGCTGGGCATTGAACGTGGGGCTTCCTTCATGCTAGGCAAGCGTTCTACCAAGCCAGGTCTACCACACTAGAGACCAGGGCTTTATTGATGTTAAATTTTCTGAAGTTGTCAGGTGTGGTGATACATACCTTTAATCCCAGCATTCAAGAGGCAGATGCAGGCCAATCTCTCTTTGTGCGATTGAGGCCGGTCTTGTCTACATACTGAGTTAAAGGCCATTTGGAGACCCCATAGGGAGACCCTAGCCGACAAAACAAAATGAAAAAATTTCCTAAAGTGGATCTGAATTGCGCTGATTCCATAAAAGAATATTCTTATTCTGACATGTACTGCTGAAATACTAAGAGATTAAAAAATAATGATAGTAGCTGAGAGTGACTTATAAGGATATTACAGAAATAACTTCAAAGACATTCAGCCATGTTTTTCCTTTTGCAAGGAGTGGAATGAGTAGTAGCAACTCTTAAATAATTGAGGGGGAAATAGTATGCCCACAAAATTATGTGGTAAATTGTTAAAAATTAGAGACTCAGAATATACAGGAATTACATGTGTTATTTTTTGCAATTGTTCTATAAAATTGGCATTGCTTGAAAAAAAGATATTTTAATTTTTTCAATTTATTAAAAAAATTTTAATTGTGTATATGTGTGGGTATGGGCTCATGAGTGCAGGTTCCCACAGAAACCAGAGGTATTGGATCCCCCAGGAGTTGGAGTTACAGCTGGTTGTGAACCATCTCACGTAGTTGCTTGGAATTGAACTAGGGTCATCTGTAAAAGCATTATGTGCTCTTAACCACTGAGCCATCTCTCCAGCCCTCAATAGAAAAGATTTAAGGGGAAAAGGTCCCATTGAAAAGCATCTTTAACAAGACTAGGCACTTCTAGGTGGACTATAGCCTACATTTCAGTTGAGTGACAAGGGCAGAGGCCAGAATGTAGTCAATTTATGGAGACAAGAAAGACTATGACCCATTTGCACATAGTTC
This sequence comes from Nannospalax galili, assembly GCF_000622305.1. Classification (NCBI taxonomy): domain Eukaryota; kingdom Metazoa; phylum Chordata; class Mammalia; order Rodentia; family Spalacidae; genus Nannospalax; species Nannospalax galili. The sequence continues at coordinate 1,619,149 of NW_008335287.1, forward strand.
ACCACAGTAATTTCTCTCAGTTCAAGAAGTATAGAACACATTCTTTCAAATACCTATAGAGCGTTTACTTGGATATTCATTAAGCTGATGTTTACTAAGTCTTACTATTGATTATGTTATGTAGTTCCATACTTGCCTAACATGCTCAGTTCCTGGGTTTTATCCCCAGCACCACAAAAATTCTCACCTATCTTGTTGCTGAAAATCGAAGAAATCTTTAGCAAATGATTGAACTAGGATGATAGCAAGCAGCTGTTTTGCATACTTCCATCACTGGGAAAGCCCATTGTCTAACTCTGTCTTTTTATGTGCTTGACAAATTTGTAATTATTACATGGCTATTTGAAATGATATTGTTTGAACAGGCTTAAGCTAAGGAGAGTGGAAATTTAGTAGGCTTATAACCCTGAATTTAAAGCCATTATAATTTTGGTAGAATCACACTGTTGGTGATAATTTGGAAATTTTTTATTAACAAAAACAATAAAACCATACACCTGTAAGTTAATATTTTATATCAACATTCATTTTTATTAAGATATTTTGGAATGGAGCTGAGAAGAATCTTTTTGTGAGAAATCTTTTATAAAGACACAATAAGATTTTGCTAGTAGTAATGTTCACTTTTAAAAAAAATATTTTTATTTTATGTGTATGCATGTATTGCCTGCATGTAGGTAAGTGCACCCATGTCGCACAATGCCCATGGAGGACAGAAGAGGCTGTCGGATCCCCTGGAACTGGAGTTAACTGGAGTTACAGTTGTTAGCTGCCATGTGGGTGCTGGGATTCGAACCCGGGTCTTCTGCAAGAACAGCCAGTGTTCTTAACCGCTGAGCCTTCTCTCTAGCCCCGTGATGTTCACTTTTAAAATTCAGACCGTTTCAGTCTCTGCACTTTGGAGGCAGAGGCAGGCAGATCTCTGTGAGATTGAGGACAGCCTGGTCTACATAGTGAGTTCCAGGCCAGTTAGGGCTGCAGGGAGACCCTGTCGCAAAAACAAAAGCTAAAACAAAAACTAGTTAACTAACTAAATGAATGAATAAAAAACATGAACTTTGTTCAAAGACATCAAGGACAGCATGGAAGAACATCTATGCAAAACGTATTTCTAGTAAAGAACTTATTAGGGAAGACCAAAGGAAAAGCCACATTGAAGAGGTAGAATGTGGTGGCACTTGCCTTTGCCTTTAATCTCAGCACTTTGGAGGCAGACACAGGCAGACCTCTGTGAGTTTGAGGAAAGGCTGGTCTGTATAGTGAGTTCTAAGCCAGACAGGGCTGCATGGTGGGACACTATCTCAAAACAAAACAAAGGAAAGGAAAAGAAAAACAGCACAGTGAGATTCAGTGAGATGGTGCAGCGCATAGAGGCACTTGCATATAGGACTGACAGTATTGATCCCTGGATCTCACAAGGTGGCAAGAAAGAACTGACTTTTGCAAGTTGTCCCCTGACCTCCAAAGGTGTACCTTGGAAGGTGCACACCTGCACCTAATTTTTATAGGTGCCTGTGCCACACACATAATAAAAAGAAAATATTTTAATAAATAAAAATAAAAAATTCAGCCTAACCAAGCACTGATTTTTTTTTTTTTTTTTTTTTTTTTGAAAATAATGACTGTTGGCAGGGGGGGGGGGCGCACACCTTTAATCCTAGCACTCAGGAACCACGCTGGCCTTGAACTCACAGAGATCTGCCTGCCTCTGCCTCCCAAGTGCTGGGACTACAGGTGTGCGCCACCATGCATGGCTTTTTTTGGTCTTTTTGAAGCAGGATCTCCCTGTAGCCTCAGCTGGCCTGGAACTCACTATGTAGACCAGGCTCACCTTGATCTCACAGTGCTCTGCCTGCCTCTTGAGTGTGGCTATTAAAGATGTATGCCACCACACCTGGCTCACACTGATCCTTTATCAAACTTTCAATGGTATTTTGCTCTTGATCTTTTCAATATTTATTTCATAATCTAGAGATTAAGATACTACTTCTGATGTAATTATTGAAATTATTTTCATTGCTGATCTTTTGTTGGCAAGATTTTCACAGAGAAGTCAGATGTCTCCCATGTTCCAGATAGGGAATATTTTCTAGGACCTAAGTGAAAGGTCCAGGGCCAAGTGTGCAGGCAGAGGCCAGATAGTTTCTTGCCAAGGAAGCGAACCCATTGCTGAATACTTTTGAGTTTGTTCTTGAAATATAAGGAAAATCTAACTCTACCACAAAATTTCTGGTTTAAGATCATGAAATAAAATTGTGTTTTTAATTTTTTCTGGTGATAATGTCTCATAATTGTTCTTACATAAATTTACTTAGTTTCTGTATAATATATAATACTATGAGTGCTATCAAAAGATTGAAATATTGAATCATAATCTAAATTATTATAATTTTCTTTTTGAAATTTTTTTCTTTTAAAAAGTATTTATTTTTATTTTATGTGTATTGCCTGAGCATGTATAAGTGTATCCATGTTGTGCAGTGCTGCTGAGTCAGAAGAGGGCATTGGATCCCCTGGAGCTGGAGTCAGGAAAGTTGTTAGCCATCATGTGGGTGCTGAGAATTGCACCTGGGTCATCTGTAAGAGCAGCCAGTGCTCTTAATTGCTGAACCATCTCTCTATAGAGCCCCTTGAAATTGTTTTCTTCTGATAGAAATATAAGAGAGAATTTTCAGCAGATGAAATCAAACCAAAGTATGAAAGGCTAATAAAGTACTCTTTAAATTTGATTTATAGTGATTAATAATTTAAAATATTAACCTTCAGGACTGGAAAGATGGCTCAGTAGTTACAAGCACTGACTGCTCTTGTGTCCTGGGTTCAGTTCCTAGCATCCACATGGCAGCTAACAACCATTTAGTTCCAGGGGATTCCACGGCCTTATTCTGCCTTCCACAGGCATAGCAAACATGGGCACGTTCAAGCAAAATAAAAATAAATTAATTAAAAATATTAACCATCTGGGGCTGGAGAGATGGCTCAATGGTTAAGAAGACTGGCTGTTCTTGCAGAAGACCCGAGTTCGAATCCCAGCATCCACATGGCAGCTTAACAACTGTCCATAACTCCAGTCCCAGGGGATCCAACAGCCTCTTCTGACCTCTGCGGGCATTGCATGACATGGGTACACTTACTTACATGCAAGCGATACATGCATACACATAAAAAAATTTAACCATCTGGGGCTGGAGAGATGGCTCAGCAGTTAAGACTGCTGATTTTTCTTGCAGAAGACTCGGGTTTGAATCCCAGCACCCACATGGCAGCTAACAACTGTCCGTAACTCCAGTTAACTCCAGTTCCAGGGAATCCGACAGTCTCTTCTGTCCTCCGTGGGCATTGCACAACACGGGTGCACTTATTTACATACAGGCATAACACTCATACACATAAAAAATAAAATATTAAATATTAACATCATGTTTTCTCATTTATTTGTTTATTTCAGAAAGGATCTCCCGGTAGCCCCAGCTATGTAGATTAGGCTGGCCTCATCTCACAGAGTACTCTGAAATACTGGGATTAAAGGCATGCACCACCCCCCCCCCCCACCCCCTTTTTTTTTCTTGATACTAAGAGGGTTGAATTTTATGTTATAAAATACACAAAATCCTTTATGGAGTCTGCTTACACACAGGTTTATGGTACATTGAAGTATTAAGGTTTGCATATCTGATTCTGTGGTATATCAGATATATGTAAGCCTTTAAAATTGCTAGAACTTAAGGTTTTAGTCATTAGAACATATATAATTATTTTAGGAGTTTATCTTATTTTCTGTCTTAATGTTAGTAAATAAAAGTAACTTTAAAACATTTTCTGTATTATTGTGTGTATATGTGGTGGGGGGGAGCACATGTATGGCAGGGTTGTGGAGTTGTTTTTCTTCTCCTACCTTTTCATGGGTTCCAGGAATCAAATTCAGCTCATCAGGCCATCAGGCTTGTACAACAAACACTTTACCAGCTTAGCCATCTCACTGCCCCTAAAAGTAACTTTTAAGCTTTATGTTTTAGATACTTTACATTATTTTTGTATAATAAAGTGTCTAAATCATTTTCACAGTTACCTTTTTTTTAAATGATTGTTGTCCTAACAATACTTTGTAGCTGCATTTTATTTGTTGAAAGTGTGGTAGTTTTGAGGCTTCATGTGGTATATATGATTATATGAAGTTATAGCTATTTTTATTAAGTGTATTAGTCTCTCTGTGACCAGATATCTAACAAGAAGCAACTTAGGTGAGGAAGAAGTTACTTTGACCTACAGTTTAGGAAGGGTTATAGTTCATCATGGAAGGGAAACATGGCAGCAGGACCATCACATTGCTTCCTCAATCAGGAAGCAGGCAGAAGACAGACGCTCCACCTCTTAATGATTCCACAGCCTTTCCCAAAACAATGCCTTACCAGTAGGAACTGTTAAGCAGGAGACATTTCACATTCAAACCACAGCATTAAATTTAGATGTTTATTGATGCTTTCTCAAAGTCAGGTGTGGTGGTGCACACCTTTAATCCCAGCACTGGGGAGGCACAGGTAAGCAGATCTTTGTGAGATCTAGGCCAAACTAGTCTACATAGCGAGTTCCAGGAATGCTGGGGCTATAGGGAGACCCTATCTCAAAAAACTAAAATAAGGGGGACTAGAGAGATGACTCGGCGATTAAGAGCACTGGCTGCTCTTGCAGCACACCCAGGTTTGATTCCCAGCACCCACATGGAGGCCATAATTCCAGTTCCAGGGGAATCCGACAGGGATTGCACACAGATTCACTTACATACATGCAGGCAATATATTCATACATATGAAATAAAAATAGTAAATTTTTTAAAAGACAAAAAATGCAATAAAATAAATGTATTGCTACTTTCTCTACAAAAGAGTTGAGTAGATCCAACAATGCAGTTTAATGTCTCTTTTTCCCCCTTAGCAATTGAAAGCATGTAGTGAAGAGCAAGAAGACAGGGAATGTTTGAATCAAGCTATTACTGCTCTCATGAATCTCCAAGGTAGTATGGACCGAATTTACAAGCAGTATTCACCTAGACGCCGACCTGGGTAATTCCAGACTATTCAAAATATGAATATTTCTGTGTACTTCACTGTGTGTGGGTGCCTGACTTTCCCAAGAAGTATGATTTATAGTGACAATGAATTCTTGAAAGTTATGTTTTTCCTTTGACATTTTTTGGTTTTAGTCTTAAAATTGCCATTGTCAGACTGTTAGAGCATATTTAATAAGTCATACATTTAATGACTTTTGTGCAATCTCTACAAGCAATGAAGGATTTTTAAAAATAATCATAGATCTTATAATACTAGGAATGTAATATGCAGAGTGTAATACTTTCACAGTAATTAAATGGAGTCATTTATTATTCAGTGGCAAGGTTAGAAGGAAATGAATTTGTATATAAAGTTTTAATATTTGGTTATTTCGTTTTTTGTTTGCTGAGGATTGAACCAAGGCCTTTCCCATGCTAAGCATGTACTCAACCATTGAACTACACCCCCCCGCCCTGCTTTATATTTTTGTCATTTGATTAGAGATTACCCAATAATTACCACTGAATAAGCTAAATTTATCTTGGCTTTTTTGTTTTTTTATTTTGTAGGGATCCTGTATGCCCTTTTTATAATCGTCAATTAAGAAGCAAGCACCTGGCTATCAAAAAAATGAATGAAATTCAGAAAAACATTGATGGGTGGGAAGGCAAAGATATTGGACAGTGTTGTAATGAATTCATAATGGAAGGACCATTGACCAGAATTGGTGCTAAACATGAGCGGCATATTTTTCTCTTTGATGGCTTAATGATCAGCTGTAAACCTAATCATGGCCAGACCCGGCTTCCAAGTTACAGTAGTGCAGAATACAGATTAAAAGAAAAGTTTGTTATGAGGAAAATACAAATCTGTGATAAAGAAGATACTTGTGAATACAAACATGCTTTTGAATTAGTATCCAAAGATGAAAATAGCATAATATTTGCTGCTAAGTCAGCTGAAGAGAAAAATAATTGGATGGCCGCCCTTATTTCTCTTCATTATCGAAGTACTCTAGATAGAATGCTGGATTCTGTATTACTGAAAGAAGAAAATGAACAGCCACTGAGATTACCAAGTCCAGAAGTGTATCGCTTTGTGGTAAAAGACTCTGAAGAAAACATTGTTTTTGAAGACAACTTGCAAAGTAGAAGTGCAATCCCCATCATTAAAGGAGGAACTGTGGTGAAATTAATTGAAAGGCTGACATATCATATGTATGCAGGTATGTGAGACTAGTAGGTGCCTAGTAGAACCTAGGAACCGATGCTGAAAAATGTCCGTTAAGGAGGAAACAATAGATTGCCTCCAAAATAACAAAAAATTAGTAAAGAAAAGAAAGAAAGAAAGGACCAACTAATTAATTGTTTCTAAAATGTAATGTCATTAATTTCATTACTAAATAAATTCCCATTAAATTTACTAATCTTGTGGATTTAAATTTGGAAAAACAGTCCTCATTTATAAAGAAATACTGCAGTTGGGCCAAGCACAGTGAGGTTTGCCTATAGTCCAGCCCTTGGGAGGTGGAGACAGGAGGATCAGCAGTTCACGATCATCCTCAGTTACATAGTGATTTTGAAGCCAGTCTGGGCTACATAAGACCCTGTCACAAAAAAGAAAGAAAATGGGGTGGGGGTGGGGTCACATCTGTTAAGAAAAGCTACATTTGGAAGTGCCAAAGTGAAAAAAGGGAAAGAAAGGAAAAGTATGGTACTTTAAATTAATTAAAATGGGAAAATTGAACATGAAATCTGTTCTTTGCTCTACTTTTTCAGATCCTAATTTTGTTCGTACTTTTCTTACTACATATCGTTCATTTTGTAAACCACAGGAATTGCTAAGCTTACTGATGGAACGGTAAGAAAAATGTATCTCATTAACAGCTTTGTATTTTGCAAAGTGCTCCATGTCTAGTACATGCTGAGATAGTGGGTTTTTTTTTTGTGGGTTGTTTTTGTTTTGTTTTGTTTTTGTTTTTGTTTTGTTTTGTTTTTTTTTTTTTTTTTTTTTTTGAGACAGGGTCTTCCTGTAGCCCCAGCTGTCCTGGAACTCACTATGTAGACCAGGCTGGACTGAACTCACAAAGATCCGCCTGCCTCTGCCTCCCAAGGGCTGGGATTAAAGGCGTGGCAGTATTGCTGTTCTCTTCAAATAGTGCTTCCTGAATCTCTGCTTATGAGTTTTTTTCAGCTCTCAGCAGAATTTTTTTTTCTTAAGCTTTTACAATTTTATTAGAATTTTAAAGAAAAAATCCCCAGGGCAGGCACTGGCAATCCCAGCAGCTGCCTTGAAAGGGTGGGGAGAAGGAAGGAGAGTTATGAAACCATGCAAGTTTGCAGCCTGTGTGGGGGTCAGACACGTAGCTGCCTGGCAGCCAGTTGGGTGAGAAAAGAAAGCTTTAGAGAATAAAGTAATACAAGATGCTAGGGGCAGCCCAAAGCCTTAAAGAAAGCATGTTTAGAAAGAAAGCCATGCTGGGCGTGGTGGCCGCATGCCTTTAATCCCAGCACTTGGGAGGCAGAGGCAGGTGGATCTTTGTGAGTTCAA
>NW_008335287.1:1626762-1652419 GCF_000622305.1 Nannospalax galili
TCCCACCACAGGGGGGGTTAAAAAAAAACCTTTCAAAAAAAAAAAAAAAAAAAAAAAAAAAAAAAGAGCCATGAAGAAAAGGAGAAATTATGCTTCTCTGAAGAATTCAGGGAAGTGCACAAACTAGCAGACTACATGGCTGTAGCTGGTCCAAAAATTCTACGCTAGTAAACAGAATTCCAGGCAGGAGAAAAACTTGCTATCTCATTAATGCAGTAAGTATTCTGCCCATCTGTTTAGCATAACCTGCCTTCCTAGGGGTGGACATATGACCAGATGAGTGACCAGTTTAACTTATACCTCAGCAGAATTTTAAGTGATAATCAGAAAAGGAAAATTTAGAGGATTTAAAAAAAAAAAAAAAGGATGTATTTTAGTAAAGTTTCTGTTCCTTAAAAGGGCTTCTCTACTTTTTACTTTTACAATAAACTTGATATGGTAAATTTCAAAATATATATGAATAGATAGAAGAATATAATAAATCCATTAATCCATTATCTAAACTTCAGTAATTATTGACTCATCCCATATTTCCCACAGATTTTTTTTTTTTAAATGTGTATGAGTGCCTCCCTTGCCTACATGTATGTAAGGTCCTCTGTGTTTGCAATGTTCTTGGAGGCCAGAGAGGGCATCAGAACCCCTGGAACTGGAATTATAGATGACTGTTAGCTGCCATGTGGGTGCAGGGAACTGAACCCAGGTCCTCTGCAAAAACAGCCAGTACTCTTAACCACTGAGCCCTTCCCTACAGATTGAAATATTCTACTCCCAGGATTATTTTGAAGTAGATTCCAGAGCACATATTTCATCTAAATATTATATGTACTTCTAAAAGACAAGTTACAGGGCTGGAGAGATGGCTCAGTGGTTAAGAGCACTGACTGCTCTTGCAGAGGACCCGGGTTTGATTCCCAGCACCCACATGGCAGCTATGAACTGTCCTTAACTCCAGTTCCAGGGGAATCTGAAGCCCTCTTCTGACCTCTGTAGCATTGCACGACATGGGTGCACTCACATACATGCAGGCAATACGTTCATTCATATAAAATAATAAATAAAATATAAAAAAAGAAAAGTTGTCTTTAATCATATATTATTAAGCCTAAAAATTAACAATTCTTGCCAGGTGTGGTGGTGCATGCCTTTAATCCCAGCACTCGGGAGGCAGAGGCAGGTGGATCTCTGCGAGTTCAAGGCCAGCCTGGTCTACATAGTGAGTTCTAGGACAGCTGGGGCTACAGGGAGACCCTGTCTCAAAAAGACAAAAAAAAAAAATTGACAGTTCTTTCATTGTTAATTTTTAAATTTTAAGATTTGAACTGAAAATTTTTTTGTGTTCTGTAAGTGGAATTTTAAATGTTTAAAATAGGGCCAGCTATTTGGCTCAGCAGGTAAAGTGCATTTCGCACAAGCCCAATGACTCCTAGAACCCATATGGAAGGAGAGGATCGACTCCCGAGGAGTTGTCTTCTGATCTCCATACATGTGCCATGGCATTCACGCTTCCCCCACACTCTTATCTTGACCTTTGTCTCTATGTTGTTCTAGGTTTGCTAGGCTGTCTTATATTATAAAGCTCTACATAGTTACAGTTCTGTCTAAAAGAAATGCGCTTGTTACAGCTTACATTTTAGTTAGATTTGGTATAGTTGGGCAATGTTTTGTTTTTATAATCTTTTTTTTTTTTTTTAAACCTTATCCACTAAGGTGTGTTCTTTGAATACTATTAAAATTTTGACTTGGGCCTCCTTTTTAAATTTATATGCAACTTGTCAGGTGTGGTGGCGCAGACCTTCAGTCCCAGCAGTTGGAGAGGTAGAGGCAGGCAGATACCTGTGAGATTGAGGCCAGCTGGGGCTTCAAGGCTACCTTGTCTCAACAATAGCAAAAAAAAAAACAAAAACAAAAAAAAACTCAAATCCCCAAATAAACCCTCACTTATTTAAAGAAATTTATTAGTCTGTTTTCATAATATTATGGATTTATTTTTAGCTGAACTCTTTCTATACTGTTTTTTAAGGAAGTTGCCATTTTGCATGTTCTTTAAAGAAGTTATGCTCCTTATGGGTTATTTGCTTAGATTTTTTTTTTTTTTCTGTGAACCTTTCCTGTGCTGGTCAGTGCTAGTTATAAAAGTTTTTTTTCAAAAAATAAAAATAAGAATACAAAACTTTGGTACTGAATATCCAAAGAGCAATTTTGGGGGTATATAGTTCCTTAAGAGGGGCTAAACAGTAATTGGGCTTTCCACAGGATAGAAAAAAGGATTGCTTAACTAAAACATTTTTCTTGTACTCATTTTTTTTCATTTATGCATGAATAAATCTCTCTCCTCCTGATTTTATTTGTAGATTTGAAATTCCAGAACCAGAACCTACGGAAGCAGACAAATTGGCAATAGAGAAAGGCGAACAGCCAATCAGTGCAGACCTTAAGAGATTTCGAAAGGAGTATGTCCAGCCTGTGCAACTTAGGTTTGAGCCGAATATTACTTTTTAAATAATTTTTATTATATACTTCACACAAGTTCTTAGCTCTTAATTTAAATCTTGCTATTTATAACAGTTAAGCTGCATTTCCTGATTTCTTTCTCTGTAAAGATAAATTAATACGCCAAAGGAATTTATTTAAATATATCATGTTATTTGTAATATCTATGTTATATGATGGATTATGCTCATACAATACAAATAGATACCTATTTGTTATTTTGAATATTGTGTTTATATGTGCATATGTGTATAAATGTTTCCAAGTGTGTGGGTATGTGTGTATACAGGTCTGTATGCAGGTGGAAGCTCAAAGCTGATGTGGGGCATTTTCCTGGACTGCTCTGGACTTTATTTTCCGAGGCAGCCTTGTGTTACTAGCCAGCTTTTCCAGGAATCCCTTGTGTCTCTGTCCATAGTGCTATATTATAGGTAGCTGTGTGTATCTGCCCACTCTCAGCCTTTTTATTTCCCATTTTTTCCTCTCTCTTTTTAAGATTTAATTTTATTTATGTGTGTGTGCATATGCATATTTTTGCAGGGTCCCAAGAAGGCCAGAAGATGATATCAGCTCCCCTGGAGCTGGAGTTACAAGCAGCTGTAACCATCTGAGTATGGGTACTGGGACCTGAATTTGGGTCCTTGAGTAGGATGGGCGTTAGCTGCTGAGCCATTGCCCCAGCCCATTTTTCCCATATTTTTCTTCATGTCCTATTGTGCTAAGCTAGTCATTGTGGACTCTTTCACAGTATATAGTATTTGTAGAAGATCTAACTCTTTTCCTCCTCAAAATATATAGACATCTGTTATTTTATATAAGGCATCATTGTAATAATCTCTGAAATGTATTTAATTACAACACCTATAAGTTGTTAGGTACTTCCTGTGTGCCAGGCATTACCCCTTAGTGATTAGACTCTTCTGTCTTCCTGGCAACATATTTTTTTTTTTTTGCAATGGGATATGACATAATTTTATTCCCACTTTATGTATAAGGAAATTAAAATTTAGCAAGATGAAGTAACTTGAAATAGTTTATACAAATGGAGTGGCAGAATGAGATTGAAACCCGTATCTGACTTTCTTAGCTAGTGTGTTTTGTTTTTGTCCACTAAGTGTTGGAAAGTTGGAAGCTCCTTTGTTATGTCCAAATGAGAATGAAGATATATCTTTTTTCTCTATAAACATTATGTCTCAAATTACTGTTGATCAATAAACTGTAGCTTTGGAACTGAGTTTGTTATTTATTTCCCCAGATAATTGCCACAGATAAGTGCAATCTTAGAATGTTCCTGGCTATTTGTCTTTTAGTCATAACTCTTTGCTGGGGGGCGGGGGGCAGCAGTTTATTTGAGAGCAAACAGACCGTTGGGCTGCCTCTTGAGGAGCAGGGAAACAGCCAGTCATAACTCTTTTAAGCATTTAAAAAAAATTTTTTTTTATTATGTGTGTGAATGTATTGCCTGTGTGTATGTGTAAGTGCACCCATATTGTGCAGTACCCATGGAGGTCAGAAGAGGGCATCAAATTCCCCTGGAACAGGAGTTAACAGATGTTGTTAGCCACCATGTGGGTGCTGGGAATCAAACCTAGGTCCTCTGTAAGAACAATTGGTGCTCTTAACCACTGAGCTATCTCTCCAACCCCTAGCCATAATTCTTAACAGGTTTTTTTTCCCTTATATAAGTTGAAATTATTTACCCATCAAGAATAGAAAAATAATGAAATTTTCTCCCTGAGCTGTGATGTATTTGTACTAATACACACTCAAATCATGTCTTCTATATGAAGTGTGCATTTATAAGATTGCTGCTTGGTGGGGTAGAAACAAGATTTTAATCAGTCATGTACATGTTTTGTTTGTTTATGAGCATTTTCTGAGTTCTTGACTTGATATTTGTACATGATATTTACAAGAAGTGCAAAAATAACTGACTGTAATAATATTGTGATACCATAATATTATTGTGCTGGATAGCTTTAGTTGTCAACTTGACACACTTGGGTAGAGGGAGCTTCAATTAAGGAATTTCCTCCATTGAACTGGTCTATGGCCATGTCTGTTGGGGGCATTTTCTTGATTTTTGAGTGATGTGGGAGGGCCCAGCCCACTATGGGTGCCACCCCTGGCATTTTGTTCTGTATTGTATAAGAAAGCAGGTTGAGCAGGGGCCAGGAGAGCAAGCCAGGAAGCAGCATTCCTCCTGGCCTGTGCTTCAACTTCTGCCTCCAGGCTTCTGCCCTGAGTTCCTATCTCACGCTCCCTCAGTGATAAAATATGACCTGGGAGATGTGAGCTAAATAAACTCATTCCTCTTGAAGTTGATGGTCAGAGTGTTTTGTCACAGCAATGGAGAAACAAACTAGAATGATTATGATTTTATTGGGGAAAAGGGATCTGTGAAACAGTTGTAAGTTATTTTGTTTTGAGCATTTCAGTGACTTATAAAACATACACCCTTATATATTATAATTTCAGGAATAGCAGGGCCTGTTAGCACAGGCCTGTGATACCAGATTCTTAGGATGCTGAGGCAGGAAGGTCACAAGTTGAAAGGTCTGCCTGGGCTACACAGCAAATTCAAGACCATCTGAGGCAATTTAGTGAGACCCCATTTCAAACGAAAGTAAAGAAATGGCTGGGGACATGGTTTAGTGATAGAATATGTTTAACATGCATGAAGCCCTAGGTTCAATCTTCAGTAAATCAATCAGTTAATTAAATTCAGGAATATTTGAGATTAGGCTGGAGAAGTTAGAAAGACATCTTAGAAGAGGTAAAAATCTTCAGATTGTCTCTAAGAACTGTGGCTTGGAGATACACAGAAAGGTGATTATAGATAGTGAAGAAAATGGGAAACAGTATGAACAAAGCCGGAAAGGCAAATTAAGAATGGTGTGCAGAGGAAATAGCAAGGAAATTGACTTTAGGGGACTAAAGAGTAGTGAAATGAGATTAATTATATGGATCCAGATGGGGTTGAAGCTGGCCATGAAATACAGATCAGGTTTTAACCCTATTCTCTGAGCATTGAAAAATTGTAGCAAAATGCAAGATCATTTTTCTAATATTTTCTAGCTATTTTTAAACATACAGAAGAATTAGAATATTTTACTGTGACCACCCATAAATTTATCATGTAGATCTGCTTTGTATTTTACTGTACTTATTTTTATTATATGCATTTATTCTGTCATTTTATTGATCACCTAAGTTTTTGGATACATTTCTTAAATGCTTCAACTTGTATAACATTAATAGTTTAGTATTTATTATTATTTATCCTAAACACACATGTCTGAAGTGTACTTTAAACTTTAATGGGCATATGCATATCTTTGTAGTCAAATTCCTTTTTACCATGCCTTAGTAAGATTGTGCCCCATCTAGTCAATTTTTGTTCCTTTTGTTCTCAAAGGCACCATTTTTTTTCTTCCTCTTTTTGAGACAGGGTCTCCCTGTAGCCCCAACTGGCCTGGAACTCACTGTGTAGACCAGGTTGGCTTTGAACTCACAAAGATCCACCTGCCTCTGCCTTTAGTGCTGGGACTAAATGCGTGCACCACCACGCCTGGCCAAAGGCACTATTTTGATTTCTCCCTCCACAGACAAATTTTTACCTGTTTTAGAATTTCATTTAAGTGGGTTTAAATTCTTTCATTTTAGACTTTCATTTAACACGCTGCTGAGATTCATCTCTGTTGCCTATATTAATAATTTTTAAATGTTAATTTGGTAGCATTCGTTATATGAATATATACCAGTTTGCTTATTCATTTTTCCTGTAAAAGGTTAAATAGGTGTTTTCTACTCTCTATTATGACTAAAGCTTCTATGAACTTGATTTTAACTCTCACTGTGAATCTGTCATTCACTTAGCATGAGTAAATGTTACTCAGAATAGAATGATTAGGTGGTAAGTTCAGATATATATGTATAGCTGTAAAAGAAACCATCAGAACTTTTTCAGACATTGTCACCAATGCTGTATGTGTGCTCTGCTTGCTCCATATTCTACCAGTGCTTAGCAATGTCATTTTTTATACTTTTTCTCTGTTCTATGAGAGTCAGTGACTAGGGTGAAGTCAGTCCCTTGTCAGAAAAATGTTTTTGCAGATATTTCCTGCCAGTTAGCAGCAAGCCCATTAGTTTTCTTACTGATGTTTTGATAAGCTGAAACTTTTAGCTTTAATAAAATTCTAATGATGAGTTTTTTTCCCTGTTTTATATAACAACTTCGGAATTACATTGATGCTGGAGAAAATGAACTATTTGAATTGATCTAAGTATAAACTAAAAGCTAACAATTTTATGATCTCTAGATATATTCTCCAAGCCGCTGTGCTAACCAGATACATAATTTAAGATTCTTTAAATACAAATAATACGACAAAGAAAAATAGTGGTATTTAATCAGCCTGAGAGAAATACTGTTATCTGTAGAAGAGGAATAGAAGCTAACTTGGAAATAGTCTTTTTTTGGGGGGGGGATCTTTTTGAGACGTAGCACCAGCTTGCCTGGAACTCGCTATGTACGCCAGGTTGACCTTGAACTCACAGAGATCCACCTATATCTGCCTCTGGAGTGCTGGGATTAAAAATAGTCATTTTTTTGAAGTAAAATGAGAAAATGCTATTTAACTAATTTATAGTTTGTATGTGGTAGTAAGTGGAAAATTGTATAGATGATTAAATCTGACTACATGCAAGATTATAAATAATCATCTTGTAATGTTATAAAACAAATATTCTGTCCAAAGTAATATTTTTGTCTGTGGAAATACACTAACAGATTTTAGGCATGTTTGTAGTTTTCAAGGGAATTTGATGATATAGTAATTGAATTCAGAACCAGATACACTAAATATTAGTTTTCCATTTATGAAAAGCATATCAAAATTTAGATTTGAAAAATGATTCCTTAGTGGGCTGGGATGATGGCACAGTCCATAAAGTGTTTGCCCTGAAAGCATGAGACCTAAGTTCAATTCCCTAGCACCCATCTAAAAAGTCACTTCAGTAGTGCACATCTGTAATCCCAGCACAGCGCAGGTGGAGACAGCAGAGTCCCAGGGGTTTGCTGACCAGCCAGTCTAGATGAATTGGTGAGATTCTGGTTCAGTTAGAACCTGTCTGAAAAGGTAAGCTGGAGGTGTCCTTGAGGAAGATACATGATGCTGACTGCACACGCATGCACGCACATACACGTACAATTATTTTGTACTATAGGGCATGCTTCTTTTACTTAAAATCTTTTAAAATATTTTTAATGCACAATCTGTATAACAACCTTCAATTAGGGAAGCTTGTATAAAATGCAGATTAGACCTTTAAGTATTACTTTGTCTTTGTATATAAAACTATCATGATACCAGTAGAGAAGTAAAAGAAGTTTAATTAAATACTCAGGTTTCATTAAAATATTTATTTTTATTTTATCAGGATCTTAAATGTCTTTCGTCACTGGGTTGAGCATCATTTTTATGACTTTGAAAGAGACTCGGAATTGCTTGAAAGATTAGACTCCTTCATTTCAAGTGTAAGAGGTATATTATTTAAAGGTTTGCTTGAATCTTGTTTTGTACGTGTTTACTTTAGAAATTGTATGACTTAGTTAAAAGGCTAGATTAATTTTCATTTTTGGAAGTCCGGAATAGTTATTAACTACTCTGAAAAACTTATGTATGTTTAACATCATCTAAAGTCTTAGAACCTTAGTTTTTCAAGTGTTCATTGTTTTTGTCTTTTGTTTTGCTTCCCTTCAGTGTTGGAGATAGAGCACAAGGCCTGGTGAATATCAGGCAAGTGCTCTACACTGAGCATTTCTTTTAAAGAAGTCAAAAAATAAATTTTAGCTATTTAATTTTATCTCACTTTAAGCTTGTGATTCCTTCATAATCTTACTTTAATCTTGGATAATTAACATCATTTTAAAAACTAATATTTATTTCTCTTGGAAAAGTATTCCAGGAAATATCTTTTTGCACCGGGAAGATAAGTTTCTTATTTGAAGTTTCAGAATCATAGCCTATGAAATGGAACTCTAGGCCATGAATAATTAAACAAATATGTTATCAAATGTATATTATTCAATTAAGCACATTTATGTTTTAACTAGTAGTGTAAGACATTGACTAAAAGTAATGTAACAAGCCTAGCTTGCTCCATATTCTCCTCCTTCTTGGTTTTTTTTAAGCAGGAAAAATTCATTTTGGCTCCCAGGTTCAGAGGTGCCAGTCTGTGCTGGGCTTGGCCGCATTGTTTGGGGTTGTGATTTGAACAAACACGCACGGCAAAAGGTGTGAGAACAAAACCTTTCCCCTCATGGCTGATCCTGCTTGTTTTTTAAGGGAAATTTTGTCCTAACTTTGAGGTATCTAAGATGATTTTTATGTGACATAAAATTGTTCATAATACTAAATTAAGTTTTACATTTTATTTTACCTTTTTTTTTTTTTTTTTTTTTTTGAGAAAGGCCCTTGTGTGTCCCAGGCTGGCCTTGAACTCACTCTTAGCTAAGAGTGACTTCCAACTTCTGATCCTCCTCCCTCCACCTCTTGAGTGTTGGAAAGAAATTGTATTCTTAATGAAAACAGTAGATTGTACCTAATCTAAATTTCAAAAATACATATATTAGAATAAATCAAATAAATGGTTATATTAATGTCTTATGTTCTTTCCTGTACACATTGTATCTCAGGATAACCAAATAGTCCATGAAGGAAAGTTGATTTGTTTCTTTTTTTATAGAAGTATTTCACTTAATAACTGAAGAAGGAATGATGTAAGACCATTCACCATAAAATAATAGAGCTAGGGGCTGGAGAGATGGCTCTATGGTTAAGAGTGCTTACTGCTCTTGCAAGGAACCTGAGTTTGGTTCCCAGAACCCACAACAGACATCTCACAAACCAATTGTAACTTCAGCCCTAGGGAATCCAGTGTCCTCTTCTGGCCTCCAAGAGTACCTGCACACATGTGCACACACACACACACATGTATAAAAATGAAACAAACAAAAAAAAGTGAATGCTTAACATCACCAAAAATGAAAAACCAGATATTATATATGCCCCATGGAAGTAATCCTTACAAGTATTCATGTCAATACATTTATCCAAACATTTATCCCGAATTAGATTAAAGTCTGTACCTCCAGTTTTCAGAAAACCTAGGGGATAGATAAACGTGGCAAGTGATGGTACACACATGAAATTGCAAAATGCAAAGTTGGGAAAATCTACAGGACAAACAGCACAGAAAAAGTAACTCATTTTCTTCAGGTAAATTGTAAGCACTTTGAGTGATAACAGGGGAACCAGTGCATTAAAGGAGATAAGATATATTGACTAAATACAATGTGTGAATCTTGTTCATGTCTTTTTAAAAACAAACCAATTACATGAAAACATTTGAGTCAAATTTGAATGTTAACAAAATATTTGAAGGTACTAAAATCAGTTTGCTGGGTGTGGTGGCACATGTCTGTAATCCTAGCACTTGGGCGGCGGAGGCAGGAGGATTGAGAGTTCAAGGCTACAAGTGTGTGGGTTACATAGTGGGAACCTGTCTGAAAGAAAGTAAAAAAAAAAAATCCATTTTTATATGTAATAATGGTATTGTGATTATTTTAGTCTTTTCAAGATATCTACTAAAATAGGAATTAAGTGATAAATTGTCTTGAGTTTGTAGTTGTTGAAGACAAGTAAAGGTTAAAGACCATAGGAAAATTGCAGTTATGTTTGTCAAGTGAAGGACATTTTTATTTGTTTTTTCTCTAGGAAAAGCTATGAAAAAATGGGTAGAGTCAATTGCTAAGATCATCAAGAGGAAGAAGCAAGCTCAGGCAAATGGAATAAGCCATAATATTACCTTTGAAAGTCCACCTCCACCAATTGAATGGCATATAAGTAGACCAGGACAGTTTGAAACATTTGACCTTATGACACTTCATCCAATAGAAATTGCACGTCAGTTAACACTTTTGGAATCTGATCTCTACAGGTAGATAATGTTAATTTCTTGCTTTATTTCAAGAACCTTGAATATACCTCATATTTGTTTTCAGAGAATTTTGATAATGAGTGTTTAAAAATACTTCAGGGCAGGTGAGATGGTCAGTGGGTAAGAGTGCTTGCTTGCTCCCTAGCCTGATGACCTGAGTTTGATCCCCTGAGCCCACATAATGGAAGAAAAGAACTGACTCCTACAAGTAGTCCTCTGACCTCCACATGTGTGCTCACTCATATGCATGCACACATGTACACACATACTAAATAGTGTTAAAAAGCTCATTTATTCTTCTGAGGATTAGGTATTTATTTTTTATTTGATACAGGTTCTTAGTATATAACCCAGGCTGGCCTGGATTCATTATAGCACAGTACTTAACTATAGTTTGTCCTGCAAATAAAAGTATTCTAACATCTTGCTGTTTAAGCCTAGATTAGAGACTAGCAATCCCTAAAACAAGAGGATTAATGGTATAAAATAGCAGTCATTTCCAAGTCAGTCACTCCTCTCTACTCCTGATACTTCTTAGTTTACTTTAGTTTGGAATTAGTCAAATCAATCAGTATGGATGTGAGGTTCTTGGCAGATAAATGAATAGAGTATTAAGTGAGACAAATTTTTTTTCTTTTATTTTCAACCAAGGCTACAGTGAAGACTGTAAACCTTTTGGGTAACAGCCCCCTGCTGAAAAATAAGCCCCTATCATGACTCCATCCTAAAACCTTTTCTGAATCTAGAAGCCCTGCCCCCTTTGAAATAAAAATCCAGCTGGATGTGGCAGTGTAAGCACCACATCCTAGCAGTGAAGAAGTGGAGGGCAAGAAGATCAAGAGGTCAAAGCTGCTTCAGCTATATAGCTAGTTCAGTGTCAACCTGGGCTGAATGAGACCGTGTCTGAAAACAAAACAAAACAAAAAATACAAATACTCTGGAGAAGTTAACCTCATTAGCAGTTAAACAAACAACAACAAAAAACAGCTTGCCTGGGAAAAAAAGCCAGATTATATGAACTTCAGTGCTAATGAAAAATGTAGGAAAGGACCAAATATAAACTGTTTTCATTAGAATTGGCTTTTCTGATCCGTGCTGGCTCTGCCATTCAGAATCTGACTTTTAACACATCACTGGTGTTTATAAATATCTGATTGAAATAATCATGCTATATTTTAAATAATGTGGAATCAAATAGTGGGGGGGTGTATAGATTTGTGATAACTAGGCATGAGGGGCCTTGTTACTTCAGGCAACAAACCAAATAAGCCTTGAATAGTTTTTTCCTTATAGAATAACTGTTATATGCATGGGCATCTGGTTGTTTTTTTTTTTTTAAGGTACTTAATTCTATGTGGACCTACTTTTAGGGCATAGAAATGCCTTTTTAAAAAAATTATATTTATTATTTTTATTATGTGTATGAGTGTATTGTCTGTATATGTGTAAGTGCACCTAGGGTATTGTGCAGTGCCTGTGGAGGTCAGAAGAGGGCATCAGAGCCCCTGGAACTGGAGTTAAGGACAGTTGTTAGCTGCCATGTGGGTACTGGGAATTGAACCCAGGTGCTCTGCAAGAGCAAGAGCAGTCATTGCTCTTAACTGCCGAGTCATCTCTCCAGCCCAGAAATGCCTTTCTTTATCCAGTGATGTGTGTGATGGAAGAAGGGTAACATACATAAAACACTGACACTGTGTGTAAAATAATAGATCTACTAAAGAAAGCTTATTCTGGAACTGGAGAGATGGCTCAGTGGTTAAGAGCACTGGCTGCTCTTGCAGAGGACTCAGATTCAGTTCCCAGCACCCACATGAGAACTAACAACTGTCTGTAACTGCAGTTCCAGGGAATCCAAACGCTTTCTGGCTCCCATGGGCATTGTATGCATGGGCGCACTTATATACATGCAAGCAAAACGTACATAAAATTAAAAAAAAAATTCTTTAAAAGAAAATGTATTCTAAAGCCAGGTGTGGTGGCGCACACCTTTAATCCCAGCACTCGGGAGGCAGAGGCAAGCGGATCTCTGTGAGTTCGAGGCAACTCTTTTCTGAATTCATTCAGAATTTTATCCAGTTATCCAGCCTGGTCTACATAGTGAGTTCCAGGTTAGCTGGGGCTACAGGGAGACTCTGTCTCAAAAAAAAGAAAAAGAAAACTTATTCTAAAATGTCAGGTATGGTGGCACATGCCTGTAATCCTAGCACTTGAAAGATCAAGGCAAGAAAGTCAAGAATTCAAGACTGGGGGCCAGTGTGGTGGTTGTACACCTTTAATCCCAGCACTCAAGAGGCAGAGGCAGGTGGATCTTTGTGATTGGGACCAGCATGGTCTATATAGAAAGTTCCAGACCAGCTGGGCCTACAGGGAGACAAAAAGCAAAACCAAATAAAAGAAAGGCTATCTTCTGCTTGAATTCAAATTGAAATTCTTATCATTCTCTCCAATCTCATTGTTCTCCATTCTTCCAAGAAATTACTGCTATCCAGAATTTGATGTTTAGTGTTCCTATTTGTCTTTATAATTTAGGTATCTATATACCTAGCCCTAAATAACGCATGGCATTAGTTCACGTATTTTAAAATTGCATGTACTTATTTATCATACTACTCTGTAACAAGTTTTACTTACTTAAATTGTTTATATTCAAGTTGAAGAATAGTTCAGTTTGCATATTTTAGGCACTCTGAAGTATTTCATTATCTGAGTATTCTACAGTTTATTAGTTTCTTAATGGTGAGCCACTAGGCTGTTTGGAATTTTTCACTTTTATAAACAATATTTCACTGAATATTCTTCTAAATGTGTTCCTCTAACTTTGTGATGCTGTTTATCCTGTGAATATCCATAGAAGTAGAGCTTTGTCAGTTAGCATGAGTGTCTTCAGTGCTGTGGGAGTTTGTTAGTAAGTTGTTACTTTCATACCAGCATTGGAGATTTTCTGCTTTATAGTTTTACCTTTTGGTATTGTATACATCAGACTTTGTTAGTTTGACAAATGTAAAGTGGGATTTTATTATAGTTTTATGTTTTTTTCCCTCTGGATGTTAAAGTATTTTTTCATGTTTATGGCTATTTGCATCTGTTTCTCTGTGAATTACTTGCTCAGATACTCTCAGTGTATATTTTGGGTTGTCTTTTTGTAATGTTTTAGGAAATGTTTAAATAACTTTGACACTAATCTTTTGTAAGCTAAGTTTTATTGAATTTTTATTCCACAGGAAAGTCCAGCCTTCTGAACTTGTAGGAAGTGTGTGGACCAAAGAAGATAAAGAAATAAATTCCCCCAATTTACTGAAAATGATTCGGCATACAACAAACCTTACTCTCTGGTTTGAAAAGTAAGTTTTTATTTGCTCCATCTTATTACTTCTTATGGTCATAATGTGAAGTCATATTTAAGCTAAAATTATGGCTATAACAAGGTTTCTTGTTTACGAAGTGAGGTGGAGAAACTTATCTAAGCCATGAATATTTTGTTGTTGTTGTTAGATGCATTGTGGAAGCAGAAAATTTTGAAGAACGGGTGGCAATACTCAGTAGAATTATAGAAATTCTTCAAGTTTTTCAAGATTTGAATAATTTCAATGGCGTATTGGAGATAGTCAGTGCAGTAAATTCAGTGTCAGTGTACAGACTAGACCATACCTTTGAGGTAAGTTTTAGGCTTGACTATTTTATATTTTGGGGGGAAAATAAAATTAACATAAGAAGTTATTTCTGCCTGTTTAAATCTTTTTAAAATCTGTCCTTTCCCCTAAATACAGAGATATATTAATATATATAATATACTAGGAAGTGCGAGTCTTCTCAGTGGCACATTGATAGTTTCATATAAATAACAAAGGATTTATATATATTCAATATGCAAATAACTTCATAATCATTTTTAAAGTATAGTCAAAAAAGGAATAACATGGGAAATAGCCTTTCTGAAATTTAAATTTATTTTAAATTGCAAATTATTTTATTTTAAATTATGAAGTAATATGTTTAATCTTTATTGTAGAAAATTCAGAAGATACAGAAGTATAGAAACACATTTGGTGTCTTAATAAAAAAGGAGTATCATATTAAACATAGTAGCTGCATAGTTTTCTCTCATGGACGAATTATTTATTGTCATTCTGTTTTTGGAGGATTAAGTTATTTCTGGTATTTTATTTTCAATAAATATTTTATCCTGACCATTCAGCTATACAGATCTTCATGAAGCCTTGATCATTTCCCTAGAATAAATTTCTAGAGATGGAAATCCTGGTTAGAGTATTTCTACATTTTGAGACTTCCGGTACTTTTGCCAAGGGATTGGCAAGAAATGTTAAGTTCCCCTAAACATGACTATATTATAGTTTTTACAGATTTCAAGGGCCGAAAATAGAAGTTCTAATTTTTTATTATTTTTTATTGTATTTTAAAATCTAACAAGGTTGACATTTTAAAAATATATTTACTAGTCACTGTTCATCTCTCATTTTTCTTTGTGGGTATTTGCATTTTATTGATTTATATAAGTTTTTAAAAATGATTTATTTTGTCATTTTGAGACAGAGTTTTCCTGTAGGCCCTACTGGCCCAAGAACGCCTCACTTGTGTAGACCATGCTAACCCTGGTCTCACAGAGATCCACTTGCTTCTGCCTCCTGAGTGCTGGGATTAAAGGTGTGCACCGCCATGCCCTGCTGATTTATTTATTTTTATTTTATTTGTTTGTGTGTTTTGCCCGCATGTATGTAAGTGCACCCATATGTGTAGTGCTCATGGAGGCCAGAAGAGGGCATTGGATCCTCTAGAACTGGAGTTAGAGATAATTGTTAGTCACCATGTGGGTGCTGAATCTTGGTCCTCTGCAAGAGCAGTCAGTGCTCTTAACCACTGAACCATCTCTCCAGCCCCTATATAAACTTATAAATATTAAAACTGTCTATATTTTTCCTAGTTTTTGTTTGGTTTTTAATGTAAAACCTTATGTTTTATTATATGGGCCATAAATCAGAATATCTTCATTTATGGTTCTTTGTTTTTGTACCTACAAAGTTTTTTTTTTTTTTCTAAATGAAGACTTAACAAGGCAGAAATTCAGGTGTATTATAATACTGCCTTTAGAAATGTGAGTTTTTACCATCTGTCTGGAAATCAGTTTTGCATTATATGTTAGAATTTAAAATGTACACAGTGCACGCCTTTAATCCCAGCATTCGGGAGGCAGAGGCAGGTGGATCTCTGGGAGTTCAAGGCCAGCCTGGTCTACATAGTGAGTTCCAGGACAGCTGGAGCTACAGGAAGACCCTGTCTCAAAAAGACCAAAAAAAAAAAAGTACACACTCTTAGAGTCAGAATCATAAAGGAATAATTTTTTAATGTACCAGACCATAAGGTTATATGGACAAAGATACAGTGATTATAGCATTAATTATAATAGCAGAAAACTATCTTATACCTATAGTAAGGAAATATTGTTCAGCTGTAGATAAATTAAATAGGCTCTCTGCATATTCCCTTGGAAGGAAATTTGTGGCGTTGATGAGGCAAAAACATAAGAGGGCTTCAGAATAACTAATTCTACTTCAGTGTTACAAAAGAGATCAAACCCTAAACCTCTAATGGAGTTGCACAAGTATTGAGAATAGTGTGGTTGCCAAGGGATGTGGATCAATGGTCGAGCACTTGCCTAGTATGTATAGAGCCCTAAGTTCAATCTCCAGTAAAAAAAGGGGGGGAAAGAGGGAGGGAGAGGAAGAGAGAGAGAGAGAGACATTTGTCTCTTAACATTGGCCCTTTCAGTAGGAAGGGAGAAAAAACTACTTTTAAATATGTATTTTTCTATTTGTTTTCATCCTTTGCTTTATATAGTAAACATATTTACACAATCTGTTTAGATTAATAATTTCAATTCTGATTTTAGAGGTTAAAAATTAGGGATTTTTAAATATTCGGTACCAATATTTGTAAAAGTATATATATATACAGTACAAAGAATAACAACATAAGACATCTTTTTACATCAAGGTTTTAAAAAAATTTCTAACACAGGTGTGGCACATGCTTTTAATCCCTGCACTTGGGAGGCAGAGACAGGCAGATCTTTGTGAGTTTGAGGCCAGCCTGGTCTATATATGAGTTCCAGACCAGCAGGGGCTACAGGGAAACCCTGTCTCAAAAAGAAAAAAAAAAGATTTTTAATAGCTTCAACTTATTTTGTGTGTGTCTGTGTGTGGGGATCTGGGAAATGGAACTTCAGTGATAAGGCTTGATGGCAAGGACCTTTACCTCCCAAGCCACCTCACTGGCCTACCTGGCACCCAGCACTTTCAATTTAATTTCCTTTCTTGTCCCTTTAGAACAGTTCATTGTGAATTTTATGCTTTTAATTTTCTTTTTTCCATAGTTTTTTTGTTTTTAGAAGAAGCATTTCATTACAGCTTTAACATATTCAATAACAGTTTCCAGAGCAAAGATAAATCTCTTTCAAAAGTGGGTATAAAATTTTTAGGTTTACTGTTGAATTAATACATTGTATCACTAAACTACATCATTTCATTTGGTATATTTCTTTTTTTTTAATATTTTATTATTTTTATTTTGTGTGTATGAGTGCATTGCCTGCATGTAAGTAAGTGCACCTGTGTCATGCAATGCCTGTGGAGGACAGAAGAGGCCATCAGATCCCCTGGAACTGGAGTTACGGACAGCTGTTAGCTGCCATGTGGGTGCTGGGATTCGAACCCAGGTCTTCTGCAAGAACAACCAGTGTTCTTAACCACTAAGCCATCTCTCCAGCCCTTCCTTCTTTCTGTTCTTTGTTCTTTTCTTTTCTTTCTTTTTTTTTTTTTTGGTCTTTTTGAGACAGGGTCTCCCTGCAGCCCCAGCTGGCCTGGAACTCACTATGTAGACCAGGCTGGCCTTGAACTCACAGAGATCCGCCTGCCTCTGCCTCCCAAGCGCTGGGATTCCGGACAGTGCCACCATGCCCGGCTTATTTCTTACTTTTTATCTTAAAAATTTTTGTGTCCATGTGCACATCTGCAGATGAATATACGTATGTGTGTGCATGTTTGTGAATGCCTGAGATCAACCTCTGGTGGTGTTTCTCAGGAGCTGTCCATCTTGTTTTTTGAAATCAGAGTCTCTCACTGGGACCTAGCCAGTTAGGCTAAGTTGGCTGGCTAGAGAGCCCCAGGGATCAATCCACTTGTCTCCACCCCCTCTTCGCTGAAATTACAAGCTAGTGCCACCACACTGGATATTTATAGGAGTGCTGAGGATCAAACTCAGGTCCTCATTCTTGCATGACAAGTACTTTACTAACTGAGCTGTCTCCTCAGCCCCTAATTTATACTTCTTGTCCAGTTTAGCAAGTCCAGACACTATTCTAGTGTTTTGTCATCTTCATTAAATCTTAATTCCCCTTCAGGGCCTGAAGCAGGATTGTGAGTTCAAGGCAAGCCTGTACTACATAGTGAGACCCTATCTCAAAAACAAACAAAAAACAACAACAAAAAAGAAAAAGATCTTTAATTTGGTTAGAAATTGGTCTTGAATGTGGGATGAGGTTAATCAAATTTCACTTTGTGTTCTATATGGCTGCTTAGCTGCACTCATACATTTATTAAAAGTTCACCCCTCCCCCACTTAACCTATCATGCCACCTGTGTGGTAAAACGAGTATGCATATACATGAGTCTATTTCTGGTCTGCCTTTTTTGTTTGTTTTTTCTTTTTGAGACAGGGTCTCCCTATAGCCCCAGCTGACCTGGAACTCACTATGTAGACCAGGCTGGCCTTGAACTCACAGAGATCTGCCTGCCTCTGCCTCCTGAGTGCTGGGATTACGGGTGTGCACCATCATGCCTGGCTCTCTCTCTCTTTTTTTTTTTAATTTTTATTTTATGTGTATGTGTGTATTGCCTGCATGTTGGTAAGTGTACCCATGTCATGCAGTGCCCGCGGAGGTCAGAAGAGGCTGTTGGTTCCCCTGGGACTGGAGTTACGGACCTACTTGATTTTTTTTTTTTTTTTTTCCTGTACCATGTGTCTAAAGTACTGTTACTTTAAAATCAATGTTTCACTCTTCTAAAAAACTTGAGTTTGGGCCGGGCGTGGTGGCTCATGCCTTTAATCCCAGCACTCGGGAGGCAGAGGCAAGTGGATCTCTGGGAGTTCAAGGCCAGCCTGGTCTACATAGTGAGTTCCAGGACAGCTGGGGCTACAAGGAGACCCTGTCTCAAAAAGACAAAAAAGAAACAAAACAAAAACAGAGTTTGATAGTTGGGTTTAGATCTGTAAGTCAATGTAAAGAACTGACAGTTTACAGTAATGAGCCTTTTTGACCATGAGCATGGTACATCTGTCTAGTTCCTTGTTTAATATACTTTTTTTTTTTTTTTGGCCTTTTTGATACAGGGTCTCCCCGTAGCCCTAGCTGTCCTAGAACTCACTATGTAGACCAGGCTGGCCTTGAACTCACAGAGATCCACCTGCCTCTGCCTCCCGAGTGCTGGGATTTTAATATAGTTTTATTGTTTCCCCAACAGAGGTCTCATACTTCTTTTGTTAGATCTACATTGGAATTTTTTTTTAATTATGGTTTCCTTTTTGGTGATAGATTTTCATATATAGACATAATTTTTTTTTTGAGACAGGGTCTCCCTGTAGCCCTAGCTGGCCTGGAACTCACTATGTAGACCAGGCTAGCTAGCCTGATCTCAGAGATCTTCCTGCCTCTGCCTTCTGAGTGTTGGAACTAAAGGTGTGTATCACCATGCCTGGCTTCAGTTGATTTTTTTGTTGTTTGGCTTCAACATTAGCAAGATTGCTAAATTCTCTCAATATTATATAAATGTAGATGTAACTGTTTGGGGATTTTTTTCCCCCATAAACAGACAATCATAACTTCTGTGAATAGTGATAGTTTTTTAAAAATATATTTTATTTATTTTTATTTTGTGTATATGATGAGTGTATTGCCTGCATGTATGTGAGTACACTCATGTTGTATAATGCTGTGGAACTCAGAAGAGGGCGTCCGATTACCCTGGACCTGGAGTTAAGGTTGGTTTGTAGCCGCCATGTGGGTGCTGGGACTTGAACCCAGGTCCTCTGAAAGCACAGTCAGTGCTCTTAATTCTTAACTGCTGCGCCATCTCTCCAGCCAGGTGATAGTTTGTTTTTTTAAGTCCCTGGTGCATGTTAGCTGTCCATGTTAGCTAGAACTTGTTTTCTCCTTTGCAAAGAAAATGCATCCTATGGTTCTCATCCAGTGCGATGTTTACTGTGGGTTTGTGCTTATGCACGTGTGTTTATATTCATCAGATTAAAAATTGAATTTCAGTAAGAGAAATTAATAATGACATAAAAAAGAAATGCCTGTGTTTACTTCATTCTAAATTTTCTTATTACTAAAACCTTACCTTCAGTCTCAAGATCTTTTAGTGAAAGAATACTTGAATGTTGCAGGACCGTAATTCTCCTTTCCTACACCTATAGCTTTAAACCCTGCCTAATCAAAATGAGAGTGAACAAGGTCCCAAGAAAGGTTTTTTCATTCCTTAATCTTCTAATTTATAGTAGAGAAACCCACAAATTTTTAGTTTTTGTATTTATAGATAAAAAAGAACATTTTAGCAAATGCCCAAAGGAATATGACTCATAATTTAAAAAATTATTTTAAAGCATTTGCAAAATTTATAAATCATAAAGTTCTTTATCCTTATAGCTATTTACATGTGACTGAATTATATACAAGAATTATATTCAACTTCATGTTTTAAAGGCATTACAGGAAAGAAAACGGAGAATTTTGGATGATGCTGTGGAATTAAGTCAGGATCACTTTAAAAAATACCTAGTAAAACTTAAGTCAATCAATCCACCTTGTGTGCCTTTTTTTGGTAAGTCACTAAATATGGATATTATATTTTCACTGTAAATGTGTTAATCAAAAGGCCAGTCTTTAGAGACAGTTGTCCTTACAGCATAGATATGTTCTGTGTTGATAAATAAAACTCTCTTATTTTCTTATTTATAAAATGAAGATCAAGATAATTGCCTCTTAAAGTTTTTATAAGAATTTAAAAATGCCGAGCGTGGTAGCTCATGCCTTTAATCCCAGCACATGGGAGGCAGAGACAGGCGGGTCTCTGTGAGTTCAAAGTCAGTCTGGTCTACATAGTGAGCTCCAGGCCAGCTGGGGCTTCAGGGAGACCCTGTCTCAAAAAGATGAAAAAAAATTTTTTTTGTCTGTACTACCTAATACAATCTTGCATAAACACTCGTGAAGTGGCACTATTATTTTTATTTATCTGTGTCACATCTTGCAGTATTTATTTTTAATTAGAGCATTTATAAAAGTGCTTTTACAGTGTCCATAATTTATAGACTTTTACTCAATTAAAACGTTATGTATTACATTAGGCAGAGTTTTTTTTTTTTTTTAGTTTAAAAATATTTTATTAGCACTGCTTCCTTTAAGAAGTAGCATGATTCCATTGAAAGACTTTGTATAGGTTGGAGAATTTGGACAGGATGTGAATGGCAAACTCACATAGGAACAGTGACAAATTTAACATTATTGCTGAAGCTTAGTAGTACAGTTTTGTTAAAAATATTCAAAAGTTATGGTAGACATACTTGAATTTATATTGTAAGATATATTATTTGAGAATTACATCAGTTTAGTTATTAACAGTTACTTCTCAGACTGATTTTTTTAATATATATATTTTTATTGAGTTTTTGTGTATTTCATACAATAGAACTTAATCAAATTTAGAACTGCTCCCCATCCATACTTCCCCATAGCCCCCCACCCCCCACTGGATTTCATGTATTCTATCATATATGTTAAGTCCTCTCCAGTCTCAGACTGATGTTTATCTCTAGAAGTTTAGTTAGGGCACAGGTGAAGGCACACTGGGGCTGTAGAAGAGCAGTGGAAAAATAATGGAAAACCCCTTGGTGCCTGGGAATGGGAGAGGTCCAACATCAAGGCCTGGATGCCCAGGATCACAGCTGGTGCTCAGGGGAGGTGGGAGGTCTGTTTCAGATAGGCAGAATTTTATAATGTGAACTTTTCTTAATATCATTATGCTTAACAGTGCACATGTTCTGAGAAATTGGACACTTTTTGTGAAAATAGAGTAGACTTACATACCCACCTAAATGGTTCAAGTATATCATTATATATGACTTCTTTGGAGTTGTTTTCTTTGTCATTGTTTTAAATGGAGTCTTTCTTATATTGCCCAGGCTGGTCTCAAATTCCTGTACTGAAAACAGTCCTGCCTCAGCCTTCCAAATAAGTACATGCCATTTAGGTATATGAGGCTATTACCAGCATAGCACAGCATGCTGTTTTGCAGTAAACTTGTTCTTTATAGTAGAAGCTCACTCTGAAATCATGCATTGGCATCACATGCATTAGCCAGCTAACATAGTCATTTTGTATCATTTAAAAATACTATACACCTGACATAATTGTATTGCTATACTGTTGTATGATAGGCAGCAGCAATAGGTTTGTTTATACCAGCACCACCAGAACCACCTGAGTAATACATTGTGCTGTAATCTTACAACAGCTGCAACAATTTTTTCAGCTCCCTTCTGTTTTGGGGGGCGGGGGCTTGCCGAGGACTAAACCTAGTGCCTTGCTCATGCCAGGCATGTACTATTCCATTCATCACTATTTCACTATTGAAACTGGATGATTTATTTAAATCGAGGCTTTTCGATCTCAGTGCTATTGGAATTTAGAGGGAAAAATTCTTTGTTGTGAAGGGTTGTCCTATGTTATAGGATGTTTAGCAGCCTCCTGGCCTCATATTCACAAGAGACCAGCAGCACTCCCTACTGGTAATAGAAATGTCAAAAGATATTCCCAATTCTCCCCTGCCTGAGGGATAAAATTGCCTTCCGTTAAGAACATAATTTAAATGAACCAGTAATTATACATGAAAAGAGGATCAGAACCCTTTTTTACTGTCTAAACAGTAAAACAGTTTGTCTATGCTCTTCTTAAAATTACCTCATTTATTGACATCACTTAAAGATCACTGGCATTAAATATTTTAGATCAAATATTAAAACATTTGGTTTTTAATACTCAGGGTTTAGATATGCTTATTTTGCCATTTCTTAGTGTGGTCTTTGCTTTAGTGAAGACTTTATTTTCTTTTTATTTTAAGTTCTGTGTTGGGAAATTGTTAATGACATTTATGAGAACTACTGCTGAGTTTCAGTCTTTCAGCTTTACTAGACCAGTTGTTTTCCCAAATGATTAAATAACCAATTTAAAAAATAACTTTCAATACTTTTTCACTAGGAATATATTTAACAAATATTCTGAAGACTGAAGAAGGGAATAATGATTTTCTAAAAAAGAAAGGGAAAGAATTAATCAATTTCAGTAAGAGGAGGAAAGTGGCTGAGATTACTGGAGAAATTCAGCAGTATCAGAATCAGCCATACTGTTTACGGATAGAACCGGAAATGAGGGTAAATATTTTCTTTCCTTATCTTTGAAAGAGACCGTATTAAGTCCTATGTGATCTCTAAGAACTGTCATAATCAAGCACCATGCTGTTTATTTGCCTTTGAAAGTAAATTAATCCTCAGCAGGTAGCAGTGTTAAATCCTGGATGGTTATACTGTCAGCAGGTATTAGTGTTAAGTACTTTCTCTTGAAAGTACTACTTTGTGCAGTTGGTTCAAGCAGCACTTCTGAAAAAATTGGCAAAGGGTATTGAAGGAGCTTTCTGATGTCCATTGCAATAAAATGAAAATCTACTACTGATACTTTAACTGAATGAGAGCCATTTTAGATCTTTTACATGTGCCAATATAACATTTCATTTCTTCATAAGATCTCTGTGAAAGGTTTGGAGAACAGTAGGTATATATACATTGCAGATGGCTTTTTAACATTGTCTGTTGATAATCTATTTTGAATAATAATGTGTAATATTGATTATTTGATACCATAAAATATGGGATAAATTCTGAATTAGAATAAATTATACTATGTTTAAGTGAAATTAGTTTTAGTGTACTTATTTGAAGTTGAGAACATGATTTTAACTGTCAGAGTAAGTTTTCCTACATTAAAAAATATGCTAATCTTTGAGATTGAAGCAGGAAACTATGAAAACGCAGATACTTCTTTTAAAAAGTTAGTGATTAGCTACCAGAGGTCGCCTATTTCATCACCTTCTTTCTCTTATTACTGTGCCCACCATATGCTTCACAGGAATAAGGAAATATATCTTAAAGCCCAGACTTGAATTCACTGTATTCTCCATACAAATAATGTTATGTTATGGTTGAATATACTTGAAAGGGCCCTTTGAGCATTTTTATCTCAGAAACATCAACTAGTAAGCTTTTGTGATCAGCTCTGGGCTTCTTATCAGGCCCAGGCAAGGTAGTACATGCCTTGTTATCCTAGCACTTGGAAGTTAGAGACTGGAGGACCTGGGAGTTCAAGGCCATAGTTAGTTTAGACCAACCTGGGCTATATAAGTTGTGGTCAATTAATCAGCATAGCTGGTGACTTTTCAAACCATAGTTAACCAATTTAAGTAGTATTGAAAGATAAAGCAAAGGTTGGGAAAAATCAAGACTACAGCTGTTACTACTTCCCATAAAAGACTAAACTACTGTTTCCTGATACAGTTTAATTTAGCTAACTTGAACGTTAGAAGAAATTGTAAGAACAGTAAAATTTTCTGGACATTTGCAGAATGCCTGAAAAAATAGGAAGAACTTTATACTAAAAATTTTTAAAGCTTGTTTTGCCTACTGCTAAAGTTAAAACCCAGTGTTTGCTTTTATATTTGCTCCTAAACCCCTTAAAAATTCAGTATAGCTATCCAGTTAGCATGTTACCACATGCCTGTGATCCCAGCACTTGGGAGGCTGAGGTAGGAGGATCACAAGTTCAAAGCAGCCTGAGCTACACAATGAGACCTTGTGTCAGAAAACAAAACAAAATTAAATAAAGCTAAATCTAGTAATTGACTCCCAAAGATTTTTAATTTGTATGAGTTTTTGCCTGCATGTATGTAATTGCACCCATGCATGCAGCACCTATAGGGCCCAGAAAAGGGATTTAGATCCCCTGGACCTGGAGTTATGGAAAGTGTTAATCACCATTTTAATGCTGAGAACCAAACCTGGTCCTTACTAAGCCATCTCTTTACCCCCAAGGATTTTTTTTTTTTCTCAAAGAAAGCATAAGAACTGTATGGGGGGAAAATAGTCGATGCACAAAGAGTTAATAATTTATCATTATAGTGAATTAGAAAGAATCTGTGTGGGGGTAACCATATGGAGATAGTGAAATCAGTTTTGGAACATCTAAGCCTCTGATTAGTGAGGTGAGTCTTTTTTTCTGCCTTACTAAAATCATCTTAATTGTCTACTTAAAAACTTACATTTAAGCTTAGAATATATATTTTAGTAATTTTTTTGATAAACATATTTTTTGTTCTAGAGGTTATCACAAAAGAGTTTAAAGTTATAATTGTTTTTTTTGTTGTTGTTGTTGTTGTTTTTATTCTTGAATTTTTTTATTGAGTGCTGTGGTACACTCCTGTAACCCCAGCACTTTGAAGGCTGAAGCAGGAAAATCAGTTCAAACCAACATTCAAAGACTTTGTCTCAAAAACAAAATTAAATATCTAAATAGATCATAACATAAAAATTCCCATAGAATATAATAAAATGGACATATTACTAGGCTTGATAGTGCGAACCAGTCATCCAGCACTCAGGCAAGAGACTGCTAGGAGTTCAAGACTACCCTCAGAAACCGAGCAACACTGTCCCCAAACAACAAAAGAGGCAAGAAAACGTGCTAAGAGATTTTACACGTTCTCACCATAAAAATGAAGTTTGTGAGATAATGCATATGTTCCACAAGTCACATAGATCAAAGCAACATGTGCTTTCTGCTGAACCCAATGACCTGACTTTGATCCCTGGAACCCACACTGTAGAAGGAGAGAGCCAACTCCTAAAAGGTGTCCTTTGATCTTCATATATGTACAGTGCCCTCTCCCCAACTAACTAACTATAAACTATTTTAAAATTTTTTAACCTATTCAATAACATTTTTCTGAGCTAGGGTACATCTCTTTCAAAATTGGCTGTACATTTCTAT